>NC_071574.1:12783783-13093145 GCF_024509145.1 Vidua macroura
GTTGCTGTTGATAGTTCCTATAAAGGTCAAGACAAAGTGCTTCTTGATCAACCCATGATCATGGAAAACCACATCATCTTTTTAGAAATCAAGTATGTATTTTGCAGAGCAGTTAGGCTGTGGTTAGTGATTCCTAGGCTGTGACACATTATTGATTGAAACAGCATTTATGTCCATATTTCAGAACTACACATCTTTTAATTTCAGGAAATTTTATGTTAGCAAATAATTTGGCATACATTGTAGCTTAATTGAACTAAAAATAAAAGGTTTTACTTTTTTTATTAATTTCCACTCTGTGCCTACAATATGCAGTGAGATAATAGAAGTGATAAATTCAAATTTAATTTTCATTCTAATAACCTGATGAAATCAAACACCTAATATTAGTTTGAACTCATTTATTTATACTTGTAAGAGGCATTATATATTACTAACTCAAGATATTAGGTAGACAAATTACAGAGAAAAGCCAGAGCTCCACTTCACTCTGCTAATCAAGAGTTATCTATTTCCTCAAGCCAGAGGAGTAAACAGGCCAATGGATTAATAAGCTTTCCTACCTTTTTTTTCTTGTAAAATGAAAATTAGCCTTCTTCTAAGCTTTTCTCCCACTTAATGAAGCTAACCAATATTTCCTCTCTTGCATCTGAAGTGTGCCCCCCTTCAGTAAGTTCAAGGTTGTGCATCAAAGTAGTCTTCCATGCCACCTCACTAACATCTTTAGAGAAACTTGGTGTTTTCATATTTCTCTAACTGCAGTTCTTCAAGAGCTATTCAGACTATACTAATAGTATAAAAAAATAAGAAATGTCAAGCTAAAAGTCTGAAAGAAAAAAAAAATCAAAATGTGGATTGAGTTTCGTATCTCAGAAAAACAACATATACTAACAAGTGTTCCAGACAACACTAAAAATTAACCCAAATCACAGGTATCATTGATGCAGACAAGTATAACAAACAAAAAGAGTGATATCACCCCCAGAATATCATTGAAACAATCAAAATATATTTTCACTATGATAAAGGACTTCAGCCAAACCAGAACATAAAGTGAAGTATCAATCTATTTCTGAACACTGAAGGTAGAAGCACCTCCACTCATTGCACAGTAAAGTGCTGGTTGCTGATTTTTATTTTGTCAGTTTCCCAGTACAATTGCAATAATTACTGCTAGGGAAAAAAAAAAAAAAATCTCTCTTCTGTTGGGATATGAACTTTTAGTGGCTCACAGTTTTCAGTAAATATTCTCAACAGTTCTCAGTTCTACAGCATACAGGAAAACCATGATGATTTTGCAAAGAAAGAATGTAATGATTAATTATTCCCTATAGACAGTGTATAAGCATTCAAATACATAAAAAAAAAAATCTTTCAAGTTAGTTAAAAGTAATTACTACTTTCTGAGGACTACAAGATCTGAATTATTTAACTTTTTGCCTCTGAAGAAGAGATTATAAAAATATGGAAAAGAACACCTAGACTTCTGCCCATATTACTGCAGAAATCCAATTCATGAACATCAGATCCATAAGGGATCCAGGTTTCAATTCTTTCAACTGAACTTTATGAGCTTGATTTTGCCCATATCTTAACTTACTTTCACACCAAAAGAAGACTTCTATTATCAATATTCTTCTTAACAGAAGAGCCATGGGTCACAATGAAACAACTGCCCTGTCTTGATTTTGGCATTAATCATTGCTTTCAATGATACATGTTTTCTTAAGCAAGTACAACTCTGCTGCTTTGCCTTCTATTTTAACACACCATCGTGAGGACACTGCCAACCATTTTAATTTTAGTAGCTATCAACACTGATTTCACATATCTCTTTAATCCTTCCAAAATTACACATTATATAACATAAAGCAGCTCTACCCATTCAGTTCATGTACTAGGGAGACCAGCATTCAACACCAAAAGACTTGGAAATTAACAAAAAAGCAACCACCTGCTAACTTCTTTTCCTATTACTGAAAAAGGTGTTTACCTACCCTGAAAGAAAAGGCCTTCCTTGTTACTGAAAAAAACCCAGTTTTCACTGTACTACTATGTTTCTAAAAAGTCTGCTCAACTCTTTTTTTTTTCCTTTCCCTGGTAGTGAGGGGGGAAGGGGTGGGGGGGGGGGGGAAGAAAAAGGAAAGAAAAGTGAGTAAAACATTGGTAATTTGTTTAGCTAGTGATGCAGGCTGTTCTCCAATCAAATTTTGTTTCCCCAAGGAAGATATCAGTTTTAAATTACACAGCAAGAAGGCAAAAGAAAGGAAGCAAACAATCAAAACCTTCCCAGGAGGGGTAAGAGTAAGGCAAGAACTCCAGAGATCCTATTTAATAAATAAACACCTTCATTTTTGTAAGTTAATTTCACCACAGGAAATAAGTTTAGGTTTAATTATATGGCCTTGTGTCATGTTTTATAAAAGGTACATAAGGCTCATTGACTTTCTCTTATTATTAAAGCCTTTTTTATGCTAGAGAGATGTTGCATGTAGATTTAGTCTCAGTAGAGCCCTAGCTCAGTGCAAAGTGATGTAAGATGCAACAGTTTTATTGTTATACCACACCTGTGACAACTACTGAGAATAAAAACAAAATGTCACTGCAGGTGACTTTTGTTTCCAAAAAACCCAACTAGACATAAAATATTAAAAATATACCTATATGCAAAAAAGACAAAATATGTCATCCAGTTAAAGGCTTTGCTTACACAGATATAGGAGACACACAGAATTTCAAAAATCCAGAAGCCAAAAAGGTAATAAAAGAATAAAAAAAGTTTTAAAAATTAATTTCCAAACTGAGAAATTCCAGAGGAAAATAAATTTGCTTCCAAAGTTCAGACACAACAAGAGAGACATATTCTAAGAGTTTAGAATGGCCTTTCTTAACCTCCTGGCATCATTGAAAATCTTAGTTTAAGCCAATTTTAGGAGGTAGAGTCTCTAAAATAAGTCACCTCCCCTCAGTTTTCAACCTTTCCCCTTGACCAATAGGGAGAGAAAATGCAAAGAGGATATATGGGAAAAAATAACTGTTTACAAAAAAAGAAAAAACAGCAATAACCACCAGGTACAAAGGTGCTGAGTCCTGTGGCTCCACAGAGATGAAAGAGAAAACAAAGGTAAAAACCACAGCCACCAAGTCTCTGCTGTTCCAGAAACTGTCTTCCCAAAAATAACAGCAGGAGTGGGGAAAACCAAAACCCAGGAAAAAAACTATCATATGCAGAAGGCTCCAATGCTGCCAAAATGCTGGAAAAGAACTTCCTGGCAGTTGTAGGGCTGACCCCTACCAGTACGGCTGGAGCTTGGGGCAATGGCTAGAAACTTGTGGAGTGGCTCCACGGCTACTGATATGCAGAAAAATAGAGAGCCTGGTATGTGTCCATTCCTGTCTTTAAAGAGACCCAGCATCCCCTTGATGCCCCAGGTTTTAGCTTTTATATTTTTCAGATTTGGTGTTGACTGGGGGATGGTGAGCTCTGTTCACAGAGTAGGGAGACAAAACAATTCCTTCTCTAGCTGGGGACCAAGGACAAATGATCCAAATCTCAGGCCCAAGAGCACAAACAACATGGACTGAAGAGAAAAAAACAAGAAGGATGGGACTTCACAGGCTAAAGCTGTAATTGGACAATTAACTCCAATATACAAAGGGACCAGAACTTATAAAAGTCTGGGACCCCGTGACCGGTCGTCCATTTTGTGACCATTTTGGGTTCATCTTGGGTGTGGCCCTGGCTGGGCTCTTGTGCTACCCAAGGTGGATCTGCTGAGGCCTCCTAATAAATCCCTACTTTATTCTTCAGCTCTGTCTACTCTCTGTTCTAGGTCTGCCTTCACAAGGCATCACTCTCCCTTCCACGAATCCAGAGAAAAACACACAAGTTTCGCTTCCCAGGTTGCCACATCTCAGCCAGTAAAACAGTCTGCAGAGGTTGATGTAGAGAAATTACGGAATGCATAATTTTTGGGTCACCTAGGACAATACCCTATGGCATTCAGTCAGTGAATGCAGCAAACTATGGGCACTTGTGTTATTTTCAATGCTTTAGGAGGCAAACAATTTTCATATCATTGCCTTTTTTTTTTAATTAATTTTGGGCAAAGTAGAATTACCATACCACCAAGACTTTTTCCCCTCCCTAGTCTCAGAAATTTTCACTTAAGAAGCAGTTCCCATCCTGCTATTTCTGGTTGAGTGTCAAATGTTCGGAAACACTGCTAGCTATTTCTAGATGCCTGCTGTGACCAACAGGTAGCTTGTTCTGTGGCCTGTTGAGGAAAAATAACATATATTAATGATAAATTTGTGAAGATTTTTCTAGTTTTCTACTAACTCGCTATGACTATTCAATAGCTGGTGGCCCATAACCACACGGCTATGTCTTTGGCTTCCAGAAGAATGAGAAGATAACACATCCCTGTTAAGATGTGTTAAGACTACAGAGCACATGAGAAGTCTATTTATATTCCAGTCTGCTTTCTTCTTATGCAAAGAGGGCGTGAACAACTTCTGCTATCAGCCTAACACCTTTCAGGAATAAACAATTATTTTGGGAAGGGGTAAAACTCTTACACAGTCCCAACAATCTTAAATGAGATGTAAAATCCTGAAAAACTCTTCATTCACTGCTTTTTACATTGCTGCATAGGATTTTTCGCCTTAGTTCCCAATATTAACATTCACAGTATCTATGGAACAGGTTTGAAAGTTTTAAAAAAAGGTTTGCTAGAATTTCTAGTGATCATTACCTAACACATCTACTCCCAGTTGCTCATCCATCTCCAATTCCTATGAGCAAAGTTTGTAACTAAAAATTAAATACATACAGTATTTCTTTGCCAAGCTGCCTCACACTCCTCAAGTTGTTTGCCCTTCATAGAATTCAGACAATCAAGGCTTTGATTCAATTCTTAATAGAAAAACATTTAAAATTCCCTTTAAATGCTCTTCCTCATACTCATTAATAATCACTGAGTAATTCTGGTGTCTTAATGACAAGAAGTAAGGCAATATTTTAAGAGAGTTTGGCATCCTCATAAGATTAGGATGAACTAATATGCAATTAACAATAAAACAATATTTTTAGTATTTCAAAGGAAATCTTTTATTTGTGGCAGATGGAAGAAATAAAGGGACACAGACATTTACTAGAACCATTCTCACTCTGATGTCAAGGAGGAAATTCCAAGATGCATTTCAGAATTTTGAATGCCACACTGTTGACATACCTTTGAAATTTTTAAGATCTGTATGCTCTTTAGAGTAAGCCAGTTTTCTCTTACGATCCATGGTGGGGCTCTTAAGAAGGGGAATCAACCTTTTAAACAAATAGGAATTGAGCTAGTGCTGTCAAAACACAGTGAATTTTGAATCCAGAATTGACAACTTTAAGCATTCAAACATGCTGTCTGTACTGCAACATTAATTCCACTAAGTTAAAGAATTCAGAGGTTTTCAAAGAGTACAGAGAATAAGCCAGCTGTAGGTTGTACAGGTGGCCTTATCCAAGTTTCCAAGTTGCATCAAACAATAAAGTTCCTTTTGCTAAACCTTTTCAGTCACTAAACAAAAAAAAAAAAAAAAAAAAACAAACCACAAAACTCGTGCATGTCTCCAGGAGTACATTTAGTATAAAGTAGTTAGACAGTGCCATAAGGGATTTACTGTTTAACCAGAACAGAGTAATGGGAGAGAAAAAATACTGTTACTAGGGAACTGTGTATTAACTAGAAGTTATTCACCATCTGTACTTGTCTTGAAAACTAGTTTTTAGTTTGAAAAATTCTGAGGACTTCTTTCTTTACACACTTTACAAAATCTGCCCAAAATGATTAAGTATGTTTTTTTTCTCCTATATTTTAAAACTTTATTGCTAAAGATTATATGAATAAACCCAGATAAATATGTACAGGGAAATTCTGCACTGCTTGAGGCAGGAGACTGCATATAAATAACTGCAAAACACTGTTTTGTGTTTGAAGAATAAGTTGTAAGGGAAGGTTTGCAGGGAACAATATTTTTTTTTACCAGTGCAAGATCACCAGATATGAAGAAATATGGACAAGGTCTAAAGCTGAAGCTGTTTATTTACCTTCCCTGCTTATTACAATGGAGGCAGGTAAATAATAATAATTAAGATTCAAGTTGCATATGTCTGTGCATCCTTATAAACAAGTCTGTCCAATCTTATTACACTTCATTAACCTTCACAGTAAATAGGAGGCAGAGAGAAATAGAAAGAGGAGGGGGAGGGGAAGAGAAAGAGTGACAAAGTTCCCAAAATTCAACTGCTTATCCAATAGCACAAGATCATCACCTGGTATTAGTCTAATGTCTCTGCAATTTGCACCTATTTTCAGTTAAGCCATTTAACAGGATCTAAGTGATTAGCTCAACCCTTCCATCGCCTTCCTTGACTAAACAAAGGTATCATTTGACTAATAGCTCCTCACTCAATTATATGCCAGCATACAGTGGCAGAACCTCTTCCAATATGAAGAATCTGGTCTGTAATCAGGTTACTCTACAAGCATTGAAGATTCTCAAAACAGCTAGAGCAGAAAATTCCACTTTACACAGAACAATTTTCCAGGGGAAATGTTGCAGTTGAGACAACGACGATGCACAGAGCATCACCACACAATTTCAGAAGGCTTTCAAGCATTCACCCATACAGAGTAACACCATACCCCATCAGAAGGCTTCAGGCATCTGCCCACAAAGAACAACATCTTGTCACTTCAGAAGGCTGCAAACATCTGCCCTTCAGCCCAGCCTTTCATACCCCTCATGTTGATGCATTGCACCTGTGTGCCCTCTGTTCCCTTTGGAGGTTGGTCAGTGCACCTGGGCACTCTATGGCTCACTGCTGTCAATGCTGCTCAGCTGCTTCTCACAGCTGTACCCACTGGGGATGAGGCTCAGCTACAGCCCCATCCCAATTACCACAAAATGTGTGGCTACAGGGAAACTTTTGAGCAATGCTTTATTTTGGAAACCATTCATTTCTGTGGCTGTTCTAACTAAACGTGTGATATATATTTTTAACAAATGCCTACAAGGGCTACATCCTGGGTAGACATAAAACAGACAATTGGAGGCTTTCTGGAGACAGTTACAGTTTACAAGTTAAATGCAAGTAGAAAATGTAAATATATAGTTAAAATTGCCTAAGTTTCATTTAAAAAACAAACAACAAAATTACATATAACTCAACATTTTTCAAAATAAATCAATAAATATGTGCTTTGTGATTTTCTTCCTAGAGATGCAATTAAATAATTAGGAAATTAAAAAAAAAAAAAAAAAAAAAAAAAAACTGCTGGCATATATGGGTGTTTCATTCTAGAAACATTCAAAGCTCATTCATTCATGCATTTATTTTTGGTTTTGGGAGTGTGCTGGTTTTGCAATAATTGATTTTTGTGAAGAGAGAAAAAATTAGCAATGGAACCAGCATATGGGGGTGGATGTATTTTTTTGTTTTGGACTAAAGTTATGTTAGTAGGCCTTATTCTGTATCTTTGCAGCATTTTTAACAGGTACACCAATGGAGAACCTACCTCATCCTTTTAGATAAATAAAATGTCTTCTCCTGATGTGGACACAGAAATGAACTCTATAAATACTGACAACGTCAAACAGAAATCTTGATAATTAGAGATATACTCTATGTAGCACATCTGAAGTACTATCAGTTTTGTAGTAGTATTATTTAAGTCAATAGTGGCTATATTCATTAAATTCCATTCATATCACAATAATGTTCTCCATAAAGGCATGTAGAAGGCAAGGTGTTATGCCATTAATGTGTAATAGAAATAATATTTCTTCAGTATTGTCAGCATGATTCAACCAAACTTTAATCCAGAAGTCTCAATTATTTTTTAATCTAATCCAGTGTGTATTGTGACCTGTTGTAACACACAATAACCTCCCTGCCAAAGGCCAGTCTTCGACACTTCCTCTGTTAGTGGGCATTACTCTGTGTGGAGAAGTTCTCAGAAAATTGTTTGAAGACATTGAAACTGATATCTTGAAAATTCATCAGAAAGGAAGTGATTAGCACTCAGATACACTGGGGAAGCTGCCCTAAAGCATTCTATAAAGTTTACAGCTAAATTCACTGCTACTTTTCCGCCAGAAGTTAATGGGAGAAAATTCTAGATGTCACATCTCCACAAGAAGCAGCAACCACACAAAGGAATGTGAAGACTGTAGAGTAAAATACACTAATAACCTCAATAAAAGCACCACAAAATACCACTTGCTTTCTACTTTGGGATTTCTTTTTTTAAGCATAAACTCAATGTTTAATTTTTTTTTTAACGTCTCCTCACAAAAGGGACAACTCTCTTGCTTCACCCAATCACCATGGGGTTAAATATTTTTTGTTGTTGTATACTGGAATGAGCATTTGAACTCAAATGCTCATTTCAAATTTATATATTAAAATAAAAGGAAAAAATTAAAAAATACAAGAACTAGCCCTGGGAATCCAGTATGTCAGTGGTCAGATCATGTGAACCAAAAAATCACAATGAATGCCTTAAAAAAACCCTCAAAAAATCCTTTAGACTTAACTTTCCTCAGTAATTTAGCCTCTAAGCATCCTCTACTCTGAGAAAGGTGGCTAAACCAATCTGCTATATGCATGTAATTGTTTATTCTCTCATCAAAAACTACATCCCTCTGATAAATATCTCCATCATCTGACAAATATTCATCCTGGAAACAAAAATAACCTTTTAATTTTCTATCAAACATAGAAGTTCAATGGAACGGTTATTCTTCAACAGTATTCTAACTACTGTATTAACACTTGGTTAAATTAATCTCTCTTTACCCTCTAAACTGACCACTGTTCTGCATAATATAAATATTTCCTGGAATCATGTTGCATCCATACATTCCTGACAAATGCTCTGCGTTCTGAAATCAATATCAATAAAGTATCATAACATTCCTACACTATCCTCTATTTTGTTATGCCACCTTTTTTTTTTCATTGTTGTTCAAACTGCTATTGCCTCCTTTGTAGTGAATCAGTTACTATAGAAACAGATGTACATGCAAACCTGAGTTGAGTTCACTAGCATGGAAGAAAAAAATTATAATTTGATTGAATAGTTTGAATTGCTGGAATAACAAAATGTGAAAATTCATGTGGGGGCTACAATTCACACCTTGCCTAGATTCAGTATGTGATGTAAATAGTGAAATGTTATAGGTTGGTAATAAAGAAACAAATAGCAATGTTTTAAGCACGCTTAATCCATCTAAAGTTATTACTGAGTTATGTGTTTTATTGAATTGCTCTTCCAGTGAAAGGCTTTAAATGTAAAGATTTATTTCACAATAAAACTCCAGGTGATTCATCATTCCAGTAATTTGTATTAATTTAAAGCTGCTGGATCAATTTATTACAATGAATTGTCTTGTGTTGATAAAAACAACTGTACTGGGTCAAAGCTACTAACATTAGGATGCCTAAATTTTCTTTCAGTGCTTTATATAAATTAAAGCAAGACTAGGCTTAGACTTTACAACTGATTTTTCACCAATTCCTTCCCTAGTTAATACATTAGATTTATTTTTCTTTTTTTTTTTTACAAATAAGAGTAGTTATAAGTAAATATAAAATGTACATACACCACACAAAGAAATTTTCATACATTTGTAGACTGTCTTATATCTCAGGATTACAGGATTATAAAAATTCACAATTAATTGGTTTCCATAGTGTGCTATAGTTGGTTTAAACAGGAATTGTACTGAGTGCCATCTTAGCTAGTTCTGCTTTAACAACTAATTGCTACAACACTGAAAAAAAGGTTCTTAAAAGCTTGCTCCAGCCTAAACACCCATAATGGTTTTTACAGGTGACAAAAACCTTTCAAACAGCCAAAATCAGAGCTGACAGCTCACCATCCCATCAAGAACTATGCTAATGAGCTTTTGATGTCATTTCTGTGTGCCCTACAGACCCCAGCTCTTCCACAAACTGCTCTTCTGATCTCCTTAGCTTTCGGCCAGTGCTGTTCCACCATTTAAATATCTCAGCCAAGTTGAAGTTTTTTAAACATATTTCATTATTTGCTTCACTCAAGAGCTACTCAGAGAGAGACTATTAATTACTATTATTTGTGCTGAACTCAAAGCAAAATGTTCCAGTGGTTTCAAAGAGCTTTGAATCAGGCCCAAAAGGCTTATATTTGATCTCATTTATTCCTGGACTTCACTGACCCTCTGCACAGTGATGAATTTAACCTATCTTGAAATTACTAATTAAATAGGGCAATAATATATTTTAATGGCTTTTTCAATTTGAACTACACTGAAAAATTGCATCTGTGAGATTTGGAATTTTTTCTGAAAGTTTTACTGGAT
The DNA here is from genome assembly GCF_024509145.1 of Vidua macroura. Classification (NCBI taxonomy): domain Eukaryota; kingdom Metazoa; phylum Chordata; class Aves; order Passeriformes; family Viduidae; genus Vidua; species Vidua macroura. Next base: position 12,794,182 of record NC_071574.1, read on the forward strand.
CTGTATTATGGTCTATGTATTTGTAAATTATTTTTTTATCAGTTATTTCTGAAGCAATAGATGATACTGATTAGCATATGCTGATTAAAGAATACAATTGCGTGACAATGACTTTAAATTTTAAGATAAGACAAACTGATAAAAATAGAAGGGCATAATTCAGGGAACAATTATCCAGCTCAGGTGAAGGAGTTCTACAGACTTAATTAAAAAAATGTACAGAATGCATTACTGTCAATTAGAGCACACCCTGTGCAATTCATTAAAGCCCTCTCCCCCGTGCAGAAGTGACAAATACTTCATTATGCCCTGGAGAAATAAGAAAGAACAAAAAGGGGTAATGTCAAATGAAAAAGAGACTTATCTGTTCATAACACAGAAGTATATACTATATATGTATATATTAAGGAATCTGGACAAAAGGGATAAAACTAGAAGAAAAAAAAACTGCCTAAGGAGAGGTCTAATTTGTTTACAGAGGTGTTAGGATGGAGATTTACTACGGTAATTAAGCTATTATTCAATGACAAAATGAAAAAAAAGAAGCAATTACTGAAGAAACCCCACTGACACTTGGCCTAAAAAGATACCTACCTTGCCAAGAACGGAAAAGGTAAAATAAACAGCAACAGAATTTTAAAAAAATGGTTTTACTTAAAACCAAGTTAGACCTGTCATCATGTCATTTTTTCACTTTCCTGATCGTCTTCATATTCTTCTCCTGCTGGACTGAAGTATCTCTCACAGTTCCCATACACAGAAATACAGACACCTTGACATAGTTTGAAAGAATCCTGCTCTTTTTTCAATCACTCTGGGTATTGAGCTTCATTACTAGTACTGTTCTGAAATATAAATTTAAAAAAATAATAATATTTAAGGTAATATGAATGTTGTGCTACACAGTAGTTGTACTCTCATTAACATTTCTGTGGTTTTTGATTCAGGGACAGAAATTAAATTTGCAATGGAGACCTTTTTTCAGTATATATCTTTTATATGCCTTAGCTAAATTCCAAGTAATCAGCCAATTGCAGTACAATGTAATCTATTAATTCTAAGATGAGATTTTCCACTCCTAAAATATGTCTGGAGTCACTGCAAAGTTAATCAAGCTAACTTTACAGCAGCATCTTCCAAGTCAGGAAACAGCAGGCATTCATCCAACCCAGCACTGAAGTCATATTATATATCAAACAGAGGTAAGTGCCATGTTAAAACGATGATCCAGGAAACCCCTGATCTCAAGCTCTTCTGCTTTAAGCCTGCCTTGATAGTTTTAGACCTTACTGGCCTAACTACAAAAATTAAAAATTAGTATTGATTGCTTACAATGATTTGCCTGTTTTGACTTACAGCTTTAATAGATTTTTTTGGCAGTTTCCCCTTCTTTTTACATTTCAGTTTTTTTCTCCCAAAGCTATTCTGTGCTTTGCAACACCCTACTCAGACAAGTGATAATTATTTCCTCTGCACAGATTTACACATAACCTGCTTAATTTTAGTAATTAACCTCAATACACTGCTATGCGGGTATAGGATGAATGGAAAGTAAGTTTCTTAACTTGCCTGTCACAGGAAAATGTGTCAGCTAAATTCCAATTAAAGACTCAGTTTAATTAGATAGGGGGTTGCATATGAGTATCTAACTGCTATGACACCATGCAGGAACTCATTCTCCTTTTACATATTCCAAAATATATCAAAATGCAAATCAAAACAAATCACATGTATGGCAGTGATTTAGAACCACTGAAGTGCACTCCTAAGGAGAGGGAGGGAGATGCTGGAGCTGTTCAGTTCTGTTGTATTGCTAGTTCATATAACATGCAGAAAAGCCTCTCCATAGATCATATAGTCAGGGACAATGAACTGCAAATTAGCACAGGGGAGGAGAACATCTTTCTTTAAGACTTCTCTCAAAAGAAAAACTATTTTTTTTAAATAAATCAAACAGCTAGCCAAGTCACATGGAACAATATTAGAGTATTGCACAACATTCTATTCCTGAATCCTCATGTCAAATTTCATGACAGATAAGGATAGTCAGATTTATTAAAATTATTTCTAATACTGCAACATAACCAGGTCAGGTATAAATCCTTGCTTTCTACACCATGCCAATTATTTTGACCACACCACAGGTCAGAATTCAGCATCCCACTTTCCACAAAATTTTTGTGGTAACTGCACTGCAGCCCTGCATGTGGATATTAGAAGTAACTGAAGTACAGAATGTAATCTTGAACAATAGTGTGGAGATAACTGTTTAAAAACTACAAAACTGTAGAATCATTAGGTTGGTACATATCTTTAAGATCATCAAGCTCTACTTCAATTGCACCAGGGTTGACAACTTGGTTATCTCTATCATTGACTTAGTCTGCCCATCCTGACTCACAGACTTCCACTGCTGACTTTTTCTTAAAAGTTAAAAGGTTGCACACCTTTTCGGGAGTGTGAAGGGGAAGTGCCTCTGAAAAAAAATTTAATATGGGGACATTCTTTGGGAGTATGATTGTCTATCTTTCCATTCATGTCAAACACAAGTTGATAAGCTTGAGTTAAGTACCACTTTTCATTACTGATTAATGCAACAATATCAGGGTGGAGGAGGAGAGAGTGGAATTGGACATGATGATATGGGACAACACACATAGGCTTTAAAATAAAGTATACTTTAGGGCTGTACTTGATATGTTCAGTCTAAGTGCCTAACAGCTGATTTCAAAAACATGATTTCAGGTTTGAAGGAATATTAGGAGAGAGAAAGAGGTGCAAAAATAGTAGTATTGTGAATACAGGAACAGGAATTCTTGATCTAATGAGGACAAAAGGGATTAAAGGCATAAAGGCATAGTGATTTTCACGCAGGCGTCTCATGTACCCGTATGTAAGACCATCATTTTCAATGAAGATTTTTTTCCTTCAAGAGATGCAAAAGCAGAGGCTATTTGATAATTTTTCTGTTTATATTCAATTATTACTCATCGAAAATATTTCTGCTTTATCATGCTGTTGATTGTAGTCCACCAAAGAATCTAAGCAGAGAAGCTCAATATGATAAATTCATACCATAGTTATACACTTAGAAAAGCATGCAATTTTTACTTGTTCCAAAGAAAAGCAACCAAAGAGCTAAAAATGCTATTAAATCACTAAGACATATTACAAATAGTCATGTCAGTAATGTATTTTTATGTTGCAAAGAACAGCACTGAGCAATAGTTATGCTGAACTATGATTTGTTCATTAAATGATGGCTCTTGTTCTATTAATTATATGAAACATTCTCTAGACAGACATGTTATTCAATTTGGTTAACAGTGATAATTCTTATTAAAAAATACAGTTCAACCTGCAGAATATATTTGACCAGGTTAAGTTTATTCAGAAAGTAAAATACAGTTTCTCATATGTAGTGTGACCTATTTTATATAAACTGAGAATGTTTAGACTTCAGAAAGGATACAGAATAGAACCCTAAATCAGTACAATATGCAAAAAAAAAAAAAAAATCACTTTGAATAAGTATTAGGGAAAATTATTTCTTCCCCAAATGAACACAGAATTTCTAAGGGGGATTAGGAAGTGTTATGGGAGAAATATTGCAAATGCATTAATGGAACACAAATGTGCCCTTTACTTCTTGACACTTCATTTGGAAAACACCAAGTAGGTATTAATTAAGATAACAAGTGACCCATACTTTTAATCTTTTGCTTTAATGACTGATGAAAAATTATAAATTTTAATGCTACTTCTTCACTGATGCAGAGTTAAATATACCAGAAGAGAATAAAACAGACCTAATTTAGCTAGCAAAATTTTCGCTTTTGATTTCAACTTATACCTCAGAAACACAGGCAAAAATTCAAGTATTCCCTTATTTCCTTCCTCTGGGAAATCTCACTGGGAAGCAGAAGACAATTTGTCAGTTTTACAGAAGAATTGTCAGCTCATGACAGGTTACTGGAAAGAGCTCTGCATTGTGTGTAGGAGCTAGTATGCCTAAGAACATCTGCACCAAAATGAAGTCTCTACATCTATCTGGTTAAATTTTCCATTTGAAAACTGGGTCCTACCTCCCTTCTAACTGCAAAATTAATAAAAGAAAAATGAACATTTGTTTATCATTTAAAAGGTATGAGCCAGCTATTTCTACATATAACCTTTATTGCCTTGTCATTGACATAATCTTATTTATTTCAAGGAACAAGGGGAGTAAATCACTCTTCCTGCAATCACAGAAACTCAGTTGTACACTTTGTTTAAAGAACATAGAGCAAGACTTACATTGAGAAGAGCTATTCCTACATTTGCAAAATGTTTACTTTAAACAACAACATACCAGGTAATAGCAAGTATTTTTTCACTGTTTGTATTGTGGGATCAGCTACAGTTTTAGAGACTAAAGTTTCTAAAATGGAATAAAACACCATGGTTATAGACCTCTCTGAGCTTGAAAGAAGGTGAGCAAGCCATTTTGGGGGCATATCAGTATAAAATAACTCAAAAATAAGCTTTATTTCCTTGTATACTATAGTTTAGTAGACATCAGTTTATAGAGAATTATCACAGGCTCTCTAGATAAATAGTTCTCAGCAGAGCTCTCCACATCAAAACTCACTGCTTTAAGTGCCCACTGACCCTGATCCCCAAAATACATTCTATTTTATATTTACCTTTTTACTCAAAGCAATGGAACATTTGGGTTCCACCTTAGTGCTGAAATGTTTGAGTACTATAACACTGTCCAACTGCATCAGAAAGGTTCTAAACTTCAGTTCTGTTTTTTGATATGGAGAATTTCTTTCATTTTGTATTTATTTAGGGAAGGCATAGGCAGATAAGAAATTAAAAATAAAATTCATAATATTTTTGTAAACCCTAGTTACCTAACTGTTGGTAGAAATAGTGTCTCATCTTTAAGAGGCTCTTAGATGCTGCTGCGTGTGGAATGGCTGAAGCAAGCAAACATTAGCATTTCCCATTGCCCTTTTCATGATGTCCACTATCAGCATTAGCTTCAGGAAAACAGTCACATACCATATTAAACCATCAGGGGCTACATTTGTAAGTAATTTGGCAAACAGCTGGTCTCTGTAGACCTTTGCCTGAATTTCTCTGTGATTTGCATATTGCTAATAATTATATTCAGCATGGAAGTTTTCTTTGCAATTAATTCTTTTAAGTGCATCAGAGCTTTAGAAGACATATATTCATTTGACAGTCCTCTAATTGCTTTTTATGTTGTCATCTTTAAAGCAAAGGAGCTTTATGATCCTAAACATTTAAAACATTTTAATTTTTTTCTGAGAACTTGATATTAAAGAGCTGAGAACTGTGGTCAGATTAAACCAGTGTAACTAATTTGAAGACACATCAAGTCTTCGCACTGCATCAGTTCTGTCAGTCAGACATTTTTCTTCTTTATGAGACTACACAAAAATATGACAAACCACATCTTGTCTTATGAGAGTAAAGATTTGCTTCATACTTACTACATTTTATGCTTACTGTCTCGACCAGGCTACCCAGATTGCTATAGGAAATTTGTTACACATACTAGCTAAATGCAGATTTCCTTCATATCCATATTAAAAGACCATAAAAGACTGAAATGTTATGGGTAACAGTTTAAAAATTTTATGTAAGAGTTTTTGCCCATTATGGCTAAATTGTACAAAGAGGCTGAGACCACCCAAGCCCACCCCTCCTTCACCTGACTGCAGCTTTGGGCTGGGACTTGAGCTGCCTAACAGAACGTGAGATATGATAAAGGTGACACTGTTGTTCAATCACCTCTGGTCTAGGGACAAGGAAACAAGACTAAGGCAGGAGAATGTATCCACAAGAAAGCCAAACCAGCAGCTGTCCTGAAAATCAGCGGGGGCCAGGCTCGGGCTGGGGGAGGCCGTAGCCCACAGGCTCATCTGCTGAGGCCACGTTTGCACACACGGCCCCACAAGCAGGAAGGGAGGAGGAGAGCTCTGGGGGTGCACTGTAACCTCTGGTCACAGGCAGTGAACACCCATCCTCCCTCACACAAACTGGCTCAGCTGGAAAAGCCCCCACCCCAGGAAGGCCACATCCATGGGACATTCCCGTGAGGGGCAGCTGAGGAGGTGCCATAACCCATCAAACAGCCCCAGAGCGCTCCCCAGACTCATGGCTGAGGCCTTCAGCAGAGCATTGCTCCTGATGCAAAGGGATGCAACAGATCCAGAGGCTGCTGCAAGAGACTGTGCCAAACTTGCCCCCTCCAGGGGAGGTACCTGGGCATTCCCACCCAGCCCAGGTGTGCACCAACCCACTGAGCTCCACGTTTGCAGGGGACCCTCAGCACCAAGATCTGATGGAAAGCATCGACAGGATGCTGTTGGCATCCACAGAGTGGTGGTTTTTTATTCTTAATGTATCTCTATCCCTTTTTTCACTCCCCTGCAGCCACCTGTCTTACTCTCATTTCCTGTTACATAGAATCTTTGCTATTAACTTGGTGTATGGTCTCATTTGTGCCTTAATTCAGGCAAAGGCATCGCTCTAAAAATTTTAATAACCGGATCATAACCACGACCTATTCTCTTTTTTGCCTGGAAAGATTTTCTTCTACCCTCTAAGTTTTGTATTCAGTTATTTGTGAGTTGTCCCCTCCCATTAGTACTCAGTATGGTTCTAGTATTCAATCTTAATAAAAGGCTCTGCAAGCTTTTTGCTCCAGTAGTACTAATCACTTTTGCCATTCTATTTTCAACCTTTTTATTAACAAAGGCTGGGCTGACATTAACAATTCAGCAGAACAGGAGATCAGTAGATCAAAGTAGATCAAAGAAGATGGTGCTGAACACGCTCCATTGCCAACTCTGCCTTGAAAGTTTCAGAGTTAGGCTTTAGACTACGTGTCTTCTGGACCAAGCATCCCAAACACACAGTTCAAGGCTGCCCAAAGGAACATTGGATTTGGACCCTCACAGTTCTATTAAGGAGGAGCAGTAGGTGAGCTACCAGTCTGACATTCTCCAAAAAATATCTTCTAGTTTATATGCTCAGCGTAAATCAACACCTGCCAGGAGATAATGCTTCAAAAAACCAGTTACCCCAAACTGAAATACTAATTAATGAGCTGGCAAACTATCACATGGTAGCAATGAAAGGAAAGGAAAACCTCCAAGGCTATAAACACCACAAGTTTAGGAAAGAGATAGATGCACTAACTATAACAAATTAGCTTTTACATGGATTTTGGTTTTGGAAATTTAACTTGAGGCAATAAACTCTTGCTTTCTAACCTCCATGTATGACCTTCTTTTAATTCAGGCAGTCAAAAAACTGTTCAATGTTGGTAAATGCTGGCCATTTCAAGATTTCAGTAATGACTGTATTACACAAGTTTTGAGCACAGTGTTTGTTCAAGTCTATTGACCTGTCCAAAATTTTACTTCCATTAGTGTTTCTCTTATTTGAGTTTTACAGTTATATACAGTATTTGACAAGATTTTTACAGTTATTTACAGTGGTAGGAGAAAAAAAGAAAATCCAAGGGAAAAAAAAACATAAAAACCCTCCTCAGGGCTCAAATCACAATTGCATTTTGAAGAGAAAGTTGGATTTTTTCCCTTTTTGATTGAAAAATTTTTTTACTCTATTTACTGAAGGACAGGGTAACAACAACCACCAGATTTTTATGAAGCCACAGAATCAAAAGATTGCAGCTTATTTTAGTCCAAGATTGGATTAATCCAATTGTTCAAATCTCTCATTATTAGCTTAAGAAAGGGAAAAAAAAATCAACAACAATATAAAGTGTTTAATGTTGCTATTTTGCAAGTAAAGGCCATATGAGATGAAATTTATTTTTATGAGAGGCAGCTGATACCTAAAACCAAACTAAGCTTTCTGCTTCTCTAATTGGAAGCTTCAGTAAACCAAGGCTTTCCCTGGTTCATCTGGACAATCTATCACAACTGATTGGTTCAAGTTTTTTTGTGAAATTTAAGATAGACTCACAGCACATTTAAAATAACATCTAATATTTTTATTTTGTGGTGGATGTACCATGGAAGTTGGTTTTACACAGACAGATAGTGCAAACCTGCAATTTATCAAGTCTCATTCTAGTGACTTCATGTTTGCTAAATACTCATTTCGAAAACTGAAAATATTTGGAATTCACTACATGTGGTAAATTGCAAGTCTTTTCTCATATCAGAGTATTACATTGACTTCCTGTATTTTAATTCCATTGCTAGGGTATTTTCATAGTTTATGCAGATATTCAATGCTTTCTTCGCTCTCTCATTTGTTTTTTTTGGGTTTTTTTCTTTTTTTAGAAATGGGAAATAGACACTTAATTTCTATAGAAATTGCTACTGTATAATTCATCATGAAGGCTCTACTTAATTTTATACTCGAGAAATGAGGAGTCTTTTTTCAAGAAACTCCAAACATAACTCTGAATAACTGCTTTGACAGAACAAAACATCCTTTTTAATGCCCTCTATGTAACAGTCAACTATCCACTTACTGTATGACATAGATGCGAGAAGATAATTTACACTTAAAATAACCAGTGTTGTTAAAATGGCATCCATGTTTCAATCTGTGTGTTTTTATCACAGTTGTATAAAACATTCTTAAAAAATGTTTGAAATGCCCTGAAAGCTATTTGCAAGAGATATTATCCAATGTCATAAATATCCTGTGCAGCCTGTGAAAAATTTGTCTATCAAACAATGTATAGGTTCTTCCTCACACTTTGAACTTGGACTATATTTCCATCTTACTGTTGAATCCAAGTTTGACTGTGTTTATACTTTTCTTCTGAATAACCCATTTTTCTTCTAAGCAAAGGGACAAAGGAGGTCTCAATAACTGTTTAATAAATTACTGTAGAACATTAATGCTATTACTGAAATAATTCCCATTGTGAAAGGTGATTTAATTGTGAAAGCAGTCTTAGGAATGGTTTCAGATCCTCTTACTTGGGATATTTTCAGTAAAATCAAATATAACATGAAACACAACCCCTAGACAGCACATAAACATATTTTTGCTTTTTTTGATTTGTATATAGAAGGCTGCTTCAATTGCATGTCGACAAAAGTAATATAAAAAGCTGAATTAGTCACAAAAGACTCTTGGATTAAAAAGTCCATGATTTAAGAAAATACACCAAAAACTAACATCCAGTTCATCAACCAGTGTTAATCAGGATACTTCCATTGAGGTCAAATTAATGCTAGATAAGAATCCAGCCTTAGATTTAATAATCTAATTGGCAACAAAGCAGAAAGATAGGTTTACAAAATCCACAGTGAGGAAACAGAAGAAAAATAGAAAGAAATAAATATTCTGGCAGCAACCCAGCATTCATAACTGAACTAATGTTCAATTACTGTGAAATGCTTTATGGAAATAAATGTTAGTTCTACAGGAATCCCAAATGAGTTCATTACAATCAATGCTATTAAAACAAAGTGCTACTAATATGCCAAACAACTGTGATTGCTGTTTCATAAACTAGTCTTTAATAACCATCAGAGATTAACAAAAATCTTCTGTAATAACTAAACATAATGATGTGTCTAATTTGAAATTATTACACGGATGATAATGTTAATTAGCCTTGCACACTTAGTGCAATGTGTAAAAGACATTACAATACCTAAAGGTTACTGTAGTATCACAAAACTACTTTTAGGGTGTTTTTTCTCATCAGAATAGGCAAATGATAAAATCATTACATCATATAATCATTCACTTGTTTACATTTAATTTTTTTTTCCCAAAGCCAAAGTATTTAGGAACATATTCTTTTGCTTAGAAAGTTTTAATTAGTATGGAACTTATACCAGAATTTAATAATCATATTCAGATTCCTAAATGACAGCTAAAAAAAGCCCAACAATTAAGTACTTACACAAATATATACTATTAGTAGCTACCAGTTCCCCATGAAGGGGAAAACCATGAAATTATGTGAAGTTGTTCAGCCTGAATGTTCCCAAGGGCCTCTCCCAATGGAGAGCAACACATTTTTGTTAGTGTATAATGGGTGATTTTATCTGAAAATATATTGACAAAGCAGTTGCACAGGCACCACAGTAGGTACTGAAATGTCCGTAATGGAAAACATTTTCACTTAAAACACACACAACCTAGCCACAGATTTTAAACATAGCATATCTGTGGAGGTAACACTTGAAGCAGCATCAGAAGGACAATAACTACATAGAAAACTGTGCCACTCATGCTATACATTGTAAGGGTCTGTTGTTTTCAAGAAATCTGACAGTTTCCTATCTCATCTGGAACTATGTAAATTTAAACACCATCTACACAGTTTGAGTGGAAAACTACCAGTGAGCATTTAGGATGGATGGATGTATACTTGTAAGAATTAAATACCTACATAGCCACCTGGATAAAGAATCATTTTTATAAAATTTGTGATAAAACCAAAGTTAACTGGCTACTAACAATAGTAACAAACTATTTAGCTTAATGTCTGGGTTATTTTTTTTTCTTGGTTTTCTAACCTTTAGTTAATCAAAATATTCCAAATAGTTTGACAAAGACATGGATCTATTTCCACCCTTCCTCAGACACCTGATGGATGCATTACCTTTTACAGCAATGTCTTGTGGAAGAAAGTTTTCTACTTCTATATCCCAATGTTAGAACCATTGCTTACAGGAGTACTTTCTTGCAGCTTTTACTCGCATAATTATTATAACACGTACTGTAACTTTTTTTTCTTCTTGACCTAATTTTGTTTTATTCTAACACAGTTTCTTTAGAAACAGGCTTTAAAAAAATATCACATAAGCATGCATTGATCCTCTTCTTCTTTGCTGAATGGAAGGTAGTGTTGAAATCTCTGACACTCAGGTAAATATGTGACAGCCAAATTTTACTATTTTTAGGCAAGTTCCCTGAAAGGACAAGTATCTTATATGTTTATACTAATATCATAAAAGCAAAAGTGATGTTACACAAAGACCCTCCTTTCAGCAAAACTGCCTTCCCAATCCATGAAGCGATCAAGTGGTACCTTTAAACATGACAAGCATCCCATGTAAGAATTAGATGAGTACAGCACACCAAGGAATGTATCAGAAAGTTCCCACAATCCTTGCACACCAGGAAAGTCATGTCTGACTTTATTCCATGGTCAGACATAGGAAGTTACTCAAGAGAGTCAGAAAAGCCAAAGGAATGAGACAAGAGACTTCCTTACAGTTGCATGACCTAAACCACAGTGTCCACAGTGCAGAATAGCAACCTGGTGACTTCCCACTGTTCCAGCATGTCTGTGAAACAGACACAACAGGGCTCCTGCTTTCTGCTGGCACTGGCATCAAATATGAAAGGTAGATTCCTTCTCCCATTTGAATGCTTATCTCACCTGCTTTGTACAGCATAAATGACATCAGTAGATTTTCCAGTTTCTACAGATTACTACACGTGCGAGGTGAGCGATGAAGTAACATTACTTCCTTGTGTGTCCTATGTTTTGTTTTTAAAGCCAAACCACATTCACCAAAAGGTTAATGGTCAAGTTAAAACCCAAAATTCTTTGAGGGAAATGGCATGTAAGTCAGTAAGATTTGCATTTTTAAAGGCTTTTACTCATGCATTTTAAATTAAACAATAACTGAATAGAATACAAGATTCTTAAAGCAATATCTGAAACTCAGGACTCCCTGCCTACAGCCAATTGCTATTCTAACAAGTTGTACTATCTCTCCTTTTATGAATCTGCTCCTTTTTTTGCATCATAAATGAATTATTTGCTGCACATAGAAAGACTGACCAAAAAAAATATATATTTCTCTTACTGAAACGACCTATAATTGCCAGCTAATATTCTCTACTGGAAAACAAGAGATATGAATCTCTACTTCCTCAGACAGGGAGGTTAATTGTATCATGACTCTCTACCTGCTTTAGCACCATATTGGGTTTGTGTGGCAAGGTTTTAGTAACAGGGTGGTTACAGGAATGATTTCTCTGGAAGCTGCTAGAAGCTACCACCTCTGTGTCCCATGGAACAAATGCCAGACAGCTCCAAGAAGGACCTGCTGCTGGCCAAAGCTGATCCCAGCAGCAGCAGTAGTAGTGCCCCTGAGACAACAGATTTCAGAAGGGGTTAAAAACCAACCCTACAAAATCCAGTAATCGTACCCAGTGATTTCTTCTCTTTGGAAAGTTACTATGACTCAACTTCCAAGACAATAGGAGTGTGAAATTAGTTGATATTAGTTGGGAACCCCAAGTCAAATCAGGAAACTGAAGCCTTCTCTCATCAAGCTTTGTTATCCCATGAAATGGGACCAGGAACTGGGTTATCCTATTTCAAACTGACCCATAAAAGCAGAGCACTAAGAGAGCATCTCTGTCAAAAAAGGTTCCCCCACCTTTGGTCAGAACTCATTCAGAGACAATTCATGAGAATTACAGATAACTGTAAATAGTATGGACTTACAAAAATGTTCCAACATTCAATGACAATGACAATGAGTGATCTATCTCAAAACAGATCTCTTTTTATTAAAGGACTGAAAGAAAACAAAGCAAAAGAACAAAAAAGAGATAAGAAAGAAGAGATAGAATTCCTTTAGAGTGGAAGTTACATTCTTCTAATTAATTAGAGGTACACTTAACTGGCTACAGCAGCTGATGCTGCATATAGCTTTTATCATTTTAATTGCAGAAACCAGTGAAAATTCCTCCAATCAATTTGATTAAGAAAATGTAGGAGATAGTTTGTGTCTCTACAGAACTGGATTTTGTGTCCTTTCAATAAGTTTTATGCGCTATCTTTAGTAGTGACTTAATACAGCACTCTAAAACTGACCTAAGCAGAAGACAGTACATTCAAGCACTACTAGCTGTGCCCATCTTTGTTGGAGCTAAATAATTCTGTTTCCAGACAACATTCAGATCTGACCAATACCAGTTATTTTTAAATGCAGAACACACACTTTTGCCTCTCACTCAATGCTCTTCAAGTTTAAAATTGCCTTATGCAGCAAATGCAGTATACTGAGTGATTGCAAATTGCCAGAAGAGAAGATTCCACGAACACTTCAAGAGCTGTTCAGATACACCAAAAGCTTTGAAAACTGTTTTTCTTAGATCTGTATTTGTACACAATTTTCCCATATTATATTCTAGAATTGCTTCTTCTGTGAGAAAGTTAGGCTACGTATTTTCTCATTAAAGACATAATTAGCAAAAAAACAAAAACTGTTTTGCAAGGGATTGGGATGCAGAAAGTGACTTCCGAAATGGAAAAGGATTTTAGTGATTCAAAATATCCTCTAAACAGTCTTTACAGGATAGTCATTTTATAGCACAAACAGGGAAAATGGTTCCATTTAAAATGAATAACAGAATAAAGCCAAATTTTCTTGTTCAAGTAACTTGATGTAAAAAAAAAAAAAAGGGAACATTCTGTAGTGTTGAAATTACTCTTCTCCTCTCCCATCTCTTGGGTTTTGTACAAAATTTTATTTGAAGAAAATGTTTCATTGAACACAAATTTTTTCTTTCTCAATCCCTGTAGCGACCTCTTGTCAACACCAGCATTTTTGCAGCTGTGATTTTGATGAGGTTTTAAATCACAATTCTGTTACCAAGACTATTTATTTGAAAGGCCACTACACCACAATATATTTTTGCCATTCTTAACATACAATTAATATTTAAAAAAAAATCCAAACTTCTTTCCAGTTGTTACAAACAACTGTTGCTACTCCTTGAAAGATCATCACTACCGTACTCCAGTGATGACATAACAAGGGTGACACAGAAAAACACCAGAGAAACAAGGCATCTTCTCTTTTGCCAGTAATATTTTCAGTGCAACAGTTCCTTTTTTTCCTCCTCCATTTTCTCTTAACCAATATTTATTTATACTCCAATTAAAGTTTATCTTTCAACCTACCAGGCCTGAAAACAGCTTCAGGTAAAACAGCTACTAAGTGATAATATTCTATTACATCCTCCAGTTTCTGATCAGAAATAATATTCTCTACCAAAATCACCCAACTGGTTATGAGAAGAAAAAAAGTCTGGGTTTTTTTCAGTTTTTATGATGGTACATCATGTAGCAGAAGAATTTCCACTTGGATTTTATTGCAAATGGAAATTAAAACAATTTCATAGAATTAGATGACTAAGTAAGCAAAAGCCTCTATGCTTTAGAATATTAAACAAATTTGCAACAAATACCTGGAGAAGAATTGACTTTTTTTTAAACTTTGTTTTGACACACTTATGAGAAGCCCAACAATAATAGAGCAAACATTTTACGGGAAATAAATTTATTTAAAAAAAAAGAGATAAAAAGACTGCTGAAAAAGTTGTTAAAAAGTAGGAAGCTTAGCTGAAAAAAATCTATGGGAAACACATTTTTGTGGGAAGAAACTTCTTAAAATGCTAACTGTTCAAGTTTTTACACACCATTAGTAAAATTACAATTCCTAAACTGAGGCAAGTATAAATATAAAAATATAACCACAAAGAGTATTTATAGACAGAAAAAGTATTTTCTGGGTTTCCAGAATCATGGTATACTTTTAAGAAAACATGGCAGGCACAAAATAAGTGCCTGTAGTTGTACTACGTTTCTCTGCTGTGGAAACTGCTACTCAGCAGTAAATAGAAGTACAAATAATTATTTCCTGCCAAAAAAATTTCAACTTTATGTTTTATCATTCCAACAGTTTTATTAACAAGATAACAATATTTTGTTCTCACAACTTTGAAAGCAGAGCCATGTGAATTAATAGCTAATTCAGATTTAAAATTAATGAGCTTTACTGCATTAATTTTTTTTCAATTTTCTTGAATAGAATTTCCTTTAAATAGTCTTTCACAAAATACATAATCTCATAAGTCCCAACTGAGCAACAATAAAGTCTCGTTAGTCTTTTTCACCCCATAATCATTCATGCTGCATTTTAAACAATCAACATAAATTGCTGCCGTGGGAAATTATTTTGGAATTACAGAAGAAATATGTGGCAGTTTAAGTTGTAGTTTGTTCTTGTAAAGCATTTTATACTAAGAAGTCTTACTGGGCATACAAGAGTGTTTTCTTATTACGTTTTTCTTCTCCTAAGTGTGGATTACTCCTGACATATGTTAAATCCTAATTCTCTACTACTTTCTAACACCTCTATTTAAACCTAGCATTTTTTACAGAGGTGATAATGTAGATTTATATATTTTAAAGGAATGCTTCAAAGCAATTCTAAAGAGAAAAAAACAACCCAAAAAACCAACTAAACAAGAAAAAAATCATGCAGAGGTTTGTTTGTGGTTGTTTTTTTTTTTTTTTTGGCACAAGGAAGGAAGTTCACAGGACAAGCGCTTATTTCAAAGGACTTAAATTTCCCCATACCTCATTGTCAAGTCATGTGTTTCTGGCATTTTGACAGCATTTATAATGGAACCAGCCCCTCATTTGCTGACCTACCAATTAAGCAGCACTAACAAATAAATCAGAATCCACCTCTGGGCAGTGGGCCAGCACAAATTTCAACTACCACTTAGCTGCTGATTCTGACTCATTTTGAGAATAGACTGCAGCCAAGTATGTCATTAATGGATGTTTTCATTTTACCCAAAGATTCAATTGGTGTCTTATCCATCAGTACCACACATCCAATAATATCTTGTTTCATGTAGCTTACTATTTTGGCATTGGTTTTAGTGGTACAGGATCAGAATACGTTTTCTAAATCCAGTCAATGTCCATCATGAAATGTAGAAAGAGAACTGTCACCGTACTGCAGTATCAACTCCCTGTAAATAGGCAAGGTGCTTACTGCAGATTTGGAGTACAGATAGCAAGCAAATTTTACGGAGACAAAGCTGGAAGATTAATTACTCTTTGGTTTACTACAGAATTTATGCTATCAGGGAAGAGAAAGTGAAATGTGGGAAATTCACAAGGCTTTTTAGCAAAAGAAGGTTTTAATTAAGGCTTCCACATTCTTGCAGATCACCTAAGACATGCTTATATGTTTGCAAAAGTAGCTCCAAGTGTGGGCACCCCGAAGTTTCATATCTCATGAAGAGGGAGACTGAAACACAGTGCTGTCAGAAGGCTTCCATTGGGATTCTTTTCCCTCCTTTCTTTGAGTGCTTCTTTTCCTGTACCTTAGGAGGGTATGAACAGACCAGTTGACTAAAAATATGGAATTTAAGTTTTAAAAGTTTTGAATTATTTTGAAATGGAAATTTCCGTAACCTCAAATATGGAACCATGTTCTCTGACCAAATAATATCTACCCCATGCAAAAAACTCATCGGTTTTCACACACAACAGAAAGACTCCAGTACTTTAAACCCAGCAATTAGCTTATTCCTGAGCAAAAATAACAAAGTTGAGATAGATACTGCTCAAGTTCTTAATGCCCTGCATTTTTTATCCTAAGAGCAATGAAAGGATTCAGCCTCCCATGAGAAACCACTTTTTTAGGCACAGAGTTTTCAGACAGGAATCCAAACTACAACTCTTCCATGGAAGGACATGTCTCCCTGTAGACTAGAAAAGTAGTCTGAAGTATCTGTTCTTGCATCATTTTCTTTTGTGAGGCCTAGGTAGATCTCACCTTAGCATGCAGACTTTTGAGCATTTCAGTCTACAGGAGCTTACTCCAAACATAGAATCACTACCAGAGATGATCTGAAAAGCATGGTACTCCATTAAAAGCTGAGAATTAGGAAGCTAGACTGAATTTTTAAATTCTGGATTTACTGATTTATAGATTATTAGATACCTAAAAAAAGGACTTTACTAATCTGAAAGTATGAAATAAGTAAAATAGAGACATTAATACATTTGAAATTCACAGTTCACAGATCTCTCAATCACCTTGAAGCCTTTATTTTTCTCTCACAAGATCTGTAGGTGCTCAGCTCCCTCTCTGTCCCTAAATCTTAAAAAGCAGCAATTGAAGCTTCAAGACAAGAGCTCCCACACAGGGGATCTGGAAATACAGAGATTTCCAGTTCCCTAGGGAATATCTTGATATCTGACCCATTATGACACACCCAAGATCATCAGTCCTGTGACAGAAACTTGAGAAGTTCAGGGAACCTCAGCTCTTGGTCAAGTCAATTGCATTACCATGGTAGGAAACTTGGGACATAGGGGACACAGGGGAGCTGAGTTACCCCAATCTCCTTCTGAAAAGACTGACTACAGCTTTAAAAGCCCAGATTTCCAACAGAACAAGCACGAGAACGGTTAAGAAGACAGTAGGATTTGCTTTATTTTGTTTTTAAATAGTTGTGGTTTTGCAAGGCATTTGAAGTAAAAGTAACAGAAAATATTTCACCACAGAAGTCTTGTTTTGCTGCACAGTTCCCTAACTAGCTGCAGTTTAAAGGATCTGTTCCTGAATAGAGTTTCATCAGTTCTGTCATTCCCATATACTTAAACATTTGCAGAAGAAAGTTTTCAAAGAGCCAGGACCCCTTATTGAAATGTCTCATGAAAAGAGGAAAAAAAACTTTATAAAAGAGCTTGCAATTATTAATAGGTTTCACTTTTAGTTAGTTAATGATCCAATTCAGCTGTGATCAAAGCACAACAGCTAGATAATTCAGGACAGAAAAAGGAGTTAATTTACTTAGATATGATACTACTTTCTTAATGACTTTATTTCAATGGAGTTTCAATTAGTAATTAGGTTATTTTACTCATTAGTCCAACAAGCTGTCTGCAGGCAATTAACATGAAAACAGAACCTTTTTTTCTTTTTTTTTCCAGAGGGATATTTTCAAGATTTATATTATGGAGACTTTTTAAAAAGTTTTTGAAAAAAGTAATTAAACACTTGAAGCTCAGCAAATTGCAAATTTATTTTTGTTTAGGAGGCTGAATGACAGTAATGAAAAAGAAGTTACTGATAGTAAGAGCCATTTATTGGTGCCTGATCCAGTTTTCAGTTCCGATTGCCAAACACGGATTTCCCTCCATAAGCTGCAAACCTCTCTCTGCAACACTATATACTGCATGAACTGCTATAGAGGTTTGTTCTACTTTTTGAACCAACCACAGGAATAGGTTTTCTATACACTTCTTGCCTCAGTTTAGCTGCCCTCTGCTTTCTAGGCTCTTAAGTACCCATCCCTCAAACTCAACTGCAGTGGTAGTGGTAGAAATGAACTAACTTTTAGATCCTCTTAAATAGGGACAAAGTCATCGAAGGAAAAGGAAACTGTTTCTTAGAAAAATAATATTCAGCTGAGCCAAGTGCCTGTCTCTCCTCCCAGAGCCAAACACACACCCTCCAACAAAATGGCAACTTTTTATACCCTTTTCTGGCTAGGGGTGGTCCCTATCCCCTTTCCCATTGGATGGATATTCAGGAATTTATATTCTCTCCTGACCACCTACTCTTCTGTCCCCTCCTTTTTGGTCCTGTCTTCAACCCTGCCTCTTTCCCAGCTCACAGCATCACCCAACAGATCAACCAGAACAAAATCCAAGCCACAGACAGCAACACATAGAACCAAAAACTTTCACTCTCTCTCTTAACAGCCTTTTTGGCTTCAGCAAAATACTACCTCATCTCTCACAGCAGAAAGCAGGAAAAGTAGAGAAAGGGGAAGGTTTCAGCTGTGGCCTTGCAAACCTCATTACCTCCAGAATAAGCAATTTAGACTACTCAGACATACTGGCCCTGGAGAAGCCAGGCAGAAGTGCTTACTGGAGAGAAGCAGAATTAACTTATCCTTCTAAATGTATTTCCCAAGAGACAAGATCCCACTAACTTTATCAGCCTAGAAAAAGTGCACAAGAGTAGGTCAAACCAGCTCAGAGGAAGAATAACGAGCTTGACAGCCAGCACTGCTGGGAAAGGCCTGCAGACAGCTATGGAGACAGCCAGGCTGACAGGCTTTTTTATCGTTTTGTTTTTAATGGTAGTCTGATAAAGTAGGATGATCAAACAGAAATGCACATTCATAAAGTCATTCTCTGACTCTCTGAACCCTCTTCTCTGTTATTTATGGCAAGATAGGAGGTCAAATCAGAGAGGTTTTAGTTGATGAAGAAAAGCTGCAGGAAGGATTTGCTTAATTCCCAGAAAGGGGAAGTTTCTTTTCAAAAGAAAATTACTAGGCACGTCCCTTTTAAAAAAGTTCCCAACAAATTTGTTTTCCAAATGCAATTTTGCATAGGCAATTATTTTTTCTCCAACTCAGAGTATTTGACTTTGTGTTTAATTTTTTAAAATAGGTATTTTTAAGGAATCGTTTGCTTTTGGCCCAAATAGTAACACCATGCCTTTTCCTGTGGCTGAAGACTTAATTTTATTTATCCAATGGGCAGCTCATGGCAGTATGACCCTCATGCAGAAACAATACTTCAAAAGAATTTCATAAATTTTCAGAAAGTTGAACTCAAATTGAGAGTCTTTCAGGTTCACAAGATTAAACTTTTTCCCCTCAGGTGCCCAGTACAGATGCAAATGCTATATGACCGCTGCTGTAAGAATTTACAAGATGCTAATTCTGATTTACAGGATTGGCTTAGAGTCAGATTAACCTTCTCCTGTGAAATTCTTAATCACGATGTGCCCAAATAAATGTTTAACATCATCATTACGTTGTCATCAACCTTGACAGTGCGAGGTGTTTACCATATTTTTCAAGCAGTATTTGACACTATACAGGACAGCAGTGAAATTTTAGCTTTTGGAATGAAAAGAAATGGAGTGCAAATTATCTGTTGGGAAAAAAAATCAATACAAGAAAAAAAAGTCAAATCTTGTACCATAAGGGATTAAACACCACAGGGAAAAAATCCAATTCCCTGCTATCCTAAATATTTCTGTAGAAACTTCAATATTTTAGGAACAGATGATGTATTACTATTCCCAACTTTTAGCCTCAACAGCCCTGTATCAAGTGCTTAATTTCTCTCTGGTACAAGACAAATGTCAGTTTCCCAATTTCTTTCATATGTCATACCACTGTCACCTTGTCATTCCACAAATGTTTCTTCCACAGATAGAGCTTATAATTGTATTAATATGATCCTCCCACTGGTCCCATACAAGCAGTAAAGGTAAAGGTCAATTAGTGACTGATGTTAGCTAAATAAGAAAAAGAAGGGGACAGGGAGAGAGAAATTAAGAAAGCCATTTCAGTTCTGTGTTGAAAGCAATTTACTTGTATCCAAACACTGGCTTTGTCCCTCCCACTCAAAACCAAAATAAAACACTTCAGTCAGTCCTACAGATTCTCTAAAGATATAGAAGTCTGTTCTTTGAACCTGGGCCTCCCAAACACTGAATGAATGTATTAGCCAATTTCCCCCTCAAGCTAAGGAGGGTTAGCTCTAAATCTCTCCCTTTCTAGAATAGCTTATTCATTCTGCTACAGCCACTTTGAGGAAATTCAGTCAAGTAGCAAAGGTTCTCTCTTTGGAGAAGAGTCCTTACTCTTTGGAGTGCTCAAGTATTTTATCTTAAAAATGCAATAAATCAGTATTCAAAGAGTCCCTACAAATGCCAAACCAGATTGGAAGTGATTGTCTTCACAAAAGGATCAGGTAACACCATTTATCTGTCAAGACTAGACAATGAATGAAACATTGTATCCGGCCTCTGAACTATCTTCTGAACAGAACCTGGTGTCATGAATATAGTAAACAAAAAAGCCTCAAGAAGAAAACACATTCCAATATTAAAATTCCTTCATTATGAACTCTTCAGAAAATAGAAAAAGCTAAAGGCTTTCCTTCATTTCTTGTCTTCATGGGGAAAAAAAGAGTTACTAGCAACAGGGACTGCAACCATCCAGCAGTATTATTTTGGACAGTTTCTAGGTCTGTAGTGCTTTATATGCCTAAAAGCTCTCAATTAACTCAGGCAGAGGAAACTAATTTTGAAATTGCTGTAGAAAATAGATTGTAGTACTCCATGCAAGAATTAAACTATATGAATATATTTGCCCATGCCAGACATTAAAAAGGAGCATAGAAACAGATAAACCAAGGCTGAACCAACTGAGGGAGGTAGGAAACACAAAGATGGCAATTTGTTTTCAGACAAAACTTGTCATAGTAAGACAGTGAACACCAAAACTGAGCTGAAATTGCTAAGCAACTAGAGTTTCTTTAGTTTGTCCAGAAAGTTCTGGATGGTAGATAAAATTCTCTGATCATCACAGAAGCCAGAAAAAGAAACAAATCACATCTAGAACACCACGGATTACAGCATCTAAGTAACTTCCAGTTCTCAAAGGCAGAACAAAAAATACATTTCTGACCATAAGGTTTTGTAGGGTGAGGAAGCATCAGGATGGTCCATGTTTCTTTCTATTTGGGGGCTCACCTCTCTACCTTGCATTCATAGTTCATGACTGCATGGAAAAGCTTAGACTGCCCAAAGTCAATAGCTGAGCACTGACATTTTCCGTGCTCAGGTTTGCTTTGGAGAAGAGTTTATTGACTAAAGTTCAGAGAAGTAGTCATTGTGCAAATGCTGCATGAATATCTCCAACAATATTAAACTCTCCAGCAAGTAGAAGTTCAAACTATTATTCAGTGAACTAATTAACTGAATTCATCTGCCATTTATTAAGCTTTTCTAATTAATGATCTTTCAAGTAATAAAATAAAGAGCAAAGTCACCTTAGGGAAGTATAACAAAACAACTGGTAGAGGGACAGCATCAGGAGTAAAAGAAAAAGTGTGTTAGAAAGTAAATAATCATCTCTGTTGTAAATCCAGACCTGGATGAAGTTGTTAATATCACATGGGTTGCATGTGGTCACAACCGCAGCTCTGGTGGTCATCACAAAGGCTTGGTCTGTGGCTTCATTTTGAAATAATTTTGAAGTTAATTGGAAATGAGTAATTATTCACTGCTACTAGAAATGTAGTCTTTTTGATATTTTCACTTATGTACATTGATTTTCTCACAGATGGGAAATAGCTTTTCATTTGTAGGATATATTTTTTGTGACTTTAGGGTGACTCTGAATATTGTTCTAAATCAAGTTCGAGAAATCATACTGTGCTATTAAAAGATATTGTTGCTCAGTTGCTACTCTGTAGAGATAGATGATGAAAAGCACACTTCTACTCCTGCCCAGCAGGACCAAGAATTGAACTGGCCTCAGTTTCAACTAGGGAAAGTCTCAAAGCTGTATTCAGTCAGTTAATTTATTTCTTTTGTGAGACAGGAGTTAGAAAATAGGAATAGGAGCAAGGAAGTTGAAAACTTTACAAAGACAGGAAAATCACTTAACAACCACTGTCACAGGATAAGCAAACTGGACTATGAGAAATTAAGTTATTTCAAGTTGCAATTTAGTTCCTGATATGGGTAGTGACAAACCAATATAAAAAAGGAACAAACATTTACAAGCTTCAGAAAAAAACCTTTACGCCCCATTTTCCAATCTCAGCTTCAATCCAGGGGTGTACAGGCTCTAGGATAGGCTTATTCAGAGGCTCCTGTTCTTTTAGGGAAATACCTACTCTTAGGTGAGTATATCCACTGCCTGCAGTTGCTCCAGAGAGCAGAGATTGCCTTGTCATTGCTTTTTCCCTTGTCCTCTCAAGATGGATTGTCTAGCCTCCTCTAGAAGATGGCTAGACAAAAATCTGGATGCTCACTTTCTGACTTGGCTGGAAATACTTAAACATTTTCTCACAAGATCCAAACACGTAAGATTTATATCTAACCTCCAACTTCAGGGCTCCTTCTTCCTCCTCCCTCTGCTATTTTCTACCCTTAACAGCATTTTCACAGAGGAACCATCACCTTTGCTAGTGAGCTCAGCTGTGTCCTTAGGTGGATCCCCTTTAGAGTTGACTGGAACCAGCTGGGTTTAAACAGCATTGACCTCTCACAGAGGCCAACCCTGCTGCCTCTTTGCCTTCCTCCCTAAAAAAACCAAAAAACAACTTTACCACATAAACTGAATGCAGATAATGATTTTCCTTACTAAAACAGCATTTTGAGCAAGATTTTTCTAGAAAAATGTGATTCTAATACTAATGTTGCAGGCTAGTGTAAATTTAGCAAATGGGGAGCAGGGAAATCCATAGGGCTTTGCATTCAGGAGTTTTAGAAAATACTCAACAGCCGTAAAAATATCTTTCTTGAGTTAGTGTCTAAAATAATGAAGTAATCCATTCCAAAATGATGGCACCTACCCGAGTTTCTCTTGAGCTCTGAACCAATGTACACAACAAATATATTTGTACTCTGTCTGCCTAAGAATGCACAGGTAGCCATCCCACTTCCCCATTTCTGGTGGGAAATATTGGGATGAGAATGCAAAACAAAAGCTGTTTCCACCAGATTCTGCCATTTTTCTTCCAATGCAGAGCAATTCTTACTCCAGAGGTCACTCAGCTGCACAGCACTTGAGCAGTGTGCACTTGCTTAACTTCATTAGGGAAGATTTTCAAGGGAATCTAACTACACAGGCCTAAGTCAGATAAACCTTTTCTTTACATTCCCCAGATTTTTTCATGTTTTATTATTCAACAACTCTTTGTCTTTTTTTTTTTTTAAATGATCCCTTCATACCTCCAAGTTAGCACTTAATATGTTATGGGAAGCATTAGTGGGTTGCCTGTAACAGCAAAAGAATGAAAGTTGTGAAGCCAGGGGAAAAAGAAAACACTCATTTTTTTGTCACTGCTCTGAGTTGGTCACAGATTTCAGTGAGAAGCTCCACAAGTAAAATGATTCCTGATTCCCTGTGCTCACTCCTGTTGCAGGATTAGAACCTCATTTCTTGTCAGTGAAAATTCATGCATAAAAATGACATTGAGCCTCTGCCCTTTATCCTCTACAAAGGCATCTATGAAACTCTTTTATCCCGTTCAACCCATCAAACATATGCTCAGAAAACATTACTAAATCTGCCAACAAACCAAGTTCTCTAATAAAATATAAATTTAGGTACTTGAAAATAAGGGCTCACAAGCCTTCAAAGGAAAATCATTAGGTAGCCTTATGAAAAAATCACTAAAGTTGCTGATACCAGAATTCTAACCAGAACTCAGAAAAATCACAAAATTCTTTATAGCAACAGTTGTTTTGAAACATAAGTTATGGAACAACATGGTTACAATGGGAAGATAAACTACAGCAAAATTGCAGATGTTCTGAAGTTACACCATCTTTAAAAAGATGTGCTCTGAAAGTGGATTTACATTCACATGAAATAAGAAACTGCAAAGCAGATACAACACACCAGTCTTTATATTACTCATTCTTACTCTTGCACTTTCTCTTTCACAACCATCTTTCATTTTACTGTTTAAACTCTCATGAATTTGGCAGCTCTCTGAAGAGGCGGCTGTGTTTGCCAGGAGGCTGGCTACAGACTCACAGAGGAGAGTAATTATTAATTAGAATCCACACAGAAAAATCAATCGCATTCATTAATGTGTAGGGCAGAGTAAAGCTTCTAGTCAGGTGTCTCTACCTGCGAAGACAGATGGTTTTAATCTATTAGGGGGAGGAAAAAAATAGACAAAAAAATAACTGAGAAGTAAATTCTTCTCTTACTCTGATTATCAGTCACCTTCACATGCATCCTGTAAGCCTAGGCCTATTTATCCAGCTGATCTTTGTATTAAAAATATCTTTATTGAGCAAAAATAAAGACACAAACTTCCTTAATCTTAAGAACTATGTCAGTGCATTTGATATGTCTGTGCTTCACTAAATATTGTATTATGACAAGTGGAAGATGTTAATTAAGTTAGTAAGCAGTTACTGATAGTCAGGCAATTATTTTTAGTTAAAAGAAGTGGAAAAAAAAAATATATAAATGAAGTGAAAGACCAGTTACCAAAGTAACTGGTTTCTTGAGAGAGAAGGATGATAGTGGGTTTGGACAGAAAAGATCAACTGTGGAGTTTCTCAAGGCTCAGTCTTTTGAACTGATCCAATGTAAAATTTTCATTGGTAACTCAAGCACAAAAAGCTTCAGAGTGGCAATGAAAATGACCGGATTATTTAAAGTCATCAATGCACAGGAAGGCTGAATATCACCCCCAGAAAAGGCAGGCGATATTCCCTGCATCAGTTTTAAAGTAGAAAGTGCAATGTTGAAGAAATACTACTACAGCAAGAAAAGGTGTCCGAAGCTTTGAGAGGAGACTGAGAAAACTCGATGTACTTGGCTTCACAATCTAAAAGTTAATATTGTTGCTTTCTATATGTATATCAGGAGTGAAGCTGTCACAACAGGAATCAAACTGCATGAAGGGCAACACTGGCAGATGAATGAACTTTTAAAAAAATATATATAAATATATATGTATATATGCTGGTAATTAGATACTTCACAAATACCAGAGCATAGAGTTTCTGTGTCAGCCTTTCTATTTACAAATAGAAGGATCAGAAAACATTGCTGGCTTTCAGCTGGAGCTTGTTCATTTTGTTTGTTGTTGTAGTGTCATTGCCTACAAGAGAAGAAGATTAACTTCAAAACCTCCGTCCCTAATAATGAAATGCTTGCTCTCTTTCAGGTGAATATAAAGGACTTTTCTACTGTAACTACAAAATTCAATAAGCATCTACACTAGCTAGTTTAAGGGGGTGTGGATATGTCCACATGCTGAAAAAACATTTATTCCTACATTTGGGCAAGGTTTGCCACATGAGGGTAAAGAATATGGCTAGTCTAATACCAACAATGTCAGGGACTGTCATAAACATTCCCAAACTCAGAAATCCTGAGGTGTATTTTACTGGGGCATGACTGTAAAGATCTTTTACCACAGTACTTGCGTGAATTTTAGGAAAGAGTAAGGGATAGGATGAGACATTGCTATTCTCATTTTTTGTCCTCATCCTGCAGGAGATGCTTACAACTACAGGACATCAAGGCAAGTTAGACTAACTTCCAAGGTCAGCCACTACTCTCACAGGCTAGAGGCACCCACAATTAATAGCAGTCACAATGCTTCTGCCTTAAATGAGGTAAGCATGCTAGAGCTAATCCTTAAAACCTAGAGAATGTTATAAATAAATATATATTAGAGAAAGAGGATGTTAAAGAGACCTTCAGTAAGAAGAATGTGACAACATCATAGAATACAGCCTAGAGCTCTACCACTACATTAGGTTTAAGACCAAACTACATCCACCATTTAGCAGCAATTGGCTAAAATAACATATATTTCACAAAACTGGACTTAAAAGAAAAATGGCTTTTGAAAAAAATTTGCTGTTGTTATGCATGTTTACAGCTTGTTTATAGCATAAAAACCCCAACATTTCCAATATCTGCCTAGTTCTAACCTATTATTCTTCTGGAAAAAAAAAAAAAACAAACTTTCATACTGCAGGAATACTTAATGACTCTCCAGGAAGGCTTCCCAAGCTGCCGTTTCCAATAAAGGAACATGTTAATGTCACAGTTTAGCTATTGGCAGTTCCTGTTCTTGCTTTTGGATGCCATATAGCACTATCATAACCACCCCCTCCACATCAGCTCAATTCTTTGTTAGGGCACAAGACAGAGTATTATCCCTTCAAAAATTACTACCCAGCTTTAAATTTCATGGCTGTCACATGCAATATCTTGAATGCAGGGATTAGTAATGCTTCCCAGTGAATTTCAGAGACAATACCATACAATTTTTATCAAAAAATATTTAATACAGCCTTTGGAATCTTTCTTAATTTGCTTTCAAATCAAGCTAATAAATTTACTGAGATTTTCTCACAAATTAGAGGAAAAATGAGGAGACTGTGTTTTTCTAAATTGGGTTCCAACACAAAATTAAAATGCTACTATGCTTTAATATACAGCAGTAAACATCTTTGATTCTACTTTTTCATTTTTCAGAGATAATTTACCATTCTCCCTAATGTGGCCATAAAAGATATTGAATTCTTCAGCATGTGACATGAACAATCACTTCTTCAGGCTTTCTCACTCCAGAAAGCTGGCAAGAGACAGCTGGGGTAGGGCTTTAAAGAGTACTGACTGCACACACAAAAAGCTAGTTTAGAGTAGCTGGTGAATTTTAAATCTGCCCCACGGCTGACTGCTCTAACAAGAAATGATGCATTAGTCCTTCCCACAAAGGGAAAATCCTTACATAGCTTGCAGAACAAGGCTTGCAGTTAGGTTATTCCAGGCTGAGGGTTGAAACCTGGTGGGAAATAACTTTTGACAAGAGGGCAAAGGCAGTCTGTATTCAAATACAGCTTCTGCATTAAGAAGTGCCCACAACAGTGCCTTTCACTCACAGACTTTGACCCTGCTCATGTCAGACCTCAGGCTTGGGCAGCCTCATTCCTTCTGGAGGTTTTCTATGTAGCTTTGGAAACCACTGCTGAGCACAGGGAATTGCCACTAGTTCTTCTTTCCCCTGGGTCATTTTTCATCTTTACTACATTGTTCTTTTAAGTCTCCATATTTTATACATAATCCATACATCTTATTTTCTCCCCTTCCTTTGGAACTTAAAAATGAAGTGGTGCAACACACACCACAGAGTACAAGAATAAGGGCTGTTCCTCCTGCTTTACTTCTTTAGAGAAGTTCTCAAAACTCTCAAATAGAGATTCTTCCATTCTGTGATTCAAAAGCAACTTCAAGCATTAAGCAGATGGCACTACATACTCAGAGTTTACATGACAGCTGCATTTCCTGAGATGAAGGCAGCTTCTTCCCTTCAC
Source organism: Vidua macroura (assembly GCF_024509145.1). Taxonomy (NCBI): domain Eukaryota; kingdom Metazoa; phylum Chordata; class Aves; order Passeriformes; family Viduidae; genus Vidua; species Vidua macroura. Next base: position 12,821,886 of record NC_071574.1, read on the forward strand.
TACTCACTAGTCCCTTTCTCCTTCTTGTATAGGAAGAGTCTGAATCTGACTGCTTGAGGAGCTCCAGGTATCTTTCTGACTCTAACAATTAACTCTTCTCTACCTGGCATCTTAAATTTGTCAAGAGCTCTAGAAAGGGATTTAACATCTGCAGGCCACCCCAGCCCCATGTTCAGAGGTTGGAGACAAAAGTTTCTCATCTCATCACAAAGAAGAACTTCAACTTTGAAATCAGTTGCTAGAGCTGATGATAATAGAAATACTCAAGTACAGTGGCAAGCTGTTTACAAATGTTACATGAAATTTGGATTATCAGTTAAGTCATGATTAGGGGTTGGTGCAGCAAATGTCACCGCACATTGTGCAGTCAGGATGACCATAATACACAGAGCATCACCACACAATTTCACAAGGCTTTAAGCATTCTCCCAAGCAGAGTAACACCATACCTCATCAGAAGGCTGCAGACACGTGCCCATACAGAGTAACATCAGGGCACTTTAGAAGGCTGTAAGTATCTGCTCCTCTTGTCCTTTAGCCCAGCCTTTCATAGCCCCCATGTTGATGCATTGCACCTGTGTGCCCTCTGTTCCCTTTGGAAGTTGGTCAGTGCACCTGGGCACTCCATGGCTCATTGCTGTCAATGCTGCTCACCTGCTTCTCACAGCTGTACCCACTGGGGATGAGGCTTACCCACATCCCACCCCAATTACCACAAACTGTGCCTATAAGGGGTAGAGGCTAGGTGGATTCCTTGGATTTTCAGGCACACATAAAAATGCCATATCTTCAGATATATGCTCTCATATGCTTCTCTATAAACTTTTTTCTCATTTATATATGACAGAGGGCTTGCAGAAAATCACTTTAGCAGATAGTAAAAAAAGTTTTTGAAATAAGATTTTTGGGTTTTAACATTTCTGTGGTTTTCGCACATATTCTACTATTTCACTGTCTCTGGGTGGTATAAGATTATCATTCCAAAAGTATATGAGAAAAGAACCTCAAATAATTTGTAGTTGACAATGAAATATAATTATACTGAGATATATCATGGCAACCTGGTAATTGAATCCTCTAGAATATGATTCTTCTCATGCTAGTAAGAGGAACTGATGAGAAAAAGAGTAACTGATATGTGCTGTTTAAATGCATGAAACCTGGATGAATATCAGTGAACACTGCTGCAATAGCAGATGCTCACCTTCACATGCTCTCTGACCAGAGGTCTGAAAGGGTTAGCAAAATTATGTGAGATAGCTGTAGGCTGTGTTCAAGAGAATGATTACACACTAAACCATTTAAAATTTTCATCAATATAGACCAATAATTGTAATTCCAAGCTAAATTCTCTTGGCCCATCCTAAAGAAGGCAAACCACTATAATAATGTGCCATTTTCAGACATGCCAATGTGCAGCTGAATTCAGAATTTTTGGAAACTAGTTCAGTTGGCATAATTGTTTCACAGATACAGGGTAGTTTGAAAAGAGAAAAGAATTCCCTTGGTAGTCTTAAGTCTAGGCTGATTTCTGTTTATGTTTACTGCCAGAATCAGAGATTGTCTACCTTTAACACAGTCACAGTACAGCAAAATCAAAATATTTTGATTTTCTATCTGATGGACCTTCCCATCATGACAGATAATGGTCAGATAATCAAAACAGAAGATACACCAGCACTGGTCCCTACAGTAGTCCTACAAAATGTGATTGCAGAGAGGTCCTGTTCATAGATACATGGTTTAGCTCTAAGCACAGATTTACATTTAGCCCTGTGCAGTAAAATTTTAAACATATCTGTGTTTAAATATGCTCCTGAATCAAAGCCATAGCTAGTTATCAGAAAGCATCTGTTCTTTGATGCTGCCTCAACCTGGTTTAGCTCCCAGATTTTCTATTTAACATAAGAAATTTAAGTCTATGCCAAGGCTTGTTTTCTGGAGTTACTTGTCACCAGGATGCAGATGGATAATGCTGCTATTTGTAATTCATATGAGCAGCATCCTGCCCATTGCATTTCTTAAACTCTATGTGCTTTAGATTCGACTTTTACCTCGGCTGAGAGAGCTTTGTTCCTGTTTGGGGTTGGGGGAAAAAACCCCTATAGACGGAAAAGTAAATAGTAATAGGAAAATAGACATTGGTACTACCAGCATGCTATCATGGCATGTGTGCTGACAATGTACTCATCAGGAATCATAAGAGGACCCAGGAACTAGACAGGTTTGCAGGGGTTAGTTACATAAATGATGTCAACTACATGAAATTCTTTATTTTCTCATTTAATTTGAAAAAGAAGACAAAGGTGATAAAAAGAACTCTGAGAGGAACATGTCTAAGACTGTAATGATGGATTAAAGTACAGGGTCAGACTGGCAGATAAGTTATAAATTGTCATTGATGGAGCTATGACAGTTTCCTCTGCTGAGAACCTGTCCCATACAAGATCATGATTATAAGAGCAAAAGAACTGGAAGAACTATTAGGTTTAGTTTCAAATTGAGGCAGCAAATGTTATGATATTCGTGGTGTGTATCAAGTAGCCATCCTCCATACAGACCTTATTATATCTTAAAAATTTTATGCATTATATGCAGATACGTATTGCCAGAAGCACTTTCTATTACCAGATACTACTGTAATGAAAGACAGGGATGGAACTGGGAAGGAGACATTCATCATATTTCTTTCTTGAATTAGCTAATAAAAATTCTTTTAATAAAGCACTGAATACCAAGAGGGCTAAGCTTTTACATTAGCAGCATTGGTACTTTATATCAGGACCTGTTCAAGAAAAGGTATTACTTCTTTTAATAATTATTTCCTATTAATATTGCTAATATCATTGCACAGGATTTTAACAGAACTCTCTTTGATGAATTTTAAAAGTAGAAATGAAACTGCAGGCTAAAGTTGTTCTTTATAGGAAGCTCTCATTTGAAGTGGAAATGAGGGATTTTTGTTGACCTAATTTTCTTTGTTCTTGTGGTGGTGGATAGCCACTTCTGAGGAGTGCATGAAATACAGCAGTTGCTTTTGGCCCAAGACCACTATCTCTACACTGATATTATTCATTTGCACAATTAATTACAAAGAAGTGCTGGGATTTATAACAGAAATAAGGTGACAATGAAAGGCTAGAAGAATTAAGCCCTGTGGAGCTTTTAAGTAACAAGAAGTCAGGGCCGTGAGCTTATTCAATAAAGCCTTTCAAAGATAGTTAAGCCACATTAAAGCCAGTTGCTAGCCATCATCCCTTTCTTTTGGAAGCTGTAATGTTTTGAAGTTGGAACCAAAATCTTAATTCTAACTTTTAGAAACCCTATGAGGAGGAAATACACAGTTGAAACAAAGCAGTAAACACTTTGCTTGTCTTTCCCTGAAAATGGTGAGATACATTAGGAAATTACAGAAATGCAGGTAACAAGGCTTCTAAAACACTTCTTGCAGGTCAGGAGACCAAAGGACTACTGTAAGATTTCATTTAAGAATGTTTTTAAAGAACTTTGCTAGAAGTTACAAATAAGAAAAAACATGCTGATCTCTGCAAATAGGCAAAATTATTGAAGCCTTGATACACCAGACAGAGTAGAAACACTCATGTTCCCATATTCTTCCTGTAAGTATTCCTAAATTAGTAATTAATAATTTGTGCAATAAACTAACTTTAGCCACATCTCCTTGTGGCCTAAATAATTATCTCTTTTTGTATCGCTACATTTTTCAAATATGTAGTTGCCATAAACAAGACTGGATATGAGAGGTCCAGACTACTCACATTATCTTTTACTGTGTTTGATCCATGGAGTCCTGGAGAAAAAACTGGAGTTGACCTATTTACATTAACAAAAAACAAATTACTTTTGAAAACTTCCGATTCAGATCAGTATTATTGCCCAAGCAATGACTTTTAGTCCAAATTTAAGCTTAAATTTACCCTTGAGCTGCTATTTTATATATATGTATAAAATAACTTACTCTTCCATGCAATACTTACTTTGTAACAGTACAGCACCGACTCTGTTTGCCACTAAGTTCAAGTCAGTCAATTGTTCTCAACACTGTTTAGGTAACTAAAGTCTTCTGCTGTCTACCACAATGCTCATTATCCAATCCAAATGAGAACTGGGGGGAATATTTGTAATGATATATTAATATATCAATCAGAAACAGCACAATGTCTTACATTACTTCTAACATGTTTTTAAGACATCGCTGTATGTCAGTGAGCTTATCAAATTTATAATGCTTAACAAAAGTTTGTTATTGTGATGATTTGTACAACACTGAAGTGTAATTATAAAAGCCTATAATTTCTTTGTATTATAGAATGATTCATATTACCATATTATTAATAATTCCTCATTAGTCATCAGTTCTTTATGAAATAAGGGAGAAAGCAGGCCCCTATCATCTGGGTGTTAATGACTATGTTTAAGTAGAAAAAGAAGATTTAATTAGTTACTTATTTTACTTTTTCACAGGGACAAAAAAAAATTATATTATTGTTGAAAAAGCACGACTTAAAATTGGGAATTATCATAAATAAAACTGAATGATATTAACTCAGGGCTCTTTACTATAGGCCTTACAATAAAATCATTAATTATATGATCCTAACCCACATCTTTACGTTCAGAAAGTGAACAAGATGCCCAGAAAATAGTTGTGTATGTCAGCTTAGTCATAACATGACTAAGGAAGGTCATAAGACCTTCCTCTTACTTTTTCAAGTTATAAAATAAAAAATGTGGGACTCGAGGCAATTAAAAGGCCAAACTAGTTAAAATTATTGGGTGGTTAAAATTATTTGTGCTTTGCACAAAAATTGTTTACTTGACAAAACATATTTCTTGTAAGATCATTACCTTTATGGAACATTTGGATAATAAATTCAGGGAGTACCTTTTCTTTCTGATGTAGCTGAAATCTTTTGTTCTGAGCTGCTCAGCAATTCATCATGCAAGTTTATAATTTCAGTTTTATACCAACACTGAAGAAGCAATCTGTTTTTCAGTAGGCTTTATTCCTACAGTTAAGGCAACGTAATGCTGGCATAGAAAATGAATTTTGTATCATTGTCTGTCACAAGATTACTGTATGATTCAAAGGAAGTCACTTAAACCAGACTTTTGAGAGGAAAGATGTTCCTCATTTTCTTCGTGCTTGTCTTGTCACAGCAAAGTTTTCATTTGCAAAAATGCAGCTCCAACTGAAACTAATAAATGTCGGGCTGTGAAAAAAATAAAGCACAAAAGTATGAAAAGCTGTATGTAGATAATTCAAAATGGGCAAAGACAATCTTAAGTCTGTCTTTTTCTAAAGTTTAGACTTCACAAATTGGTTTTATTTGAAAACAAATAAAATATAAAATGCAAATATCCTCATGTTGAACTATTGGAAAACATTAAAACCAGTCAGAAATCAAGGGACAATTACATTCTATTTATTTTTCATGTTTAAAATGGTTTATGGCTAAGTCCTAGTGGGGAAAATCAGTCTCCAGTGATTTGCCTGAGGGTTAAAGGGAGCACAGGTGATATCTTTCAGAATCTTCTACCCTTTTTAATTAGTAAGCTCCTCTTTTCTGCTGTTACTATCCATCCCATATGAAAAGTAAAATACCCAAATTAAACTATTTATCATCCTATTGCATTTCATGCCTCAAGGATTAAGTAGATAATAATTGAGGAATGTTGAAACACCAAAGCTGGAAAAATTGTAAAAGATACTACTAAGCTTGAAACCCTTATTTAGTCATCCAGGTAAGAAAATATTTTTAGGCACCTCTTTCCAAGGTGTGCCCATCTGAAAGTAATTAGTGTTTGCCTCTGTTATTCCTCTGACCCCCTATAGATATAAATTTTAGGATGGGATGCATTGTGTAGTAAGGGTTCTGCTCCCTCTTCACTGCCTGCAGAGGAAATCTAGATGACTACCTTAGATTAATTGCCTAAACAATTAACAGCAACTGTAAAATTAACACCAACCAGCTTCCATTAGCATTCATCTAGAAGTGAAGGGGTGACAGAGGAATTTTTTCCTATACAGAATGACCAGCATGTGATTTTCCACATTATTTTAGCATTAGAATTTGTTAAAATTATTCAACAATCAATTTGCATTTCTTTCTGTAAATAGTGCTTTTAGGGCATTCAGACATTTTATCTCAATGCAAGTCTTCAGTGCTATATTGTCTCTTATTTTCCTCAGGTTCTGAGAATTTTTCCCATTTTTTCTCAATCTGGTACAGCCTTAGTTCTTATATTTTAATGGGAGAGGACACAGAGGCCATGTCACTGATACCTGCTCACATCATTTAACAGAGATAAGAGGAGAGGAATATCTCTCTCTCTCTCTGTAATGTGTCCCTTTGAAAATAACAAAATCTGATCATCTTTACTAAATTACAGGACTTTTAACCAGTGGTTTCAACTATTTTGCTGTGCAGATTTGCTCCTTCAACAATGAATTGAGCTGATTTATAGCCTACTTACATCCTACCTGAAAGTACTACTTTTCAACAATCTTGTCAGCTGGGGGAAAAATGTCACTTATAAAATTGTCACTTTCTAACTTTGTTCTTACATGTTGGTGATAACTTTGAGACATCTCCTCTTTTTTTCAGCAAAAAGGACATAAAATGTTTGTGTGTAAGGTATGATTTTTAAATTTTGCAGTTCTACAATTTACCCAGTAGTTATAGATGTTTCTTGCCTGGAAGCACCATCCATGGTCCAGTTCATGTCCTGTTATCCCAGAAGTTCTAGCTCTCTGCTCTGAGCGTTTCTGGTATTCCTTTTATGTGTAGGGAATAGAAAGTAAATGGTCAAGTGTCTCCTACTGCAAACACTGAAAAAAAAAAGAAGAAGCAATGTGTTCTGGACTTGACGCCCACAGAGTGGGCTTCAAGAAAACAATGTTTTCTTGAAGTAGCACTGAGTATCTGTGGCTAAATTACGGAATGCTCTTGCAAAACTGGTCTGTGGCATTTTAAATCTCTTCTTGCCAGTTGAGCCCTGTGGTTTTGTTCATTTTTCTTCCCACTCTGATACACAAGTGTTTATGAGAAAAAAACAGAGATAAAAGCATATTTTTAAAAAGTGTTTTCCTTACAGTAATCAGCCATAGTAAGTAACTGTACGTTTTCTTTCTCCTTTATGTCTGAAGATTTCTTGTTGTACTTAACAGCAACTTAAACTCTTCTTCCAAAGTAACATTCCTCATGGATTTTGTTGACAGGTTTCTTTCTTTTGGTTCACTATGTGTCTGAGCGACCAACACCCAGCAATTAAAAGTGACAGCTGATGAATGACACTGTGCATTACAGAATAAAAAAGTTTGACCATCTGAGCCTAAATTTTCAGTGCTCCATGATGCCCTCTGTGAAAATCATGTGCCAATAAGTAGCACACAAGAAGTAAACCAAATCAGCAGGAATTCTTGCTTCTGTGTTAACTCATACAAAAGGCTGTTCCTCTATTTCATGTCTGTTGGTATTTGTTATCACCACACACTATTCAAAAACTGTGTTATAAAATGCCCACTTCCAATCAAACCATGCTAGTGGGGGAAGTTAACAGCTTTGTTTCAGTAACTGTTTCACTAAAAATGACAGAATGAATTAAGGGCCTTTTAAAATATATGCTTAATAGCAGGGACACTGATATTCTGCTACCTTATCTGATACTATGGGGATCTCCAGAAGGCAGAAGAGAAGAATAAGACAAAGAGACCCTTTTGCGTTGCAACAAGCTTTTCTGTGATGATTAAGCTGACTGATCAATGACAAGTAAATATGATAGAGGAATTACTTTAACATTATGCATACATACATATATATATATATATATATATGTGAAAATAAATAAAAGTGTGAAGAATTAAAGCAAGTATCTTGTGCTGATACAGCAAAGACTTGTACTTCCCTTATCAGCTTCATATGGAAGTGATTCACTTCTGCTGATAACTTTGGTAAGCTGACTCAGGCTCAGCTGTGCAGCCCAGCCAGTAGGAGGGAATGAGGTAGAATGCTAGTGTTGAAAAGAGGAGAGGAAGAAAAAGTGAGTAAAGGAAGGGGGACAATATGATTTTGCCTTTTACTGGAAGGGCTGTTAAATTAGATCAGATTTTGTGTAGAAGTAAAATTTTAAAAATGTATTACCTGAAAGACATGAAGAACTCACCTTAAAACCAAATAGATAACTATGTGTTTCACCAATTCATTTGTCAGTCTCTATCTTCAGAGACAACAGCTGTTTCCTTAAGCTCTGCATTTCAGTGTTAAAAAACCTTTTTTTGCCATGAGGCTTGCCAGGAGTTTAGAAACATTTTTGCAGTGAATTTACTGACAGGCTTTTATTTTGCTCACAGCGGTGGTGCTGAACTCCGGGATAATTAGGGCATCATCCCCGGGTAATGTTTCTACTTTTGCTCTACAAAGCTTCAGAGGCACATCTTGAGGTCAGTAATTTCATGTACAGTAGTGGATTGACCCTGTCTGGATGCCAGACACCCTCCAAAGCCTCTATCACTTCTTTCTGCAGCTGGACAGAGAAGAAAAAATACTATAACAGGTTTATGAGTTAAGGAAAAGAGATCATTCAACAAATACCATAATGGGGAAAACAGACTTCAACTATAAATATTAATTGAATTTATTGCTAACAAAATCAGAGCAGGATAATGAGAAGTAAAATAAGACCTTGAAAAGACCTTCCCCCACCCTCCTTCTTTTCCAACTCTACCTCCTTCCCCAGTGGTGCAGGAAGAGAGGGAATGAGGGTTATGGTCAATTTATCACACGTTGTTTCTGCCACTGCTCAGGGAGAGGAGTCCTCCTGCTCCAACATGGGGTCCCTCCCAGGGGAGACAGCTCTCCATGAATTTCTCTGTTGTGGGTTCATCCCACGGGCAGCAGCCCTCTGTGAACTGCTGCAATGTGAGTCATTCTTTCCAAGGGTGCAATCCTTCAAGGACTGTTCCAGAATGGCTCCCCAGTGGGGTCACAAGTCCTACTAGCAAACCTCTCCAGTGTGGGTTCCTCTCTCCATGAATCTTACCAGGACCCTGCTCCAGCACGGGCCTTCCACAGGTTTACAGCCTCTTCCCACGCTCCAGCATGGGGCATCAGGGGTCTCCAGGGGCTGCAGGTGGATCTCTGCATCCCTGTGATCCTCCTTGTGCTGCAAGGGCACAGCTGCCTCACCATGGCTGCACCATGAGCTGCAGGGGAATCCCAGCTCTGGTGCCTGCAGCACCTCCTGCACCTCCTTCTATACTGTTCTTCTCTGACTGCAATTACAACTGTGCAGTAGTGTTTTGGTTTTTATAATTTCTTAAATCTGTTATCACAAGGGCATTATCACCATTTCTCATTGGCCCAGTTTTGACCAGCGGCACATCCATCTCTGGACCTATCAGGGACTGACTCCTCTGGATGTGGAGGAAGCTTCCAGCAGCTTCTAACAGAAACCAGCCCTGTCAAGGGTTTTGAATAAAAATTATGTATATATGGTGTGTATGATACATGAACAGAAAAGGTAGGGTTTCTTGAGGTCCAGAAATACTTTTTGTATTGGAGTGCGTGGAGCTGCAGATATATTTAAATTTTGCTTTTAGTGGAAAACATAGAAGGAAAGACAGACTAGTATGAGCATCCACTCATCCTCTTTTTTTTTTTTTTTTTCCTATGGCAAATGCTTTCTCAGCAAGATGAGCCATTACTCTCATGCCCTCAGAGAGGCAAATTGAATCCACTGTCCTCAGGCTGCTTGTTTTCAAACACTGTGGTCATAATAAAAGCAAGTGATTATTAGGAAAACTGATTAATTGATCAGTACATATTTATGGGAAGACTCATTTAACCTGGCACTGTGGGAGTGCTGTAAAGTAACTGGACTGCATGTTTCAGAGCTCAGGGAGCTGTATAAACACAACGTGAATGAAGCAGTTTGTGTGCTTGTGTCCACAGTAAAGTAATTTCATTAGGAATAATTAGCAGTGCTTGAAAAATAATAATCTTAAATAACAGTTTTCAGTCATATAAGTCATTAATTTTCTACTAAGCAGGGAGTGTGAGGCAAAAAGCCTGAAACATTATTACATTCTTCCAACATTGTAGTTTCCATCATTTCTTTGAAATCCATACCTTTCATGTACAGTTCGTTAACACTGATCAAAGCAGCTATCTTTCTAATAAAGTAAATTTTCCCTTGTAATCATTTGTAGATATTTCACTTCGTGTAATATTTTGGATGTTCTTTATTCTGAAATCTCATTTCTAATGTTAGGCTATGGTCAGAGCAGCGACACTATAGAAACATCTTGCTTTACTTTATTTCTTCTCTCTGAATATCCACAGCAAGGCTCTCATTTTAGAAGTCAAAACAAGATTTTTGTAACAGCCAGTACTGTACTTCAAAACTGGTGCTTGCAAAATCAGCTGTTGTCTGACTGCAATGTCTGCTGAAACACAGCATTTCTTCATGCTATACAAGAGTAACTTCCAAAAGTAATTTCTAATCTTGCAATTAACATATTGCATGCACAAATCTCAGTAATGACTTAAGAGTTGCACCTCTCACTAAGCAGCAAGTTGTATGGTGGCCTGAATTTTTGTACAGGAAAATCTGCTTTGCACACTGGGAAGACTGAAACCCAGCTGTTCAACCCCTCTGTCTCTGATTCTCGATGAAGATAAGTTCACAGTAAATTCTCAGTAAATTCACATCTTTTAGTGTGAGATTTCAATGGGGTTTGAGGATATGAACAATGTCCTGAACTAAAATCTCTAGTATTGAAAAGTCAAAAATACTTTAACTGGCTAAGATGAGGTCAAAAGTGATGGCAGAATCAGCAGACAGCACTCTGGAGGTTCAGTGGGTGATTATTGGGAAAAAAACAAAGACAACTGAAAAGCATCCAGTCAAATGAGGATTCCTGTTCTTCCAAAATTTTTTTTTTTGCTAAAGACTTTTTTTGTTACATTCTTTAGTAGATCTCACTCTTGATCTCCTTGTCCTACAATTTTTTTTTTTTTTTTATTTCAGTGGTACTGCTAGTATGTATGGCACTGCAGCTCTGCATCAGAAAAGATAAGTGTAGGTTTGATTCCTTCTCACTTCTAATATTTAAAATTATTTAAACTTTCCTCACTAAGAGTCAGGAAAAATCTTTCCATGCAGAGCCTGAGAGACAAAACAAATTTTAGGAGTGCAAAAGGCAGTAATTATTCACTAGAGGTAGAAGAACAATGAATTAATTTTGAAATGACAGCATTTGCTGATAGAGGTAACTACAAGCAATTTCTCTATGCATGCTGAAGAAGCTGTTGTTATTTTTTTCAGGAAGGTTCTTTTTGTTTAGCTTTACATACATTAACAGCAACCTTAGTAGGGAGTCAACATTTTTATGTCTACTAACAAACTTCCCCATTCCAGATTATTATTCTGTTGTTAAAATACTTGCCATATAATTGATTGGCATCAGAGAGGTTTTTCTGCTACTTCTCTTTGGGTTTTTTTTTTGTAAATAATAGTGTTTATGTGTCCTGCTAGGGTGAAGCTGAAATCCTCTGCTTTGTCAGGGATAAAAACAGAGATTTCTTGAGCAGTTATTCTATATTTCCATGAACTTCACCTATAAAATTGTGCACTGGTGAAAAAGTTTGACAAAAAGAGATATTGTGCTGTGCAGCGAGGTACCTTATCTCATTAAAGAGTTTTTAATATTTAAAATAGAGAATGTACAAAATGTGTATATACTAAATATATATACTTATATAGCTAAAGAATTTTGTCTTATAAGCCTGGGGGTATGAATAAAACAAAGATAGATACAGTAGTAGGATACACACTCAATAGCATTAATTATGTAAGGGCTGACAACATTTCAGTCATTCCCCTGTTTTACTATGCTAATAAGCTAAATGTTCATCACAAAGATTTTTCATGCATGTTTTCTGCCTGAAGAAATGTGTTATTAATTATGACTGTTTGTTTGGGGGAAAAATTTGTCTTCTTTGAGGTTAAGTGGGATCCATCCCTTAAAAGCAAAATTTAATCTCATTTTCAAATCAGGTTAAAACCAACCAACCAAAATGAAAACAAACAACAAAAAACAACCAACAAAAAACATCCCTGAATGTTGGGACTTTGTAATTGAGCTGAACATAATCTCATGTGTAGAAGTTAGGGATGGAAAATAGCGGGTAAACTAGACCAGCATAATTATTCCAGAAAAACATATAGGTTAGGCAAGCAAATTTTTAGGTTTTTGAAGATCTACCAAGTGGTATTCAACCAGATATCATCCCAACACTAGGAAATTCTTCTACCCCTTTAAGAATGGTCTCTTGAATCCTTCCTATAGACCGTTGGATGCCTCAGGAATTTTCCTCTTTCTTGTGCCATTCCTCTTATGCTGAAGGCAATGGAGACAAGGAATTTGCCAGACTTCCAAATTAGCGCTGCCATGGTATCTATACATCCAGACACTTGATTTATGCCTCCAGAAAGTGGTGGATTTTTCCTATAGTTGTGTCATGGCTTTTAGTACTTTTGGACAGAACTTTCTGGTATTACAAATAGTGATTTCCAGAGGACTGAAGCTTTCTTTTTTCTATCAGTGACTCCCTGCACAGTCAAGTGTCAGAACAATATTGTGCTTTGCTGAAAGCCCATTTTAGGTTTCTAGCAGTGAAGAGAGGTCCACATGTACTGATCATTCTGCTGAGAATGGAAACAGACTGATCAGCTCTCTATGACTGAAGAGCCTGCAATAGAGTCAGAAAAAGGAAAATTCTACAGGCTGATTTTTTAAAACTTAATTTCTATTTTCTCCATTTCTGATGGAATAACATATAATGTTGCTGACAGCACATTAATCCAACATGCAGTAGGATGCTTTCCATTTTAAGTTGTTTGGGTTTTTTCCCTTCTGAATTTAGTATGCAACTTGGCTTCCTATGTCCAGCATAGTAGAAATCCACACCAGAAAACTATTTTTGTAGGCAAGACACTGAATACCCAATGCCAGATGCAGTAAATACAGCAAATATAAGCCAAAGAAAGTCAGAATTTCTTACTGGACAGGACAGATGACTATGGGTCCCAGCTGTTCTGGATTTGACAGATGTGTTTTTTGAAATCATAGTACCTCTTCATAACCTGGGTTCTACTTCTTTTTTAGAGTTTTTTGGGTCAACTGTCACATGATAGCTCAGAAAAATATCCATTTTCTAGAACCAGGTAGATGCCTAGAAACTTTTTAACATGGAAAGCTAGTCATAAATTATTAATGTTTTTGTAAGTCTACATTCACTTCAGTAAAGCCAATGTTATGCTGTATCACACAACTGCCACATCCAGACAAATATACAGAGATAAAAAAGACCAAATTTTATCAATTTAACAATCAGCCTCTCAGAGATTCTGACAGTGTATATAAAGTAAAAATGCCAGTCTCACTGAGAACTTAGAAGGGCCCCCATGATGTGGTAGATGATTCTGCCTTCCAGATTTCCCTGGAGTGGAAGCCTCTCCCTCTTGATGTATGACACAGATTAGGAGTTTTCAGTAGTTCCTACTCAACATGGAAATAACAGATGTGAGTTTTAACCTCAAAATAATAAAATAAAGAGAGAAAAGTACCTGCATGCAGAACCTCATACACAAATCCTGCCCTGAAAAGAGAGATGTAAAGAGTTACAGCGCTATCAGCAGTGCCTTGACCAGCAGGCCACATCACCAGGAAGAAGAAAAGAAATTCTACTTCTGGGTATCTGCTGAGCTTTCCTATTTTTATGGTGTATGTCCTTCCAGAGATCCACGAGGCCCAGTCAGAGCACTGGAGCCCACTGTACTTCAACATAAAGCATGTCAGACATACCCACTTTTCCTTCTCATGCCATTTGTAGGAACAGCTGGGAAAAGAAGTGAACATAAATTTCATTACAACTCCAGCTGAGTTGTAGTGAAATAAATAAAATTTGATACATCATTTTACTAATATTCATAAATGGGCAGACAATGCTGAAAAACAAAATAATGGTGTTGGGATTTATTACCAGCCTTTCTGGTCAGCATATTTTGTACCATCACAGATTATCTCTTATTATATACACAAGTCTCTTTAGAGCACTGTTTCTATATTTCTTGCATATGGGACACAGCTCCTTCTATGTTATTATTTTATTCATATAGTGCCATAAGTGCATTCAGCAAATGTCCATGAAGTCTCATTTCAATAGACCTTTTTTATTATGGGCTTTTTCTCCCGTTATTTCCTCACTTCATGTTTACCTAACTGTATTTTCTCTGAGCACAAGCCTCTGATAATCAAGACATTGAAAACTATATGTTTAATTTGTGCCCTTTGTTTTTTCTTGAAACATATCTCTTTCAAGATGCATTGAGGAAAGTTAAGTGTTCATCCCACTACTGCATTATCTTTTACTGACCCCTGACCCACACAGTTCAATCAAAGTCTCTCCACAGCCTTTATAAGAAATCCAAGGAGAACCCCTTAGGAGAAGAAATGAGATGTTTTTGGCAGAATCCTTTGTGCCCTTCAATATTTTATGAAGCAAAATGATTAGGCTCAACATGCTTTGGCATTCTGCCTATTTCAGTCCAGTCAGAGCAAATATAAGCTACTTGTCGAGTCATTATACAAGGTGTTTTCATGACCGTGATGACCTATCGGACAATAAAAGCAGTCTCAAGACACAGGACTTAAACAGCATCATGACATAAGCAAGAGCAATTGCAGCTTCCGGAGCTATCAAGTGTGGCTCAATAATCTAAACACTTCGGGCTGCGTTAAAAAACAGAAGTCAAAAAGCATCTGTCAATAATCTAAAAGAGCACCTCAAAAGAAAGCACAAACCAGTTCACACTATGCGAGAAGGGTTGAGTTAATATACAGAATTTATAATAAAAGACCACTAGATAATCAATTCATAAAATTAGGAATAAAGTCACAAAACATTCTAACTAATTCACCATTAAAAGGGTGATTGGAATCAGCAGATTTGTAATGACTTTTGTATATTTGCATTGATTCTTTGCTTCCTCTAGAAACAAAATCTGTATTCTATCCTGCTGTCATTATATGTGCAGAGCCAGGAGCTGAACTTGATGATCCTTGTGAGACCCTTCTAACTCAGGATATTCTGTGATTCTTCTGTCCTCCCCTGTCTGAGGAATCTACCTCAGTGTGATACCTCAGGAAGTTGTGAAATGTATTTAGTAAATACTCTCAGATACCTTTGTGCATTGTCATCAGCTCATAGCCAGCAAACATTTGCTGATTAGTACTGCCATAAAACTGCCTCCTTCTGCTCTGAGTTGTTTTGGAGTGACCAGCAAAAATGTGCACATGAGCTACACAGGCATTCAAAGAAAACATGGTAAATCCTGGCTGGGCAGAGACTGAGATGAACAGAGTAGTTTTCCCCTGCTCTCTTTATGCTCCAGCTGTAAATCAGTGGTCTCTGAAGAATAATCTCTCTATTATGCCTCAATTGCTAAAAATGTCAGCTGTGAATTCTCTAAGCTTCATAATTTCATAGAGACTTTTTTACTTTTCCCACAACTCTTTGCTTTCATGTCTAGTAACTAGAAAATGCCATTGGGTGTATGGACATAGCTCCCACTGGCTTCAAAAGAAAAAAAAGAAGGGAAATCTAACTTCATCTGTGTAAATGAGGCCTTGTCATGCTATGCAATGCTGCAGAAACTAAGGCAGTTGTGCTAGCAAAACTCTTTATGGAATGCAACTTGTGCTAGATGCAAGAAAAAAATGAAAGAAATTGTGAGGAAGTGACTATGAGGAGTACGAGTGTACATTCGCCCCTTAAAAGGATGCAGCCATAAAACCAGTGCTTAATTCAAAACCTAGGCTCCAAGAGCAGTAAGCTGCATATGATGAACTTTAAGAATGCAGTGAACTGTGCCTTGTATATACATATTAATCAAAAAGCCTTTTGGTTAAACTAATATTCAAGGTATGATTTAGAGACTCGAAAACAAGAAAATTACCAGGATAGGCCAGAAGTAATTATTTTTGAGTACTAAACTCGGGAGTTCATAACATTGAATATTGTTCCTAGACTTATTGAGTACCAATAGTACTAAATTAAAATACTAACTGATTAAAGTTAAATAAAACTGAGGAAAATCGTTTTACTGGGAAAAGACATTATACTGTAAAGACATTGTATTGTAAAGTTATTTATTAAAGTTAGTATTTTCACTGTTTCCAACCTTCAAAGTAGCATCCCCACAACTAGATTTTGATTTCAGATTATCAGTTGTCTGGGCAGGTTGAAAAAAGGATGTTTACCATAACCATCACATTTCTCAGAGAAGAAAAACCTCCACTTGCTTTTAGTTTATCAAAAGAGACTATGACATTTAGTGTGTGTTTACTTTCTTGTCTTGTTTCTGGATGCTTAAATATGTTGTTTCATGCGCCTTTCCACAGACATTCGTCTATGGCCTCTGTTAAAGAAAGGCTATCATAGGAGATTGGTTTATCCCACTTTGGTCATTCATATATTTTTTTGAATGTGCAAGCATTGAATGAAGGTGCTAATGCCAGTATGTGCCTAGCTCTTGTTCTGGGTTAAGCCTTGCTTCTGGAAAGAAGTGGATATATCACTGAGATGTCTAAAGCAAAGTTTTATCTTGCTCTCTCATCTTTTTTCCACAATATTGCACTGTTTCAGTTAGATAAACAAACAGGATTGTTTTCCTCTGTTGGACAGGAATCATGACATTATCTCTTTAAAATGCCAGAAGATATTTATTCTTAGAGACTTCTCTGTGCACAAATGTACTTAGCTGGTAGTTGTAAGAGAATAATTTACATGTGTTCAGGGGCAGTGAAGCATGTGGGTGAGCATTCCTCTCCAAGTGTGTGTCAGCTGATAGACAAATATCTTCAATGGCTTCCTTTGATTTGTCTGAAAGCATTTACAATTAATTGCTGCTCTGTGATACTTATTGCACTTGTCTGAAAAGTTTCTAGATTAGATGTCTGTTAATTGAGCAGAGGGGACTTTAATGTGACATAAACATATGACATATCAGATTGTAATTTAAGCATCAGTAAATTTGGGAATAGTCAGCAATTAGTAAGTATATGTCTAATTATACAGTGGTGAGAAGCAGGTTGAAGAAAATTTTAAATTATTTCCTTATTAGTCTTTATTCTTTATTTTTTATGTTTCTAGGAGGAATACTCTAACTTGATTCTCCATCTCAAGTTTATAAGACTCAGTCCTGATGTTACCTTTAGAGTTTTCAAGAAAATGGACAGAATTACCTTTTTGTTTTTCTGGTAAGTTTCTGATAAGCTTTTAAGCAAACATCCCTTTTGAACGAAGAGGATAAGACATATTTCTGTAGAATTTTCAGTGTTTGGAATTGGGAAAAATCAAGATATTTCTTAAGTATAAAGCATATAACAATTTTTCTTCCCCAGTCTCCCTCATGGAGACTGTGTTGCTTTAGGAAAGGTACTCCACAATTTAGTGTTCCCACTGGAACAAAAAACCACACACTACTTGCTCTCTCGTCCATCTTTTCCCCCTCCTCAATGCAGCAATTAATTGGAGGAACAAAAGACAAAAATCACAGGTTGGGATAAGAACAACTTACTAGAAACAATGAGATAAGAAAACAAACAATAACAGCAAAAATATTAATAAAAACACTCTACAAAAGAGTGCAGAGTTCAAGCTGACCGCAGCCACACTGTCCCGACCACTCCCTCCAAGCCAATATTGTTGATAATGTCCTGTATTAGGGAATCCCAAAACATGCTGTAGTCCAAGGAAGAATAAGTATGCAGAAAAAATAGATTGGCTCTCTCTTGTAACTCATCTTTTATAATAAGCTCTAGATGTCACCCAGGTAAATGGTTTCCAAAAGAGAAGTGGTTTTCAGTGCAGACACTCACAGGCTTTATTGGGTCCTGACATTTTCAAGCATGCTCCAACTCCAAATCTTATTCTTCATACTGTATTCCCTTAAAAACTTTGACAGTCATAATTTTCATTCACATTTTTAGTTCTCTGGGTCTAAACAATTATAGATCCTCATAAACTGAGATGACAGAATCCTAAAATGAGCTCTAATTTGAGTAATCTTTTCCTTTTACTAATTTAACAGCCCAAAATGCAATCTATCATGTTATGCAAATTACATCATGTATGGAAAAAAAATGGTATTAAGAGGCTATGAGAGTGACTGCTAGTGATTAATGAGTCAAATATTTGGCCACTTGCTGTAACCACCCAGGTGCTGTAAGAGACTGGAATGTTGGTGCTAATGGCTCAACTTGCTGGGGATGCACCTGAGACTGGCCTCCCAAGTGCAGAAGGGCATGCACAGCTGGAGCTGCAAACTGGGTTCCCAGATATGGCTGGTAAGAGGCAAATCCTCTGAGGAGGGTAAGTCCTTATCATGCCATTGTCCTCCCTTATTTAATGGCTTCACCTGTGAAAACTCCAATCCAAAGTATGGGACATTCACGTGTAGGATGAAGGGATTCATCTTGGGTGATGGGCCATGATTGATGGGCTATGCTGACTAAGAGGTGTCAAGACCCGTAAAGTGTTTACAACACTACTCATTCAGGTGTCTTGTGATTTGTGTTATATTACCCAGTGTGAAATTCCTGTTCCCTGGGCATTCCCACCTGAACCTGAGCAACTATAAACCCAATAGAGTTTGTACTCTCTGGATTTGTTCCCCCACCACTTGATGGATATAGCCTGCAACCACCACCTCCAGAAGAATGCAGTCACTGAGAAGACCAGAAGACCAGGAGGACTGACAGGATGTCAGTGGAATTTGCAGAGTGGTGGTATTTTTCTCTGCTTCTCTGTCATTCTCTTTCTTTCCCCACCCTCCTTCTCCCTCTCTTTCTCTCTCTTCCACTCACATTTACTGCTAAATAAAAATCCATTCTATTGAGTTTGGTATATGGTCTCATTTGCGCTTTAATTTGGGCAGTGGCATCTCTCTAATAATTTTAATAATTGGATCTCTACAGAGGCCCTTTTATTATTGCATTAAGACAGTCACAAATTAGCAACACTTTCTACCAGATAATAGCACAAAAATTCCAGTATACAACTGAAAATTATATATAAACAAGTACAAACTTTTCATATCATTCTTGTTTTAGCAGTCATACACTACAAAATGCAAAACTATTAATGAAGTGAAAACTAAATTTATTAAAATAGATTAATTTAAAATAGCTCCACATCCAAGCTGTACAAAGGAAAATCTCTTTTATCCCTTGCTTTGATGAATCTGGCCTGTGATCTTGTGCACTTCTAAAGATGATCAAATTGAGCAAAGAACCCCATGAATCCTAACACAGCACTCTGAGTGATGTTCTTAATGAACACAGCATGAGATATTTAGGCTACCTTGAGGACAACTGATTCCATCTAGCTACTTGTATCTTCAAACAGCAATTTAGTCAAGATACACTGGGTCAGTTATTGAAACACTTACACAGTACTGGCTCCTATGGAGCAAATTATATTTGCATATTTTGCCATGTCTGACAGTATTTCTGTCACTAGAAAAGGGTTTGGTTTATTTGTTCTAAATTTTTTTTTTTTTTTACTATTTATTCTGTTTGCCACTACTATTATTATCACAGTTTTTTGGAAGAAAACTGTTGGAAAATAAAGAAGTAAAGTATGCCATATGAAAATAATATTTAGATATGGACCATGAATGGAAATAATAATTTAATAGCTTTCTCTTCTGTGATTTCTACTGCCCATGGCATATAACTGCAAATCACTGAAATAAAAGCATCTTTCACCATCTACTTCTTGTGTCATCAGTGTATTTCTTTTTCCACATAACCAGTTTCACTGTCTCGTTATTTGAAACTTGACTCACTTGGACTAACACAGGTTCTGTACCTTGGGCTGATGATTAATAGGTATTCCCCCACTCCAAAAAGGAAATGTGATGGTATGATAATATGATTATGCAAATGGAACTTTGCAATTTTTCTGTCTTGATTTTACAATGAAATTAATGTCTTGATGTGAACTTTAGTATCCAGTAAAATGTAGCAATAACATTTCAGAGGTACCAGGGAATTATAAAAAATAGAGACAAGTTCTACTACTTGAAATTCCCTCTGAAGTTACTTCAAGTATTGCCTGAGTTTTAAGTAAGCTTATGGCTCAGTAGAGTCCTGCAGTCAGTTGAAGATCGCTATCATATTAGGACAAGTTTTGTGCTGGTATTGATTTTCATACATACAACTGAATTCCCTTTCTTGTGAAGCTACCATGGCATATTATGGGAAATCAATATTTAATTAACTCATTCAGTAAAATATCCTATATATTTTTGTGCTGCATCCCTTCTTTTTTTTGTAATGCCAAATTTTTCTTTTTCATTGGATAGAAAAATATTTGGTCCTGTTTTTAATAAGTTCAGAAAAAGAGTTTTCCATTTTTCCAGGAGAGAGTTAAGCAAAATCCTTTGCAGAATCTGCACAAACATGGTGTGAGATCTGTTCATTAAACTGTAAAAGTGCAACAGGTTATATATTCTCTGGCATGCCACTTTCTGCTGAAGCACACATGTACTCTCAAGTGGGTCAAGCTGTTAACAGCCACTGCTACTCAAACTGTGATGCAGTCAGGTTGGAAAGACAGGGAGTAAGGATGGTAACCCACAAGATGCCTCTGGCAGAAAGATTTTGTTGAGATACAGCCATTAAAATATCTCAGTTGCCAGGCTTGGTTCATCCTCTGGCAAGTTGAAAACTTAAAACACCTACAGAATTTTTCTGTTAAGAGAAATGAAAACATGCAATGAAAATGCAAACTTTTATTAGTTTAGAGGTGCTGCTAGAAATCAATAAATAATGACATGTGGTATTGTACACACCTTTTCAACTAATTTCCCAATTATTATATTTGAATTCTACTGATGGCTCTTGGCAGGCTTAAAAGATATGGATGATTGAAGTGTTAAGATTGGAAAAGACCACTAAGATCACAGAATCTGTCAAACCAGCACCACTGTGTTCACCACTAAAGCATATCCCCTAGTGATACATGCACCTGTTTTTTTAAACGCTGCCAGGTATGATGATTCTACTACCACTTCCCTGGGCAGCCTATTCAGATGCCTGACCACCCTTTCAGTGAAGTATTTTTCCCCACACCTTACAGTTCTGAGTAGCTATAAAGCTGTATCTCAGAGCAGGATATAATGCTTATTAGCAAGAAAGAAAAATGCTGCTATCATCTCTTGCTACTAAACTTCCTGTTAAAAGAGATCATAAACACTCTGGTACTTTTCACTTTACTTAGTGTACTTCATGAATCTAATGCTTATCTAGGCATTTCATTTTCCAAAATAAGCGTTAGTCTTTCAGTGGATCAGTTACTTAAGGAAATATGCATACAGCTCTATTCTTCACAATTTTATCATTCTGCATATTTTCTGCTTTGAGCTTCAGTGACGCCATTTGAAGAGTTCAGAATATTCACCATGAGTCAGCCTTCATCAGCTGTTTAGTTGGGAAGTAATTATTATGAAATGTTTACCAGTGTATGCAACTGGAGAAACCTTAAAGGGGAATCAATCTACAGATGCCCATTTAGTCCTTTCAGAAATTCTTGAATGGGCATGGCAGCTACATTAGGATCAACATATCCAGTGGTCTGAGCTACTTTTGGCATTCATGCCTCTAGGTAGGTGAAAAGAGGCTGGCTAATACATTTTCTACATGGATACCACCTCAGATTTTTATACAGCTAATAGTAAAAATGCAGCAAACCTCAGATGTGGGAAGAAATGATGATGTCTGGCTCCAGATCAGAAGACTGAAGGATAGCTTTATTAAAACTACACTATATTACATTAATATACTATTTAAAGAGATAATATACTATTCTACCTACTTACTTCTTAATTATCTATCTAACTAATTACCAAAACCCGTGACTCTCTGCTGAGAGACAGAGCTGGATCTGATTGGTCATTGAACCCAAACAACCTTCACCAGAATCCAATCAAGCAATCACTTCAGGTAAACAATCTCCATACCAAATTCCACATTGGGAAAACAAAGGAGCAGAGATAAAGATTGTCTTCTCTTCTTCTCTCTGTGCTTCTCCGGAGAGATAGAATTATGTCTCTCTGTCCAGAGAATGTCACATACAGCTTATTTCAAATTTGAAGATCAGTGCCTCATTATTCTCACAGCCTCCCTCTGGTGTTTCTGATGCACTCCTTAGTGGTTCTCTCCTCGATAAAGTCTGGCTTTCCTGGGATAATGGAAGATTTGAAACACCCCCACAGCAGATATTCAGGCTACTTACCTCTTCTGATTTCTAAGAAAACCATTTGTAGGCAGCCGTTTCTTCACAGGTGAGAAGATTTCAGCACCTTGTTCAAAGTCGTTGAAAAATTTAGGCAAGCACAAATGGAATAGCTACTCCAACTGGACCAATGTCCAGTTTTTTCTAAGGAAAATTCCAGTGTTTTCTAAGGAAAATTATTGCAAACAGAAATTAACTAACAAATTGCATCTTGGAAAGTTTAAGAAGTACTCAGAATGACTCACAATGGTTATAAAAGGCCCTAATGACGGCTCCAGAACTCACGTCATGGATAAGTTTAGTAATGAACATCTGACTTGACTATATTTAGGTATTGTTCTAAAGTATGTAAAATATCTTTCCTGCAGTTGACTGATTTAATTAATGAATGTATGTTCAAACTTAAGCTAGAAATCATTGAAGTAATAAAAAATAAAGAGCAATTTTTTGAAATTGTACTTAGAGTTGCTATTGGATTTGCTTTAGTTACAAAGCATAACTATGTTATCAACAGAGATTTGGCTGTCTTCATCAAGACTTCAATGACTTCTGTCATGAGAAATAAAGCCAAGATAAATATATTCGACTTTGCAATTAAGTAGGTATTTTTATATTTGTGGAAATATATTTTCTCTTTTTGTACTTGTGGGGACAAAAGACTAGAGAAGGTTAACAGGAGTTTGCATACCTGCTTGGGAGACAATAGAGAAAAACACAGTGGGACATTATTTTGAAAGTGGTATTCACTGGGTTCCCAAAGAACTATAGCTGATTATCCTCCCCGGAAAATAAAGGAGCATGTACAATATTTTTGCAAACAGATTGAAGCCCCCAGTATCAGATCTAAGACATGCCAAACCTACAATCCAGGAGCTCCTTCCCTGTGAATGTACACGGAAAATTCAAAGCAGTCACAGAACAACAAGATTGTCAAATACTACTAAAAAACCAAGACAGGTATATATTTATATATGTATAGGTAGGCATACGTGTGCCTGGTACCTGAGCTGAACAGCTGGCTGTAATTCTTATAATTTCTAGTCACTTAAGCAATCTACTCTCTTAATGGGAAGGTCAAGAAAAATATGTGGCAGAAATAAGAATGCATATTTTATCATTAATAAAAATACTGAACTTTTGAGAATATATACACATGTCAAGGAAATAAGTAATAATGCATCAACACATGAGTTGTTAAATTTATAGCTTTAGGCTCTTTCCCCTCCCCAGGAAATCTTGTAGCTTTGGATACCCACAAGGCGTGTCTGTATGTATGCATATATGCACATATGCCGCCCATCCCTGACTGCATTATAGGAATGAATTATGTGGCTTTTATTATGCAAGAGCTTGTTCTACCAAGTGTTCTATATACATATTTTGTATGTGCAATTAATTACACAGACTATTTTGCCATTGTTGAATTGCTGAGGGGGGAAATGATAAATGTTAATGAAAAATTCAATAATAGACACTACTGTATTTAAGGGGAATTCTGTCATAACTCTTCATTTCAGCTCTATTTTTTATCATGGGAAGGTACAAAGAAGAGTAAAGATGTTTTGTTATTCTCCAATTCACACAAATTCTTCATTTTCTTCTATGCTGCAGGAATACTGGTACTCAGAGTTCAAAGAAACTAATCCTTATAACTTGCAAATACTTCTCTCCTACTGAACTCAATTGCAAAGCTCTGAGCTGAGTTGAAAGTGACCCAGCTGAGAAATAGATTACAAGAAGGAATGGGAGGAATTTTCTCATAAAAAAAGGACAGCAGTTGTGCATTAGAGCGCACATCACGTTATTTCCTTTGTGTACACCTTGTATTTTTAACAAGATGCAGAGAGGTAATTCACAGAGAAACTGTAGGGTGATACATTCATTTCTGGAAGGAATTTACAGAGCAGCTGTGCATCTCTTAAGGTTTCCTTTTTTTAAACTGCGTGCATTTGGCTCTTTCAGGTACCCCACTGTGAGAGACTGGAAGGATTTCTCACTCAAAAAATGTTGGGTTCATGTGTGAGGAAAAGGGGCAGGTCAGGTAAGGTCTTGCTCTGGTGAGGCAATGCCATACTCCACATGCCCCAGAGCCTGTATCCCAGCCCTGCAGTGGCTGCCAATCCCTGGCACAGGAGAGGCAATGCTCCACACCCACCTCTGGAGCCCCAGTCCAGCCCCACAGTGGCCAGATGACCCGAAATCCTAGCTGGGGGAAGGGCTCAGGAAAGCCAAAGGGTTCTTAATCCAGGACACAAGGCAAGCACATGTCTTAACCCTACTTCCTCTTGGAATTTCTATCAGCTGAACACTGCTGGAACTCAGGAGTGGTACCTATATTCATTATTTTCTGTATTCTTTCTCTCTCTCCCTTTCATCTCCTTCTTCTAATTCTGTCTTCTTGTAGTTTTGAATAACTTAAAAACCAGATAGGCTTGGAGATTGCTAAGTTGAATGGACTAAGTTAAAGCTTTGTTAATTGTTTTATGTTGATTGAATGCTGCTCTGAACTTTTGCCAAAGCTCTCTGATTTTCTGAAGTTACCAGTAAATTTTTTTGTTGTTTTGACCTCTTGAGACTATCTTGTCAGTATTTCTCTGTGTGTCAGCCTCAAAGTATATAAAAAAATCTATAAGCCCTTTTAGGAGAGAGTTTTTGATGCCTTACATTTTAATTGGCACAGTGAGAAGAGTGCTCCTGAGGTGAGGTATTTTATATGGAGGTAACTGCTAGCTGGGAAATAAAGGAAAAATTAATTTTTGGTCTAAACCAATAGTCTCCAGCAGAAAGGCCCTGGAAATCCAGGTAGAAATTTACATGAACTGTACTCCACTGATGGAGTTGCTAAAAGCTTATAAAGTTTATCTAGCCCCAAACACAGAGATGTGGGCTGACTTTTACCTCTTTCCCTAAGTATGGATCCTGGGATTTCCCCTGAAACCTGGTTGGTGGGAGGGATGAGGACGGTAATCTGGGACATGTATATTTGTTTGGGTTATAACAATACCTGGACCTGTAAGATTACAGACTCCAAAAGGCAAGGAAACCTAACTATTGAAAACTGGCCTATCCTTGAAGTTTGTATTTTTTCACAAGGAGTGCAATATGAATAAGTAATAAAGTAATAAATTGAACTCGCCATGCTATTTTGGAGCTCATGTTACAAGTCCAGCAAATATCAAAAATGGGTTTATTAAATTGTCTAATGTTTGACATGTTATTAATAAATAAGGAGAAAGGAGTATGTAAAAGGTGGGACCTTACTGAAGAAGAATACTGTATCAGGAAACAAGAACGAAATCACCAGCCAGTCTGCTGGACTCTTTGGTCACTGCAGCTGAAAGACTGATTTCATGAATTCTTCCCCCAAATCCTCTTTTGTATCACAACTTGCCTGCAGTTTTAGAGACTCACAGGGTGGGGAGCGATGACTTGCATAGATTGAAATTTTTATTGTAACTAGACTGATTATTGAAATAGCAATTGTCTGCTATTTGACTTCTTGTATACTTTCCTCTTCTTTCTTTTCTTCTCTGTCTCCTAGGTTAGGACCTTTCAAGAGGCTTGTGAAGCAGGTTTTGGGGACCTCACACCTATGTCTTTTAATCCTTTCAGCATTCTTTGTTGCCTGTTTGCAGAGCTTTCACAAGCAGTGAAAAACAGAATGCATAATTCTGTTTTCACCAGAGTTTGGCAAAGTCCTTAGCAGATTCCCTAGCTTTACATAAAACCTCCTGCTCCAAAACTGTTCTAATCAATTGGAAAAGTCCCACTTTTCCAATATGTACCATGGGCTACATATCAGACTCTCTGTGGGGACATCAGAATGTAGATTACACTGCATTTCCTTTTTTCCTCTGACAGTATCTAATTGCAACCAGCCCTCTGAAAGCCATGTGTCTGGCGTGCCTAAAATAAATATTTCCTCATTTATTGACTAGTACTAATCCCTTAGTCTGTTACCTTTGGAAACCAATTACATTTCTCACATTTAAAGTCTTTATCCTCCACTTAGAAAGACTGTTGACATACTGGAAAGAGTTCGGGAAAAAAAAGTCACAAGTTTTATCCAAGATCTGGAATATCCACTTTAGACTGGGTGATTATTTTGGTTAACATGGAGAAGGATACTGGATAAATTGCTCCTGGTCTGCAGAAATGTAAATAAGGATAAAATTTTTCATAGTAGTAGGCATCGTAGTATAAAAAAGTTTAATGACCATGAGTTTGACATTAAAAAGATTATGTGTTTTTTACCAGAGAAGGCAAGAAAGCCTTGGAAATATTTACTTAAAGAGCACAGACATTCTCAACTAACATGAACTTAAATCAAGAGATGGCCCATAACCTGTGAAGAGCTGCTGTCCTGTTGCAGGATTCAACTGATGAAATTCTATGACATGTATGAAATGAATGCATGAAATGCATAAAATGACATGCATGAAATCCAGCTAGGTTTTATTGCCTTTTTTAAAAAAGTATGACAAATTTTTAAAACTACTTGCATTTTTTCCAACAATTTTTATGCATAAACACATGAAAATCAATACATGTTTTATTTAGGTTTCACTTTTAGCAATTTCACATTTTAATAACAGTCTGTAGCTTTTATCTATTCATAGAAAATCAGGTTCAGGGTCAGTTCCAAAACTGGGACAGAAAATACACTCTCACAGACAGAGTCAGTTTTATGACCTCTCAGGAACAGTTAATGTTCCTCATTAATGCTCAGTAGTGCCAGCTTCATTGTCCTTTTTATAAATTTCTTTACCCAATACCATAGACACATTAAAACACCACGGTGGAGTTCTGTACTAGGTGATTTTCTTTTTATTTCCTGGCATTCCATGGATTTTCTTTTCCCATTACAAACTTAAAATGAGAACACAAAATGTATAAATCTTCTGTGAAATTATATTAGAAAAAGTATCTTTTGAGTCAATCAAACATTCTTTTTAAATGCAACTGAAACACTTTTTTTTTTGAATTTAAGTTTTGTATGCTGTTTGCTAGTATTGGAAATTATTCAATTTTCAGCAATCATTTAAAAATGGTACATGCCATGGAGTCAAAAATGCCCAAATGGAGTGTTATCATGCTGTAAAAAGACTTTATATTTTAGGCAGATTTTACATTCTCCCCTCTTTGTGTCAATTAGACATTAATGGCATTTCCCATTGAAACTTTTTTCAGCAACAGATTCTACCTGGATTTCATAATACCACATGTATCTGGGTACATAAGATCCCACCAAGTATTAAAAAGCAAAATAACAAGGTGGAGTAGGGGGGAATTTTACAGAACCAAGAGCATGGGAGTGAAGATGTTTGCATCCACATAATTGTTCTGAGATACTCTTTCACAATATGCTTAGGCTTTTAAATAAAAATAAATTTTAAGTATTTTCAGACTAGGATCTAAATGAATACATGGACTGTGCCTCATTTGGCTCTCATTAATATCCTAAAGCATGCCCTCTGTAGTTTTTTCGTGGTGCTGGGGTGTTGGAATCATAGAATATCCAGAGTTGGAAGGGACCTACAAGGTCCAACTCCTGGCCCTTCACAAGACAGCTCCCAGCATTCCCATAATGTGCCTGAGAGCATTGTACAAATACTCCTTGAACTCTGTCAGGCTGGTGCTGTGATCACTTCCTTGGGGAGCCTCTGTCAGTGCCCAACCACTCTCTGGGTGAAGAAATTTTCCTATCATCTAACCTAAACCTTCTGTGACACAGCATATATGTTAAGACACCATGCACTACCATGGCTGTCTCCCACTTCAATCACAACACACCTGAACTGAGGAAAAACACAATTTATTTTGAACAGCTACTCGTTTCTGGTAACATTTTTCATACTGTTTTAGTGAGAGGTTTTAGTGAGAGAGAGAGTAGGATGCTCTCAGAGCAGTGTGCTTGCATTACACTTTATATTTCATCTTTATACCACCCAGCACTTCCCTTTTTTCCCTGTTTTTGAAGAGGGGGCTACTTGCAATATAAGCATTATTCACCATATCACAGAATCACAGACTGTGTTGGGCTGGAAGGGACCCACAAGGAGAAAGAAAGCAGAAAATGAGGCCCTTGTGTTCAAGTTAAGTACAATTCTAGCCCACTGCTTGTAATAGTTTTCTGTCTTCCTACGTAATATTCTCCACTTTCATCATTTTCTTTTATGCTGAAAACTAAGAAAAAGTAGTTTTGAACAGTTTTCATCCATCTTGCAGCCTTCACTTATATGGTCCCTTTGTTGCTTTTCAGTGGTCTCTTCTATTCTCTCTAGATATTTCTAGAAACCTTTTGCAGCCTTGTTACATTTGATTTAGCTTTCTTTGCTTCGCTCACTTTACCTCTGCTTTGTTTGCCAGCTAGATTCCATCTGGTCCTTTCAATCTATTCATGTTGTTGGATTTGGGGGGTTTTGTGGGGTTTTTTTTGTCTTCCCAGGGTGAAATGAATAATGCAAATTACTTTGCTGCTACCAAAGGAAAAGAGCTATGTAGCTTTAGGTTTAATTCTTTACTGCTTCACTTGCCTCCCTGCAGTGAGTGGCGTCTTTTGATCGACTTTTATGTCTTTGCTTTAGCTTAACAGCTGAATGTATTGATGCAGCAATTTATTAAAACATATTTTGATTTCATAGCTCAAACAACAGAATACAAAACTACAGTTTCCAGCAATAATGCCTCTGTTTTCTCAAGAAAATGGCTTGTTTTAGAGGGAGAAAAGGAATTGCATCCTAATGCAGACGTAGATAAAAGCTATTCAAATTCCTATACAGTCCTGCAGTCACATTTTCTTTCAAATACCATAGCTGTAGCTAAGGCAATATATATGAAAGCAAAGACATTACACATGAGGTACAAATGCTAAATTGCGGTACATCCATTATACAGCACATCTGGCATGAATGCCAGATCTGTAAGCAATAGCTCTTATGATTAAAACATCTTGATACATTTTGTTACTAATATTTTACCACAGAACATCATCTCTCAACTGAAAAAAAAAAATACAGTGTGCTTTGTGAACAGAAATAGGAAGTAGAACCTGGCTCCAAGTGTTGCCATTTAGAATACAGTTAACTAAAGTAGTAGGTGGTAAAGTGTCTTACTGAAGGCAAGGCATCTGCCCAAACATATTTTTTCTCTTACATGGATTCTACCTCTCTGTCTTTACCAAAACCTATTGTTACATTTTGAAATTCACTTTTGGGTGCTCACATTTGGGTCATTTCATGTATAGTGCATTCACAAACTCTGTCCTCTGCCCTTTACTCATCATATCTATCAGTGTTCCCATCCCCAGTCTCTTAAAATACTGAAAAATATTAAAATGCCACCATCAAAACTTTCCAGGACTGGTGCATGAATGTGAGACTTCTGAATGGATGTAAAATCCCTTATGCAAATGTTTACATAGGGATTGGAGCCTTAGAAAACTCTAGTCAGGCTACAAGAACGAAATCCTTATTAAAGAGGAAGATAGAACTGTAGGAATGATCCTGACTTTGAAGAATAAATGATAGCTCTCTAGAATTACTGGTTACTGGATATAATACAAAGATATTTGGATCAATGCTTTGCAATGCAATTTGTTCAGGAATTTGTGTTTGTTTGGGGCTTTGTTTGCTTGTTTTCAAAGAAGGCAGCTAGTGCATGCTCTGTAACATTTTATTTCTATTTTGAAATGATTCACAGCAAGCTGTAGTGTTTTATACTAGACACAGGAATGTATGCAGGCTTGTTACTTCAATAGTTCTGCAGCATATGATTGAGGCATTTGTGAGCACACAGCATTTGTTGGCTTGGACTTCTATAACAGAATGAGATCATTTGCAAGTAATGTGGATTTCAGTCATGAACTGTGATCTCTTTAGGTAAGAATCCTTTGTAGACTTGACTTCTAGGTGTCACATTCAGAAGTGAATGCATAATGCATCATCTGCCCACATGAGCTCATGCACTGCTGGAATCAATATTTAATTATTAACATTGTTGAATTTAAATTTTTTAGCTGAAAAAGGATAGCAAAATTGAGATGTCTTCAAGTAAGGTAATTATGTTATAAGCATATAGGTAGGGTGCCAAAAAAGCTGACAAAAAAAGGTACCAGGGAATGAAACAGACATCTTACAGACACATATAACAGCCACGTTGAAAGCTCCTGGCAATACTGCTTAAGACAAATTTTACAAGCATTATAGAAAAATGTCCTAGGGTACTTTAGAGAAGCTGGTGTTTAGTGATGTATTAGATCTTACTTGATTGATTTCTGTTAGGATTAGGAGCATACTGTGTTGCAAGAGGAAAACTGAAGTACGTAAAATAATTTATACAGTCTCTATATTGAGGGCAGTTTCATTCATTGTAGAAATAAATCTACTTCTCTGTTTGAAACTATCAATTAAAATGGTAGCCATTATTCATGAAAATAAATATATAGAGTGTTACTTATGACAGGAGAATGTATCATATATAAGTGGTCAATAAATCATGTTAGGGGAAAAATGATATGGAAAATGGTGGCACTTAAACTTTCAATTTTCATTAAAATTTTAACTTCAGCAAGTTGTTCAGCAGTGAGACAGTCTCTGCCACAAAAACCCATGTGAGCACTCCTTGCTGTTCAGAAATTTGGAAAAACTACTACTCCTGGCTCTGCTGACTTCCAATACCTGTCACAGACCCTGAAAAGGGGCAGTGAAGGGTCATACTCTCCTATACCCTTTACTCACACCTCTTTTGGTTTTGAAACTTATGGCTTTTACTTACACTCAATTTGCCACGAGAACATGGGGAAAATTTGCTGGCAAAGTCAATACCCTTAGTGAAATACTACAATGGAGAAAGTCTGTTTTATTACTTATTTTACTACATTTTCTTATTTTTCTTACCTTTCTTCTTGTTTTGTTGAAATACATCCTTAATCTGCCATTAGTACCTAAATATGTTCCTGTTTAAATCAACGGGCCACCTACACTTAAGTGATAACACTGAGTGTTCAAAACACTTAATTACAATTGCTTTGCTTTGGCAAGATCTCCAACAGAGGTTAAATTTAGTGACAGTGAGCATACTGGCTTCTCAGACCCTGCTAAGGCACCATATCTGCCATAAGCTGTATTTCTTATGCTGTATTATATGTAACACCATGAAAAGATATTATGCTTATAAAATTAGCCTGGTACCTTGGAAACCTGGTTATAGAAAATGTTGCAGCTAGGATTAGCACCATAATGTAGTTACATAACAAGTGACATTGTTCCTCCTCCAAACACTGTCTCCTGTCCCATGGCACACAGTCCTTTTCCTTCCCCCAAGCAGAGAGGTGGAAAGAGCAGCAGGGCCATATATAATTTTTTTTTTTTTTTTTTTTACCCTATCCTCAGTTCCTATCTTAGTGAAAGTACAGAGCAGTCAAGAAGATGGAAGGCTGCAGTGAATGATGTCAACTGCATTTCGGCTCTCTGCTTCCACATTGGGAGGCACAGGTGACATGCATCATCCCCAGTTCCTCTGCTGTTAAACACTGCAGAAAGCAATTCCCAACAGGAGTTAAGAATCAGCCTTACAGATGAAGACAAAAAAGGTGAGCAGAGTGAGAAGGCAAGAGGACTAAACACCTTCCAGGTTCCAGACTGAAAGAAAGACCCAATTTAGACAGTGAGATTTGGGCCCTGAGTGTAAGAGTTAATAGTTTATGGCAGTAGGGATCGTTTGGTGGTTCCCTTTTGGCTACTTAGCAAGACTTAATCAATTTTCAAGTACAGCTTAATTTTATTCATTGCCTTAATGGTTTTTGTTCAGCTTTAAATTTTCTGTCTGACATTAATCTTTCCTTAGAGTTTCATTTTTCAGAAGGTTTTTATTTAAGGGGAGCTTTCTAGTCTGCATTTTGTTACCTCTTAAAATTACCTTACAGGTAACAATTAAACTGCTGCTAAGCAGAATGTTGTCAGGTTTTACACGCTGTACTGGCAATAGAGCATCACCAAATCCTTCATTGCAATTTTTAAGCAAAAACTATTGGCTTTTACTTACAACATACTCATAGCACACTGTCATAAACAATGTTTTGCACTGACCTGCTGGCTCAGTGAATCTGGTTTGTTGGAAGAAATTAGACTACCAGTTATAGAAGCACAAGGAATATTTGTTCAGCTGCTACAGAGGCAAATAAAAGCCAAATCAATTTGGTTTGTGAAGGCTATATATTGCCATCTGACAGACACGATAGCTCTCTTCCCTAGAGCAACTCACGTGATCCTTCAAGTGTTTTTAAAACATTGCAGCAGGTTTCCTTTTCTAGGAAGAAAGGAGAGCTTCAGGAAAAAAAAAGCTTCCCTGTGGATTTGTGAAAAATGCACCATTAATGGTTTACATGTCTACACAAGTGCTTGTACATGAATATTCTGCATATCCTGAAAGTTTCACATCTATAAATCAATGTATTTATATGTGTAGACACATATATTTACATTATCTTCTCTTGTATCCTAAGTTAATTTTCCTCCTTTAGAGTGGTAAGATGGACACTTATTATATTAAATGATATACTGGACAGCCTTAAAAACAAAACCAAAAACTTCTTGCAATTCAGAACCACTACCTGTGTCAATTAATCAAGGCAAAAGCTACTCCAAATTACTGCAGATCTCCTTATTTCCCAGAAATTCCCTGAATTCCCTTCAGCATTAGTCCTCACAGTTTCAGGTTATGAAAGGGCCTATTTTTGAAGTATTGATTCTTTTTAAAGTGATCTCATTTTTGTGGGGAATGTGAGTTACTTGTATGAAAATGTGGTAAATTAGCATAAATCGACAGCCCTCACAAAAGAGCAGAGGAGATGGTCATTGGCTAAAGCCAGTTTGGCAGCCTAGAGGTTACTGGGCTGGTGATGGTGTTTCTGATGGAGTCATGAAAGGACTGACAAAGTTGGGACAAAAGAAAATCTCATAAGATGAGGTTGCTTGCTGTTACCTCCCAGCTGGCTGAGGCTGGCGGGGCCTCAGGTGATTATTACCGAGCAATTTGAGTTGATTTGTTCTGGATTAAAGTTTGTGGGTTTGGAAATAAAGCAAGCCCTGAGGAAGGGGCTTGAAAGAGAAGATCTATGGTAAGGGACTTGATTTTTCCTTGTACGGCTGGAGAGCCTGCACAGTGACTTACAATTGGCAATAAAGTCCAGACAGTCCTTTACAAATCATGAGCTAGGTGAATCCTTTGCCATCAGAAGAACTCAATACCTTTAAAGAAAAAACCTTTCAATGAATGTCTGTTGAAATTCAAATCTTAATTCATTCCAGCTATGCTTGGGCTTCTTTTAGAATCTCTGTGAACACTGAAGCAAGCAGTCATTGCTTATAGAAATAAAAATTTAACTACACAGGTCCCATATTCATATCACATAAGGTATATTTTTTCTATGCAGTGGGAAGCTGATTTAAATGGCAAAGGGTAGGAGGGGAAGTGTTCCAGTAAAACCTTATCAGAGCCCTGCAAGAAGACCAGCTGAGCACTCACCATTCTATTATTCATATGTAAGAGAAACATGGGTATAACCATCCTATGTGACATTAAGGAAACCAAATAAAGCTGACTAAATAGCATATACATTCTGAAATTCTCCCTGCAATTTTAAAGGTGACCTATAACTGTTTGCTTGTTTGGTTTCTGGAGTTTTTTCCTCCTTAAAAAGAGGATTTCAAAATGATTATGTGTTTTTGAAACCTTCTTCAATTAAAAGCCAGTATTAACCAGCAGTTGTACACATACACAAGCAAGATTGTCCAGGTGAGTATAGAGGCCTGCAAAGACATTTAAAATAATTCCCTATGCAATGCAGATGTGGAATTAGCACCCCCAAAGGTAACTTCACAAACCAGCAAACAAAGTCATGACTCAATTGAACACAGAAAATGTCAAAGGAGACACCACAGCTCCAGTCTCATTATTCCAAGGTAGATAAGACACATAACAGCTCTCTACAGTGACACCTATTTCCTTTAGACACTGGTTCATTCATCAGACCCTGATTTTTATTCTCAAAGAAAAATCATAGAAAATAATAAAGAAAAGCAAAAAATTATAAGCCAGTAAACCTTCCTTTTTTTCCCTCTTCTTGATAATGTGGCAGAGTACGCAATCTAGATGTCCTGTGTGCTGTGTGAATACTCACCCTCTGGACTGCACAGTGTCTCAGCCTCTTTTCCTCCTGTCTAGTACTACAGGCATTTCTGAGGCTGCCAGCAATGATAAACTTGCACTGAGCCACAGGAGCACGAGGAACAGTCTCCTGCTTTCTACCATTTTTATCACAAAACTGTGCTGCAGCAGCTTGGGGTAGTGTGCTGCATAGGTACTCTATTATCTTCTGATGATGTACTTCCAAAACCAAGGCCTCCTTACCTCATCCAAGTGTGTGCACACATCAGGCTGGAAAGCTCAGCTGAGGGAGATCCATTTCCTTCTCACTGCTCCCATACAGGAGGTGTCACATCACTGGAAAAGACAGCAATGCTTCAACACAGCCGATGACACATGGGTCGTGTCTGAAGGCTCCTTGGTCCTGGGTAAACAAGGACTGTGCAGCTCCTTCTCAAGCAGAAAGAATTGCAGCTGGCTCCTCCATTGTCATGCAGGAAGGAGCAGGAGAGGGCTGGGATTTGACATATGTATTCTGAGGCTTGAGTCTGAGAGTGTACAAGCACTTTCACAGGCTGCTAATTCACATGGAAGTAGGCAATGCCTTGTATGCCACAGGACGTTGAGCTTTTATTTACACTAATGTTAGTTTTTATGTTTTAACATAACATTTATGCCTGTGCAATCACAGAGGAGATTTTCAAGCCTGAAATTTTTTGACTGCAGATGAATTACTGTAATTACATCTCACTAGAGCAACGACAAAATACATTCTTAGCTAGGAAGAAAAAAAAAAAAAGCTATAAAGAGAAAAGGTTTTCCTGTACCTGAAAATGAATCATACTTGTGAATAAATTCTCTGGACTCAGTCAGATTCTGAAACATCATGTGTGGGCAATATTCATGATTACGAAAAAGACAACAGAGAAGATATCCAGACAACCCTTCCTTTAACCAAGCAAATTGCTAGTCTGGAAACTTATTCCTAACTGGGATGACCTCAACACAGCCATTAACATTCTAGAAAATACCAAGGATGCTGCACCTCCTTGCTGTCATTGTCTCTTTTAGTTAAACAGTAAAACTGAAATCACTTGTAAAATTTAATAGCAGCTAAAAGAAATACCTTGAGGGTGAGGTGCTAAGAGAAAATCATTCTTCCTGTTTACTGTATTTTCATGGAAAAAACAGCTGTAGGATTTGAAAGCATATTTTTTGGGAAAATAAATTGCTAAAGATAGAAAACATGGTGGGGATTTTCAGCAAATTCCATTGCTGATAAATGAACAGTAGTGCTTAAGCCCTTCTAATGAAGATGAGTTTACCATGGAATAAAGTCGTCAATGATGAGCAGAAAATAGGGCATTTGTAAATACAATGTAACTCAGAATGATAAAGCACATCCAATTTATGCAAAGATGTGCTTGCAGAGCACGATAAATAATATCTGCATAATCAATTACTGGAAGAAAGACTGAATAAATTGTTTTTTGTCAATTTATGGAAAACAAGCATAGCACACAAAAAAAGACAATTTGACATTAGTCTTTTAACTAGACTGACAAGCACTAAACCCAAACTTACTAATGATTCAAAAGACACAGTATGTATAACTATTTTCATGAGCCACAGAAAATTTGAATTAGGGCAAGAGTAAAACTCCTATTTTTTAAGGTAAGAGACAGGATACACAATTTAATGATATATATAACACCCCCCCACACCCCCATATATTATTTTTTTTTCCTTGTATATAAGATTCTTTGGTTTAATGGCATGCATGGATTGAGAAGCATGAGGGAGAAAGCAAGAGAAAAATATTTTAGGCTCATCAATAACTAATAATAATGGGATTCTGTATGTATTTGAATTACCTCTAGTAGATAGACATTTAATGGCTGGATGCTATATCCACTGGTCTTAATAGAAAAGTTTTATCAAGCTGGGTGAGCTAGCCTTTAAAGAAATTCTGAATCTACTTTAAAACTGAATGAAGAACGTTGCAAATTATACCATCATTCATTTAAAGAGCCATTAGCTTTATGGTGCTAAATATCTCTATGATGCATGTAGTGGTTCTAGAAAGCTTCAGTAGCTGTTTAGGATACCAAGAATACAAAAATGAGTGATAAGACATTTAATATCCAGGTATTAGCCTTAAAAGACAATGTCATTGAACAAAAACAATTCTCTAATCCCTCATCCTTCCATCAATCAAAATAAAAATTAAAATGCTAATATTTGGGAGCTGACAGTACATATAACTTTTGCCTGCAAGAACATTCAAATAATTGTTATAATCTGCATAAAACAATTCAACTTGAAAAACATTTAGCAGTTTTCAACAGTCTATGCAGGATATTAAAATTCACATAACCACCAGAATCACTCTCCATGTAAAACATTCAGTGATGCCTGTAGCACTACATGCTCTGTTAGTAAATAAACCACTGATTTTATTTTGGTGTTATTTCAGCCTTATCAAAACCTCTCTTTTTATTTATCTATGAAAAAGGTGCAGCCAAGTTCCAGAAGGTTACAGCTTGTTTTTTGTCCTATTTACGTGCCCTAATTCTATCAGCTAAGCAGATGAAAAAAGAAAATCAATAGTCAGCGGATATGATGCTGAATGGGAAGTTTGATGGTGAATGAAAAGAGAGAGTGTGAAATCTATCTCCTTACAATTTGCTTCTGACTCTGGGATTCAGCTAGGTGTTTGAACCTACACAGATGGCACTATCTCTCCTTTGGGGAATACACTTCAAATTTCCATGCACTGCTCTAAAATTGGCATGTTTTGAGCAATCATATTGGTCATAATTTGATTAATGGAAATAATTAATTGTTGGGGGGGTCTAACATCTCCCCAGAGGTTTCACTTCAACCCATAATTCTTAAGGCTCTGGCTATGCTTTGCCACTCGAGTGCACAAAGAGTTATTTCCTGAAGTCTTTATGCCTGTCCCAGGATACCAAGGCTTCACTGCACAAAGTTTTACCTGCTGAGATGTGGACCTCACATAAAGACTGATGTACTAAAACCCTGAAAAAATAGTTGTTGCTCTCTGAACCCGGGCAGCAGTCACACATAGGAGACAGGGTTGGGTGGGGGCCTAAGCACAGACCCAAAGTGGAGCAAGCACCCCATGTTGGTAATATTTATAGGAAAAAGAGTTTCAGCTTCATTGAACTGGACTCTCCCAAGTGCTGCAGTTCTTGTGCAGTCTAATTTGGCATCAAGGCCAGGAAAAGAAAATGGCTTATGCAAAAAGGGGATCAAGTCCTCAGAGAAGCATTGGTAAAAATTTCAGGGGGAGTACCTGTTTCTACCAATATAAGCACTGACTATTTGGTAATACTGCTACAGTGAACCTATACTTCAGGTGGAAGACAAAGGCATGTGGATATTTCCAGGTTGAAAAGTCCCTTCATAAAACATGTGGGTTTTTTTAATAAGAAAAATACTACACAGATCTCCAGCCCTCTGACCCTATCCACTTCCTGCCCACAATAAAGATATCCAGGCAAAATGTTAAAAGAAATAGTCCAGATTGAGGGTTTAACAGAGCCATTTGCTCTTCCAGATTTTGAAAGAAAAAGGTGAGAATTAAGTTGTCATTAGCAACTAAATATATATTTACCAACATCGGTAGATTTTTTTTTTTTTTTTTTTTGTTAAGATAAGGTGACTTTTACAAATGCTGATGACTGCATGCTTACAGCAAATTGCACTAAGAGTCCAGCATGTGAGGAATGGAAATAGTTCTGACTTTAGGGCATCCACCTGTGAAATACCACATGCATGCATTTTGCTGATTCTTGTGAGCTTCCTTTTGAACAAATCAACCACAAAACCACTCAGGAGATGAAAAAATGGGAAGAAGTAGGAGTTAGGGGATATATTTTGTGATGTGGTATAACACAGCAGTGGTATTCTAATTAACTTCTTTTTTTCAGCTAATAACAAAGCCTACCACCGGCACATTAAACATAGGATATATGAGGAAATAAATGAAAATAAGTGGGGAAGATAAACATTGATTTCCTTTTATGTACTTCTGTTAATGATCAGTATCTCATGACATGCTGCTCCTCTAAAAAGATGTGTGACCCAATCATTCACAGCCTTGTGCTGCCATAAAGATGATCTGAAGCTGACTACCCATGAAAACACTTTCAAGGAAATTTTAGAAGCAAAAAAAAAAAAAAAAAAAAAAACAACTCAATAGCATGAAATAGAATGTAATAGCATGAGTCTTAAGTAGCTTCATGTGCAAACATGATTTCTTGAGATCATGGGTATCTCCTAGCAGTAACTTTTGAAGTTACTCCCACAAAGAGGTATGATCATTTTAAAATAAAGGCAGCAAAAAGCCATGAAGTCTACCATTCACCTTTCAGCTGCAATGTCTGTAGCTGTAATTAGCAGTAGTCAGATTTTAGAGTTTTCTAAGTTCCTTGTCCTATATGGAGAAGCAGTTTGGTAAGAAATGCTGAAATGCACCCTTGAATGCCCTTCACCTGAGTTGCCTTGTGTGTTTCTTACCAGCAGCCAAGGATCTGGGTCATTAAGTTCAAAGGAAATAACCCGCTCAACTTCAGCATTCCATTTCATATTAATTTATAGTTGAACTTTTATGGAACTACAAAAGCTTTACTGTCTTTATTAAAGCCACATTTATTACGTAGTGAAACTACAGCAAGGAGATTCTGGGTTGAATATTTAATTGATGTATTTTTTTGTTTATTTTAACACAAAAATATTGGGGAAATTTAGTGAAGGCAGGGTCTCTGTGCCCTGCTTCAAGAGAATACCCAAATACTTCAAATAGAAAATGATGGTTTTTGCAAGCCACTGAATGAAGTCTGAGGTAACTTCCACATAAGTTCTTTGTCAGAGTCTAAAATTAAGAAAACATCTTTAATAGTTTGAGAAAAAGCTGTATAAATATTCCTCTCCCTACCTTGTCATCTATTTTACCATCCTTGCTATTTTTCATGTTGACCTGCTCACACACATGATAACGAAGTCATTAGCTACATTTTAATTTACTTCTCATGCCTTAGGAGGTCACAGGTCTGGTCCATTAACACAAAGTTCTCTCTGCTGCAATTTGCATGAAGAAAAAATAATTTTAAATAAGAAAAAAATATTTAAAGTCAATATTTCAGCTAAGAAGATACAACAATTTTAAAAACAATTGTGAAAAAAATAACCTCTGACACATCAAAGCAGGAATGTTTTCTGCAAGAGAAGAATCCATAATACATGAAAAAACCTGAAGGGATGCTGGGGATATAGAGCTACAGATTCTGAAGCACTGCACACTAAGTGACTGTAGGAACAACCACATGTTGTCTGACATGGGGACCAGTGTTATCAGCTGTATAGCTTTTCTCACCTATGGCAACTTTTCTTTATATAAGAATGCACTCCTTTATAATTTTTCTTTACTTTATAATCCCCAAAAAGCAAATCATATGCATAATTTGAATTTTAAAGGCAAAACATTACAAGGCTCAATAAATTTCACTTAGTACTTGCAGACTTACTTTTTAACACACTGGGGAAAAAACCGAGGTCCAGAATGTTTTGGTTGTCAGTAAAGCAGAACAGCATATATTCTCCAGGAAAATGAAAACTGAAAGGGAATATTCCCCCACTTTCAGCAATAGAGAGAGAATGAAAAGAGGTATTAAGGCAGGCAGAAGCCCCAAAAGCTATACACAAAACCAAAATTTATTTTCAAGACCATCATTTGAGACTAGGTATAAGAAAGACATTTTTTATGATGAAGGTGGTGAAACAGTGGAATAGGTTGCCCAAAGAGGTGGTGGGTGGTGGGTGTCCCCTCCCTGAAAACATCCAAGGCCAGGTTGGATGGAGCTTTGGGCAACCATGTCTAATGGAAGGTGTCCCTGCCCATGGCAGGGATTTTGGACCAGAATACCTTTAAATGTCTCTTTCAACCCAAACCATTCCATGATTCTATGACCTCTTCACTTTTCTTAATGCATGGAAAATTCTCCGTAGTCTTAGGGAACACTACAAGAAGAAGGGACAAACTTACATGAGTAAGCTGAAGAATTTATAGCTGTTCCTAAAAATGTTGTACATAGGCAGATGCTGCCTGGCCTCCATAAAGGAATCAGCCCACTTCTACACATAACATCTCAAAGCAGGGCAGAATTTATTAAGTATAAAACTGATCTCTTTTTCTAAACAAGGTTCAGGGAGGGAAATTAAGACCTCTTTTTCTTCCCTCAAAACTGCTTTTGAAACTTTCTGCTAGTCATGCAGAGTGTGAGAACTTCTGCAAAGAGCACTCCTAAGAGAGGCAGAAATATGACTGAGACAAATTATTTTAGAGAAGGAACAAGCCTTTTGCGGAAAATCTAGCACAGTACTCATGCCATCCAGTCACCAATGTTAAATTAATAAAGCTCCCAGAAAGTTAAAGATGCCTTTTTTCCCTCACAGTTGCCGCCCTCAACTTTCAAGTTAGTGTAATTCATAGGGAAGCAATGAAGGTTTTGAAAAAGTAATAGTTTGAAAATAGATAAAACTAACTGAAATGGGACAACTTGAACACAACTTGAGATTGCATTTATGTGGCTAGATCTTTTATACAGACTTTTTATACAGTTGCGTCCTTTTTATTATCTTTACTGAAAAACAAACTTTGGAAGGGTAAGGTTCTGAATAGGTGGAAATACTCATTGATTTCCTACAGACCCCTCTTCAGTTTTGTTTCACCATTTTTTTCCAGGGGATTCTCGTGTATGTAGCATCTGATGCTTTTCCCTGTTTCCCAAAAACCACAATAGGTATCACTGATACTCCCTCCTACCCTACCTCAGCTGTCTTTAGGCCCTGAAACTTCTGATTTCTCATAACGTCACGAGGAAAAACTGAACTTGCCCCATGAATTTTAATGATTGTTTAAAACTTTTTTTTTCTTTTAACTGCTAGTAATCCTAGGATTTTTGCTGTTTGATGTTGAGAAGTATGGACATGTAAAGAAAATATCAAAGTACAATTCTGGTTAATAAAACTCAGCAAAAATTACTGCTCAAAATGCTGGCAAAATTAAAAATCATGGATGGTTGAGGATTGAGGGGAAACATTAAAAATCAGGGTAGAAATATTTTTTAAAAAACAGAGGAAGGAAGAAAAATTTGGTTTTAGAAGGAGAGCAGGGAAAGGTGTTACATATCTAATTATCTAATTTCATATTTTCATCACATGTTTTCAGATAAAGTATTAGAAAGCAGATTTGAAATTCTGTAGATCAATAATATTGCTAGTGATCAATGAGCATGTTTTCTGAATGAAGGCACAATATTTACATTTGATGTCATAATAGTACATAGTTAAATTACTCATAAAATATAGAAAAACTACAGTCTCCTTTTCAAGAACAAGAACTTTAGGTATAAATTTTATTTAAAATACTTTATTTGCATTTTATTTAGAAAACTCTGCTGTGTAAGGTGTGGTTCCTCCTACATGTTTAAAAGCCGTTTTTAATTTCAGTGTGTTCTTACATCAAAACTAGAGGATTACTTGGGTTACTCTTCCATGTTTTTCCTTACTCCAACAAATCTGGTCCTCTAAATATAATCAAAAACTTTTGTCTGCCTCTGCAATAATATAGAATGCTGCAAAAAATTTCAGTCACCCTTCCATGTGAGTAATCCAGATAGGACAGGGAGTTCAAGGTGAAAACACTGCTGATTTTATAAAGTTGTCCTATTTCACTGTTGACTGACTGTGCTCTCTCCACGTCTTCATGCAAACTGAACTCTACCTGGCTTGGCTCTTACTGGGCACTTGAACAGGTGTTTCATTACACTTGTCCCTAAAGATGTGAATTTTTTCTCTCAATAAGCAAGAGAACTGAACTGAAAAAGCAAAATAGATTTCATCCGACAGGTGGGAGCTTTATTAAACTAGCCCCACAGGAAAAGTTAAGAGATGCAGAACAGTGTGATCACAGTGTTATTTAAATTGTCCACTGCAGTCAGACTACAGAATTTGCACATAAGTATAGGGTGATGACACTGAGCTTCCCCTGCAGAGTACTGGGGCAAGGATTCAGTGGCATTAAGTGCCATGGGGTCTTCATCTCTTCAGAAGAGGAATGAGAAAGCCAGTGGCATTCACTCAGAGTGAGTGAAATTTAAACCCACACACAATCTCAGCTTTGCCTCTCAAACTGCCTGTGTACTCCAGCTGCTCTGTGGGAGCTGAACATAAAAATATGTCTTGTCCAGTGACAAATTCATTTCTTCTGACCTGGGAAAAATCAACCTTTCAGAGTCTAGAACATGCCAGAAAACCAGTCTTTTCCTAAGAAAAGGAGAGCTATAAGAACAAAGGAGGTACAAGGTAATGCCACTACCTACTACTTTGCCATGTTACAAGGGGTTAATGTTTTCTAAATTGAGGCAGTTGGTTTAGATGGGCAGTAGGAGAGGTGACTATTTTTAGTCTTTCATTGCATTTTGAACATAGATTTCAATTGCTGTCACCCAATTAAATTCATAAATGATAGATAGATAGATAGATAGATAGATAGATAGATAGATAGACAGAAAGAATGATAGTCTTTCTCCTTACCTCTTTGAATAGATTAAGCAAGGGAAATCACCCACTGTTCGTGTGAATTTGTTATTTTTAATAA
Organism: Vidua macroura; assembly: GCF_024509145.1. Taxonomy (NCBI): domain Eukaryota; kingdom Metazoa; phylum Chordata; class Aves; order Passeriformes; family Viduidae; genus Vidua; species Vidua macroura. The sequence continues at coordinate 12,865,107 of NC_071574.1, forward strand.
CTGAGATTTAACTAGTGAAAAAACAAAACAAAACAAAACAAAAACACCATAAGCAGACTCCCTAAAAATCCACGAAGCACCAACCCTCTTTCTGGGAGACATCACTGAGTTAAGACCACCTTTCACTTCTGTTATCATCATAACAGGTTTAAAATATTTTCAGTAAAGTTTCCAGAGCTTCTTGAGATTTGGCTTTCCAGTCACAAGTTATGAAAACAAATTGCTTTCAAGCAATTGAATAACTTCTAATATCAGATTCTAGGAGTAGAAATAAACAAACAGAACTTTGTACTGATTCCTGGGGAAGAATCTTATTCAGTGGATATTTGGCAATTTGGATTACAATCCCCTTTTTTTCCTGCTTTGTTCTCACAGGAAAAGCAGAGTATTTTTAACCAGTTATTCACTAGAAATATTTTAGAAACTGTGTTTTTGAATCTGATTCCTTTTCAAGTAGCTAATGCAGATGCCCCATATCTTACCAAATACTTTTAATGAACTCCCTTGTGTTTTTCTTTTCTTCCTTATAATTGAATTCAAAATTTCTTCCTTTTTGTTCTTTAATGTATTCCATTTTGCTTCCTTCTTTTCCATTTTTTCAATATACAGTGCATTTCACATCTTTTTCCATTTCTTCCACCTCCTTTGCTTCTTTTTTGTCCTATGTTTAGGACAAAACGGGAAGAAGGACTTTGTTTTTCCTCCTTCCTATTCCTCCACTATTTCTCCTGGAGCTGACACTTCACTTCTTTCACTCCATCAATCTTTCAATGGACAGGTTGATGTATTGATTTGAAAGGGTTCTCTAAAATAATTTCAGCACCATGGGAACATTCAGATGTACACAAGGCATGCTCATTTTCAATCCATTACATTGTCATTGGAGTACTGAAACTGCTGAAGTGCAGTGCCAATATTCCATTTTGCTTCTTCAGAGGTTGGAAGTTTGCCAGCTAGGCACAAATCACATGTACCAGAGTCATGCCCATCAAAACTGTAGTCTGTACTCTGCCCTGCTCAAACTAGGGTCTGCTGCCAGATTGCTTGAAAGAATATACAGGAAAGCACACAGCTGTGGCAGTTTCTAACTAAATGAATAATGCAGTATCAACATCTGTAGGATTTTTGAAATGCTAAACATCCAGCTATGAAGCCTCTGATGAGGACACAGATGGTAATGATGTTGTTCTTGCAATGGTTCCACCAGGAATGGTCGGAATTTCATAATCAGACTGGACACTTAATGCCTGAAACAGTCCTTTCCTTTAGCTGCACTAGCTCTCAATGCCTCACAGAATGATAAATGCTCACTTTGTGGGCTGCATTTAATTCCAAGCTTTGTTAAGCTAAAAAAATCCAGTAATGAATATGGACATCTCAAGTATGAATAAGATGCCAACACCAGTTGATAGTACCCAGCAGGTGAATTTAAACTGACAATCCAAGCTAAGGTAGAATAATTAAAATAAATTTTCCATTCAACACAAAAAGCATAAGAAAGTCCTGTGTTTACCTCAGGAAGCCACAAACAACTAAGTCAACTTTTCCTAGATGCAAAACAGTATTATTTCATGGGATAATGTGTATTTTTCTGCTCTTTAAATAATATCACTATGCATTGCCTGCTGAAATAGAAAGAAGTAAAATGTATCTCTGAATACAAGCAAATATATCTGTTCATCACCCACTGGCATTAAAGGAGAGCACAGTGTCTTATAATTTATTCTTTGCCTTTTTTCCATCAATTGATTGAGACATTGAGCAAATAAAAAAAAATAAAAGGCAAAAAAATGTCACTATTGCTCAAATTAGAATCCATCCCTGGATTCAGAAACAAGCTAAAAGAACTAACTGAAAAGTCAACATAAAGTTAACAGTACTGAGAGTCAGAGGAATTAAAAGGAGCTCATAAGGAAAGCCATGACTATATAAAACAAGCTTTGAGAGAAGGCATGATGTCACCAATCAGCTCCTCTGGACAGCTGTAGTCTGAACTCTTGATCCCAGACACAAGTTATTTTCTTAACTGGGATAGGCTCTCCAGAAAGATGGAGGATTAGTTCCTTTATGCATGGACACAGCTAAGACAAGTCTATTACAAATGTTAAAAACTGTACCCAAGCCATAGAATAATATTTGGAAAGCTTAAAATAAAGGGGGAAAGCTCAGGATGCAAACCCAGAAATTCCAGGAAGCCTGTCCAGACAAGCTAGGAAAAGGATGCATTGCTTTAACCACGGTTCTTGATTAACCCTATACATAACTTTATAAATTAAAAAAAACCCTCTTTTCCCAGTTTGCTTTGAATTTAGGAAAAGGTAAGAACTTTAGCAAAAGAAACCAAATAAAGACCTTTCCTCTTTTAATGTTGGAAACAGGGTATTCAGAGACAGCTGCTCACCTCTGCAGGACTTGGAGTTCATAACCAGTAGGCTCTTTAAGCAACCAGCATAATTTCTTGGGGAAGGGATGAAACATTCTTATTCCTGCGAATGTTCTGCGGCAAAATCTCAAAAGGATAAGGTCTTTCATCAGCCACGTGGCTCTCCTCAGGAGCTGCTTAGCAGCTTTGTGAGCTCATGTTTTTGTCATGCCCAAACTACTTACTTTTTCCTCCACATCCTGGTAAGATGTGCTTCTGCTGCTTGCTGACAGAGATGTCAAGAAAAGTAGATTTCCGTTTTCCTTTTGGGTGTTTCTCTTTGAGCCTGGCACCTTCAAGTCTTGGGGTCATTGGCAAAAGGCTGGCCTGGCTCTGAGACTGGTGGTGCTAGCTAAGCAGAGCCTGCAGACAACTGCCTTTATCCTTTCATCAGAGAAAGGATTTTGTTATACCTAAAAATCATATTTAAAAAAAAAAAAAAAAAAAAAAAAAAAAAAAAAAAAAAAAAAAAAAAACAAACAAAAAAAAAAAAACACTTCCATTAGAAACACTTGGCAGGGTGAGCAGGAGGAAAGGAAGACTGAAGGAAACATAAACAAGAGCACTTTGTAAAGTCAACAAGTCCTACAGGGGCCTGGAGTGGGAGGCTCTGGGGGATGATCAAATGGGCAGTAGTTCAGTGGTGGAATGTCCTCATAATATCACAAGAGGTGCAAAACTGTGCACAAAATCCTCAGCTATAGTTTTAAGAGTGAGAAAGTTGCTATAAAAAAGAGCCTCTGGTCACATGATTATTTTTCAGGGGGAAAAGAAAGCATACTGTTCCTCCCATAGGAGAGAGAGAAGCATTCACAGCCAAAGGAGAGGCTGGGGTTACAAAAGCTGTTGCAGCCAAGATTAAAACCCAATAAGAATTCTGCTTAAACAGAGAGGCAAAACTCAGGACCTCTGTTCTGCAAACTGAGTGACTTCTACTAAACTAGCAGATAGGAACAAAACATCCAGATAGGGATTGGAAATATACATGGAGTATGTGTGTGTAGCACTGGTCAAGACAAAGAAAAAAATTAAAAAATTAAAGAAAAAAAAAATAGTCACCTCTAGTGTTCATGTTCGTACACAGAGAAAAACATGTACACCTTGATGCACAGAATATTAGCATTTTGCACATGCAAGAATCTGAGCTTCAAACCAAAACACAGAGGGCCTCAGTAACTTGCCCAAGGTCAAAATCTAAAATCCATGTAAGGCTCTTTGATTGTGATTTGCCTTCTAATGTAGAGAAAACTCACATGCTGACAGATGTGCAGACATAGAAGAGTTCCCTCTACCTAATTTGCTATTCATATAAAACTTAAAGAATCCGATCTCAGTAGATATTTGTTCACATCACAAAACTACCATGTATTTTGAAGTAATCTGTTGGAGTCCAAAGACTCTGTAGAGGAAAGACCCAGAAACCCAGAACTGAAACAGAAGACATGTTAGAAATCAGGATCAAAGGATATGCTGACAGATGCATTCAGGAACCTGAAATAATATTTCCATGCTCTGTGAACAGCTTGAATCCAGGCTATCTCCTGTTAATATTCATATGTAAAGCATCTATCAAAAAAGTTAATAATGGAATTATTACAGTAATAAAACCTCTGCTCTCTTGTGAAACTTTTACATTTGGTAAGGATTCTCTTTTTTATTTTTTTTTCTGCCTTAGGATTCTTCTTCATTTCACCACATCTCCTTCTATTGCTAAATTTCTTAAAACCTCCTGATAGCTACTGAAGCATATATATACTGAATATATATTATTATATATATATTATGTATTATATAGTATGTATGTATTAATTATATTTTATTATGTACAATATAATAATCTATACATATATAATTTTTATATATTATATAGATTATATATTATATCTATTATATATACTATATACTATATACTATATATTATATAGTATATATATATAATATAATATATAATATATATATAATATATAATATATAATATATAATATATAATATATAATATATATATATTATATATTATATATTATATTATATACAATCTGCTGTGATGCACTCAGGCCAGCAAGGGCCTCACTGCTACAAAGCCTCCTGAAAACACCTGAGCCAAACCTAGAAAAGGTCTTAGACACTCTTATTTTTAACTATATAGTTAATTCCAGTTGAACAGTCACTGGAAAAAGATTCGAAATTACACATATTGTGAAATACTTTGCTGATGGTCAGCACTCACTGCTGATCCAGTGCCCCTCTGTAGGATGTGTCCTTAAACATGCAGAGAGTTCATACATGTTACCTATTTCCGGAGAACGTAAAACCACAAGATCTTGTCTCTGATTTGTCTGCCAGTGGAGCAAGCTCTGCTTTCTGCTGCATATTTGCCACTCAAATTAGTTAAATAATACTCTGATGTAATGAATGCAAACATTTTTCCATGGCACTTTAATGCTCAACTGTCTGGCAACTGTGGTTTTCTGACCAGTGCAGAATGCCTTCATCTATACATACACACCTACCTACATATCTAAGTGTATTTCTATTTCCATGAGAGAAGCATCATCCTAAATGAGCAAGCTGATCAATAACAGGCACTGATACTACTGATTACCAATGCAAAGCCTCAGAACAAAGGACCTGTTTGGAAAGATTATGATTTGTAGACTTAAGATCTTAACAGTGTTTCAGTGTGTTGAAGAACCTTACAGAGTGAGAACAAAATGTCTTATGAAAGTTTAAATTATGTAAAATACTGAGATGTATTATATGAGGCATTTTAAATAAGGGCAGAATAAAGGCTAAATACTTCTGAACTGTCTCAGAAAAATTAATCCTTCTAAATTCATGCACCATTACCAGACTCCAATATTAAAATGCCTCCTGCCTTTAGGCTGATGTGGTTATAATTATTCACTTGTTTTAATTCATATTTTATGTACTGTATGTATTTTTATGCAGCACCAATTCTGGTGGCATCCAACAATTAAAAACAGGCATATATTAATCTCTCATTTACGGGGGAAACATCTTCAATTAATGAACTAAAGGACCTTGTACAATTTTTAATTAAAGTTCTGAATAAGCCAATACGTATATAAATCTTATGAAATGTGAACTTTTCAGGAGGATCTTTTTAACGACGCCTTAGAGGCCATTTCATCCCTGTTGCAAAAACAAGAGCCTAAGCTTTCTGTCTCCTTAACTACTCCTGGGTGCCCCAGGACCAGGCAATATCCTCCCAGCGCCATTTGAGCAATTGTGAGTGTATTGACTTCTAGCCTCAGAAGAGTTATGTTCCATTTTTAGCACTCACTCCCTGAATAACCCTGGGAAAGAAAACTGTGTGGTTTTTTTGTCTCACAGAGGTGCCACCCTACTAAGTTGGGGAGTCAGGGGGAACTGACTGTGACATTACTGATTGTAATGTCTTTTCTATAAAAGTTATTACAATCACCAGGCAACATTTTTCCTTGGCAGCCTTCATTCTCTAACACAGTTGCTATCTTGGATCCAAAGCTGCTATTTTGGATATAGATCCACAGAACAAATGAGTATTTGGGGCAAAACCCCCAGGCTTCTTTCTGGGGTGGGATGACTATAAGAGCACCCTTCATATTAATTAGATTTTTGCAATTCCTGAATAAGAAACAGGAATAGTGTGGTGACTATTGCCAAATAACCTAAAATGTTACTACACCCAGCAGCCCAGCAGGCTTTTTCTTGTAGCCACTAACATGATGGCAGCTGAAAGGAGACTCTAGAATATATAAATCTCCCAAGCAGTCATGCTCCCAGAAGGCACTCGAACAAGACCACATAATGAAAATGTTGAAGTTGAAACAACAGAATTCAGTGCTCATGGCAAACATGCCCCAAAGGAAAGAGAAAAAATTAGAGATACATTTCTAATACGTTACATATTAGATATATATTACAGAAAACTCTTTCTTTTTTTTTTTTTAGACACTATCAGCCCCAAGACATCTTTTGATAAGAATGTAAGAGACTGTGGCAAAGATCCAGCTCCCAGGTAGTTGGGTGCTAAACGGACAAGTGGTTGAAAATTAAAAATCAACATTGCTTTTAACTTGGTACTGACCACCACTTTTCTGCCATTAAGTAAGCACCTGCTGTACAGATAGAGACATCATCCTCTGAATATTTGACTGGTGAATATCAGAATTATCAATATTTAATGTGAATACTACTCTTGAGTAGTTGCACTCCATAAGCTGTATTACAGACCAAAGTCCAAGAATGTATTTGTAATTTAGTTACAGTGGAAATCTGTGACCATAATAAAATAATATGTAATATTGTGGGTTAAGTTTCAAATATACAGTAATAAAAGCATATATATATATAGTACTGATATTTTGAAAAACCTATTTTTTAAATCTCCTTGTAGACTTGGGCGAAGCTACTATCTTTCCTTAGATGTAGAATGGCATTTCTATCGTTACCTTTTGTAGGCTAGGAATAATCATGTTGAAATGATTGAGAGCATTACTCATCAATATTTAGATTCGAAAGACACATGAGAAGGTTATCTATACTAAACTCGTCCTCAAAGGATCTAAGACTACATTTAAAATTTTAGAAATAGAGCTAATGTTTGCAAACCTAAATATAGATTTATCCTATACATCATGAAATATCTCCCTATTCTAAATCATGAGTAGGAAGTCTAATCAAAGATTAACCATCTTTCTTGGAATAGCCAATTAGAATATTTTGAATAATTAATTTGTACACTGCTCCTTGATTACCCCCTGCACAAATGCATATATGTGTATATTTCTATAATGATAGCTTTTGTACATAAGGGAAAAGTGTATTCTTTTAATCACAACCATCCTAAAACTTAAGGGCAAAAATAAATTGCTCAGTAAAGAGCCATGTATGTCTCTCTCCAGTGAAATTCTGTGTCTCTGCTTCATCAAAAGGGAACCACGACATGTAGGCAGAAGACTCCTGGAAATTAAATTAATTGAGCAATGCAGAGGAAATGAAACCAAGCAGCTCCATAGCACGACAAAGTGAAATGATGATAAAGGCAGATTTTACAGTGCTTCCATCTGTCATATACTTGTCATATGTCCATTGTCATATACTTGCCATCCTGAATTATATGATACCCTATAAATCTGCTTTTTACTTTAAAAGTTACAGAGTGTTCTTCTAAAATTGTTTCAAACCAAGATAGGGTCATATGTATAAGTATTTGTACAACCAATGCTTAAGAGAAAGGTTATATTGCAAACTTAAGCACTGAGATACTGATTAATCTCAGAAATATTTCCATTTAGAATTCCTGTCTATATAACAGTGTTTAATTCCATTTCCACTTTGTTTTCTAGAACCTCTTAAAACCTTACTCCCTGTTATCTTTAGCCCATTGTCCTGATAAACTGAGTTCCCTAGATCCCAGACCTGGTTTATCTGATCTAAGATACCCTGCCCAATTAACTCTCATCTATTTTGCAGGAGGCTTTATTAGCTGAAGCATAATGACACACTGAATGCAATACCTAGCCAACTTAGAAAAGAGGTGTAAAAATTTGTGTCTCACTCCAAAAGCTTGTATGGGCACACACTTCCCAAATTCTCACCACAATACTCTCTACCTTGGGTTCCCACTCCCCAGCTCTTGCACACATTTGAAACTCCATTATCTTTCCTGGATTTTATCTTAATTTCATGCATAATGAACTGAATAGAGGGCTATAATTTAATTTCAGTGGACAAGTAATCAGACTATAGATATCATTCCTGGAGTAAACTTCATTCTGAATTTCAATGGGAGGAACCTTCCATAGGCCAATGTTAGACATTGTTCTGGAAATTGGTTGGGGACAAGCTACTCACACAGCAATGTGGTAACATTTTCCCCATGGAAGGGAAAAATGGCATATTATCACTTAAAATCACTTGGTATCTCCAGTAGCACAAGGCACAAGCAGTCCAAGGTAACGCTTCCATCTTGGTCTCCCCTGTGCTAACGTTATCAGGATTTCTAGATGGTTCTTTTTATTTTAACTTTAAATGAAGTAGGCACAGATACAGTGCTTAGTCTTATACTTGGGACCTGATCTCGTAAAAAGCTGAAAATCCTGAACCAAAGTAGAGCCAAAGAGGTCAAAACCCATTGAAAGCTCTCACATAGAAGGTTTTATTAACTCAAATAACTGTTTGTTCTTGTTTCTGTTCTGCAGGAGTCACTGCTTGAAAATTATGAAGGATGTTAAACACAACTGGGTATTTTTTTAAGGCTTTTCATAGGGTGGTTTTCTTCACAGAAGTTACTAGCTAGAGTTTGGCTGAATATGTCAGGTTTATCAGATGTATTACTGACTCCAGCAGGGAGGGTTAGATGCAAACCCTTATGAACAAGCCCTGTAGATACAGAGACAAGTTTCCCACCTCTGAAATGTTGCGTATCTTGTGTTCATCAAGTCTTAAACGTTTTTTCATTCTTTCCTGAAAACTCGGCAGACAGGTTCTAAATAAAGAAAACATCACTTCACTGGAGTGTGGGTTAAGTTCCTCCCTTCTGAATGATGATTTTTCTCATGCAAGGTAAACACTATCTAGAGGCTCAATTTGCATACCTGGACCACATATGAGAGGTATCTTTGAGTTTTAAAGAGGCCTTGCACGTTTTTGGAGGCATGATCTCTGTGGTGATAAAGCAGTATTAGTACTTTCACGCATCTTTAAGCTTTCTGCCAGGAAAGGAAAACTTAAGATCACAGTTTGGGCTCCACAGTACGCCCAGGATTTTAGTATGAAAAACAGCAGCTGTTTTTTTCCTATTATAACTTCCCAGTTGGCAGATTTGCAGCTTAGAGGCCCTACAACCTGGGCTTATGCCAACACAAGTACAAACAGTTGATTACAGAATAAATTCCCCATCCTACAGATAAAAAAGTCTGTATTTCATCAGAAGGGATATTCACAGACAGGGGATGACAGAGACAGGTTCTCATGCTTGGGTACACTGATAACTCTTTTGGAGGATTCCACCTGGCAAACTCTGCATGGTGCACACAGTCCCCAGCACCAACATCACCCTGAGGCTGCTCTCAGCTGCCTGAGCAGGAACTCCCTTCAGCTCTGGGCTCCTGCCCTAGTTCCTGCTGCTCTGGGCTCTCATCACCCTAAATCTAGTCCCTGTATAAATCCCAGTCACTCAGGGCTACTCTTTGGTGGCAGATTTAGATTTTTTGGGACATTTTCAGTCATTTAAAAAACCATTTTTCTAGCTACTATAAGCCCTAACACTCATTACAGACATAAACCAAGATTCTTTCAGTTGCCTTCAGCTGTGGTTCAAATCAGGACCCTGAAACAGAAATATTTCTAAAAATCACTGTTGTTTTCAGTGAGAACCTGTTTTTTCTGTATGAAGTATTCATAAGAAAATCTCAAACTGTATTTTTCAATGACTTAATAAATAACTCATGTCATGTTCAGTACTTTTGGGTAGTAATTAAAGATTAAAGACATTCAACAAGAATGCTATTGCTTAATGAAAACCAATAACAATTATTCTACATTAAAATATTTGCCTGTTGCCTCTCAGACTTTATTCTAGGTATATGATAGGAATTTTCCAGCTAATCTTACCTGAAGCAAGAAAGAAGATCTTTTTCCCTGGATGAAAGCTTTAGAAAAAAAAACACATTGTCTTAATCTCCACACTGTTAAGAATTTTATTGTGTATTTATTCTTCAAACATGTGGTCCCACATGCATTATTTAATTTCATTAGAGATAATGGACAAATGGATACAGACTATACTTTCATACTGCTTGTGTTTCTTTGTTGGAATTGTGGAGTTTATAATCTGTTTATTATCCAATAGAGGATTATAAACTGCATCAGCCTCTCCAAGTGGCTTTCAAGTCCCTCTATTGCCAGTTTCTTGGTCTGTAAAACACAGGTGTACTCTTAATACCTTCAAAACAGGGAAAAAAAAAAATTACCTCCCTCCTCTATGTCATGTGTCCCCTTGCCCCAATTTGTTTGATGAATTATACTGCAGTTATCCTGGCCAGAATTCACTCTTTTGTCACATGCTGAGCAGCCACAGGCAGAGTGAAGGAAAAGAGAGGGTGCCAAGAAGGGAAGAGAAATGTGGAATCCACACGTACTGTCACAGTGATAAATATGAAGCAGGATCCTGTCATGACCCAGGTTCAAAGGAACTGAGTGATGTCTTCAAGACTCTCAGAAAATGTGTTCCTGGGGATTGGACAAGAGAATGGTTTGGAAGCTTAGTCTAGATAACCTAACAGAAAAAATGTCACATTAACCTTATTTTATAAGCTTAAAGGTCTATCCCTTTGCTTTTTAATTTCTGGGTTTGGAGCTGTGGACACAAAAACAAATGGCAAATTGTGTTTAAAAGCACCTTCTCATTTGTAAATCTTATTTTCTGGACTAACAGTACTTAGTACTTAGGCCTATACTGCAGTAAGAAGCAGCAAGGGAAAATGACAATTTTATAAAATAAAGCTTTGTAAAATTACCTCGATGGACCAAAATATTTTCACATAACAGATTGTTCCTAATGTGGATTTTTTTCACCATTATGATTACATCATAAAATATTCCTCTAGCTGAGTTCCATTTGAGCTAGCTCTAGCACTGGCATCAATATAAATTCTCCAGTAAAATGCTTAATTCCACTCTCCTGAATCCAAGTCAAAGGTTTTCTCACTGTTTAGCCTGTCCTCGATTTCATTTTCTCCATTACTTTTATTTTCATATTCAAGAAAGTTTAAGTAATTATAAGATAGCCTTTTTATTCTGCATAAGCATGATGGCAAATTCAATAATATGATAAATTTTCAGGTATTATGTATATTTTAATTTCACCTAATGAAAGATGAAAGTATTATTAATACTAAATATTTTGGCTTACCCTAGAATACTGTATTTAATTTTTCACTTTAAATGGTGGTATGTACATTTTCATTAACTAGTCTTTGCTTCTTAGTATCTTTTTTTCCTCATAAGCTTCACAAGTTTGATACCTTTAAAAGCCTTTGATCTGCCTTGCACCTTAAAATATTTAAACCCTTTTTGATTTGATGTAATCATTCTTGCGGTGTTCTTTTGATGTCTTCATTGTATTCATTGCATTGCTATATCTATTTTTGCTTTCAAAGAGTCCTCTTTGTTCAGAGACAGATATTAATTTACCAATACTATTTTCCTGGCATGACCATCTACAAAAATATGCATTCTTTATTTTTAATTTGAGTGGCTTTTAGATTATGCCAATTCCTAATACTTACCTTCATTCTATGACATCCACGATTGCTAGATACAATGAAAATGCATCCTTTTATATTTGGCACTTATCAAGACTGCTCTGACATCAATAAAGGTTAAATAAAGGATAGTCTCATAGACCAGTAGAGCAAGAACTTCTTGAAATATTAATAAAATATTTTGCTACTTTTTTACACTGTGCTGTTGTCTGGTTGACATGCAGATACTTGAGCATTTTATGTTTCGCCAATTTTTTTCTGCCTCTTAAAAATTAACTAAGAATTAGGCAGTGCACTTCAGCTTTTTAATAATGTGAGTGAAAATAGTGCAGAGAACTGATGGCAGCAGGCTGGCCATCTGACCTCTCCCTGTACTGCAAACTGCATGCTTAGACCAAAAAATTTCAGTGGCGTGATACTTTTCTACCAGACTTTTAATTATAGGTGGCTGTTGCAGTAGGGTAGAAAAATCATAAAGAAAATCTTCATAAAATCAAGCCTGCTCTCCTGGAATCAGTGGCTGGCCTTGTCAAAGTCAGCATTTTGCAAGTTCCCATGTGAAAGCAATCCTGTTGTGAGCATTTTATTAATATAACAAGCTATTCCTGGGTAAAATAACAACTTGCACCCGTATAAACTCTTTTTGCACCTTTAGATAGAAAAATGAAAACTATCTTTCACAAACAACTCCCCAAGAGTTTGAGTGACCAATCAATACAGAATAACAACTTGTTACTAACCAATAAAAGTAATTGGCAAGAAACTACTAACCAATTGGAGTCCCACACGAGGTCTGTAAAACTGTAAAAATGGAGTTATGTGAGTAAAGGGGCTTTTTCCACCATAAAGAAAACAAGAGTCCCGTGTACCATCCCCATAGGGGGTGGTACATAGCCTTTCAGGAACAGTATGATTCCCTGATTGCCTGGTCTTCTGTAGCTTGTAACCATGTGGAATTTACTAGAGAAGATTTCTAGGATGCTCATTTCAAGTCTCCTGTGTGGATGATAAAAACTTCTTACCGGACACTTGATTAGAGGAAGTATCCCCCGAGTTCCCAGCACGCTGCCATAATGAATATCTGCTTTCTACTACTCAAAACTATCTTAGAAAGTTTCTATCTGACCAATTTTGGTATCAACATCCATCTGTGACACTAGAATTTATCCAGAGGAAAGGAATCTCCAGCTTGTTCACTCATATAGCGTTACAATCTATTGTTACAAGCAGATCAAACCAGATTTAGGACAGCACAGAATCTGTTCTCATTCACTGGGTCATAATAGACCAGAACTATTTTCATTCTCACTGAAAATGCTGTAGCAGAAGCAGCTATATCTGTTCTATGGATTTGATTATTAAGTGTCTCCCTATAGTTGATCAGAGCACCTATAATCAAGTGACTGGATAAGAATTTCAGCTTTCATGTGAAAGAAATTGAAGGCTTTTATCCACCATGACTGTCAACACCAGCAGGCAAATAAAACACCCTAACCTCATAAATGGAGACTCGAATAAGTCATAACATGAATTAATAATTTTATAGGTGTCCATTTTCAAGAACTTTGCAATTCTGGCAGACACTAAAGAAGTGATTTATGGTGATAAAATCTTCCAGGACACCAAAACCCCTGTACTTTCACCTCATTTTTGAAGTGATGCTGCAAGTCCAGATCAATGCATATTCCCCATGTTTTACGCTCAGTGTCCAGTTCCTCTCATTCATAATTCCCCAGTGGAATTACAACACAGACAATTTGCTTTCCCCAGGCAAAGACATAATTTGCATGAGAGGGGTCACATTCAGATTTTGTCCCCCAAAAAGAGAGAAGACATTTCTTTTGTGACTTTTTTTGTGACAAAAAATAAATTAAATACATGAAAATTGAGGGCTTTCTTGAGTAAACTATTTGTGCACCTTTCAGCCATGTAACCCCTCCCTCATATCTGGTTCAGTATTAGTTTTATCATAAAAGAAATAATATAAAGGACATTAGACTCCCGTGCCTTGCTAAAAGTAAATGAAATCAGAACAAATGCTTTGACAATATCTTTATGTGCTTCCTTTCCATACAAATAATAATTTTCACATTCTGTATGTCAGCCAACCAACACTCTTTTATAACTTCAAGGTCATTATTCCCATTTTAAAAGTGCTACCTGTGAAATAAAGAATATGGTGGAAGTTGTGCTGTACTTTTGAAGCACTGGATAAAATGGATGCTTTCAAGGTTTAATTATTTGTGTGACTGTATCTCTGCATTATCTGCTTAAATAATATTGAGAAAGGTTAACTACTGCATTAGTGCTGATTTTTAAATAAATGTCATTTTGGGAAGCTGAATAGAGGGGAGTAACGTCAAGATGAAATTACCAACAAAGAAATTGTCCTTTCACTGAAGTAAGCCCCACAGACATTGTAATGTAATTTCTTGTTAATGAAAGCTTTAATAGAACTTTATCACAAGACAACCCTCTGAATTTTAAACTATCATAGATCGTTGTTCAAACAGGGTATGACAAAACCATTTTATATTGATTATATATTTCATTTGCACAGCTGGATGCACTAATGAAAGATTCTGAGTATATTTCCCAGTAACTCAGAAACAGTAATTAAAATAATTAAAATTCTTTCCACAGCATAAAAATTTGACAAGTATACTCTCATTTTCAGATCCATCACAAAGACCTCAGTGATGTAGTGGGGATTTTACATGCACATGTCTGCTGAAATCAAAGGGTTGAGGCAGTGAAAATATATGCAGTGAGAATATTCTTTGCCTCCCTTCTTGCTCATGTACCCAAGAGCTGAGCATGAAAGATGACCTAAAAGGGTTTTTACAAGACTTCCTGCATTACTGTTAAGCAAAGAGTAGCCCAGGCTCACACTGCAAGGCAGCCCCTAGCTCCATGCACTCAGCACTGCCAAGAGGATTCCCTTCTGCAGTCCTGAAGTTTATAAGGAGGTTTATAAGTTTCCTTGTGAGGAACTCAAGCGCCACAACCAGTTTGTATATAAATATTAGATATTTATTATGAGTGCACATAACCATATTTGGCATGCAGATGGAAAATAGTGTACGGTGGCTCAAGTTCACTAGCAGCACCAGCCAGCAGCTCTGCTCCTCTGTCCCCATCCCTCAGATACAGGCAGCTGGAGACCACATCATATGACTCAGCAGGTCCCATCTGGCCCTTGGGCTGCACATTACATGGCCCCTCTCCACTGTTTGATGTGCTGAACAATCTCTGATTTCCTACTGGGGATGTAAACTGATAATGAGATTGCTTTGGTGCTGTAAAGCTCAGCAGCCTTCTCACAAAGGCTATTTGCTGGCTTTTGCAGTTGCCTGAAAGAGAAAGGGATATAAACACTAGAGATGAAAACAAAATTGTTGTGTAAGTTACAAGACAAACAAAAGCTGCCGATTCAAGAGACAGTGTAAACCAGTCACAGTCAAATAGCAATTTTGTTCTCTTCTGATACATGTCATGTTGAGTATTTATTTAAAATACTGTTCAGGTGGACAGGCTTTAAAAAAGTGGCATCATATTTTCACCTGACACTTGAGAACAGCAGATAAACACCACAAATGCCTTGCAAACATTCAAACAGCACACTGCACCACGTGATCTTTTTGTGTACACAGTATGCCAACAGATCTGCTTTATGCCGGCCACAAAGCCAACGATCTGTTAAATGCACCATCAGGCAATGCAGCATCACTTCTGTTTTCAGATGTTATGACAGTCCATACTTGCTTCTCTAATTCTCACCCAACACTTGGGCTATAGCATAATTTCTAGTTGTCAGGCATAGTTTAATTCTATTTTAAATTTTGCCAAAGTGTAGTCTTGAGAAACTACAAACAGCAGGGGCCAGATTTTAGTAAGTGTCTCTGTTACCGTCACTTCAGCAACATGATTCCCATTGCTGTAATCACAGGGGGCCTTTAACATGCCTTCAGGGACACACAGTTAAAGCCAAGAAAAATGTCACAGTTATTAACTGATTACAAAGAAAGAAAAGTAAGAAAGCTGTTTTAGCATTGCTAGAAAAGTACTCTCCTAATTAGAGCATGAGAACGTTGCTATATTTCTCTCTTCAGTACCAAGTGGTGGTGACATCTATATTTATAGAGGGGTTAAATGACAAGACACTGACCTTTATTAAAATTTGTAGGTGAGGATTCTCTTACAATGTCCAAGAACTCCCAAGACTTTTTTCAGCTGTTGTGCACGCCCTCCCTTGTCTCATTCCCCACGTCACACCTATGACACGTGGGGCCATGTCACAGCCGCCTTCCTTAAGCTGTAGGTGCACCCCTATCCAGTGACATCCAGCAAGGCACTCCTAGTTTATCCTTTTCCCTTCTTCTGTCCTAAGCTGTTTACCATCTTTGCCAGCTATATCCAGCTGAGCCTGACCATGTAATTATAAACATATGCAGCTTGTCAGGTTTTGACTGGCAGTAACCAGGGGAATCTTTTTTCCAGAAGCCCCTAGTAAACACAACAGTAAGCCACAAACCAAAAAAACAGGAAAATTAAAATAAGCTGCTTGAAAGCTCAGTGGGTGTAGCTACATCACTAATTTAGTTTGTTGTAGGGTTTCTATTGAGAGAGAGGCTGTCTTGTGTCCATATTTGGTGTCCTCTGTTATTCTTTAGCAGAGAACTATCATTCTAAGCCCTTTCCCTCCTAGTGGATACAAAAAACGTGGAGCACCCAGGTCTGTCTCCAAGGATGCCCAGTAAATCTCAGAAAGGAAACCAGTGTGAAATTAATGCTGAGAAAGTGCAGCGTGGATGCAGGTTTAAGGGACATAACAACTAAAATAAAATCTAACCCTACACCTCTTAGTAAAGCAGATGGATACACTGAGAAAAAATCCCTTTCCTCTATTCCTTACAGAATTATTAAATTACTCCAGAAAATTGTATTGAAGTGGGAGAACAAAGTAGAAATAGGAAGTTAAACACAGTAATAGATTCTTTCTCATTTTTGTTAATAGTTCTATAAGGAACAAAACAAATAGTCATGTCATGAAATGGGGAACAGGACGTAGCTCAGAGAGGAGGAATACAGTCACCAGAGTGAATCAACCAAATGTGCCTCAGGTTGAGTGGCTGCCCTAATCCAATGCAAAAGCACACAGCCCGTTGGGGAGGAAATACTGAAAAATGGAACTCTCTGAGAACCCGTACAATTTAATTTTCACTGATCTCTGAGTGGTGTCTAAACCAAATATTTATTACTTTACTCTAGGAATTGAATTTGGTCCTGTTACTAGTAACCAAATCAATTCATTTTTCTTAACACAAAGCATAATAATAGTTTAAAGATTTTCACTGTCTTCTTGGTGAAGCAACTGTTGACAGCACTCACTGACTTCCAAACTCCTCTTGGAATATCAACCTGCAAGTTTTGGTTATAAAACCACAGGGCTTTATTGATTATCCAACCAGGTAGCAAGGCTATCCCATATTCTGTCTACTGTCCCTTGTTATTTATTTCCCTTTCTCTGCATGCACACTGCCAGTGTACACCTTCCATCTGAGCTGCCATCAGTCTGGAGAGCTCCAGGAGGAGCCATTCCTTTCTTTTCATCTTCCCCTTGCACCTAGGGGTGCCACCATGTGCAAAATGGCATTTACACTGGAAGGTGTGCAAGATTCAGAAAGCTAAAGAGACCTCAAGGGGGAACTAACTGTGGAAACCTGTGGAAATTTTCTCCCTGGAAAATTTCCTGGGAGACGTGATTTGTGGATTACAGCAAATTGTTCCAAATCTTGCCCTCAGTAATTTGGCCTTTATTTTCAGCATGCAAATAGTAAGTTTTATGAAATTTTATGTCTCTACCAATCATGATTTCAAGGGCCTCTCACATATGAAAAGAAAATCAAAACAAAATTAAATTCACAGCTATTTTTATGTAAATAAATATGGAATTTTATAGAAACACAAGCATTTTCCATACCTTAGATTCATTCTTCTGTGTGAGAAGGTCAAATGATTAATCTAGGACTTCTCTCTTAGCAATACATGTTAATTATTCTAAATTTTATAATTATGAAAACATTTGTGTCCCCCTCCAAATTTCAGTAAAAGTGTAGGAAAGTTTTATTTAAATTTGTAATGAAAATATCGCCATAATGAGAATATGCATTAAAAATATATATCTACAGCAGTACAGAAATTTCTGACCTACAGGAATTTAGATAAACATAAATAGTGGGAGTAGAGTAACCTCTTAAATCATTAGTCTGTTATCTGCCTAGATTACTAGTCCTAGATTACACAGAACTTGCAAAACAAGGATTTAAAAGAAAAAAATATCATAAAAGTAACAGGAAAAATACCTTAGGAGCAAGTAGAAAGGAAATGGAGTCCATGTGAATTTCCAGCAAGGAAGGACTCAGAGAATTACACTGATTTAGAAGTTACAGTAAGGTACTGTAAAATCATACACAAGAGTAAACTTTATGCAGGTCCTGAAGGAGAGTCAATATTGTAAAATACAGTGCAAGAGAAAAGGAATTTCTGTACCGTCTAGAAAGGATAAGTTTTGCTCCCAGCCCCTGTGAGCATTGGTTACCCGACTGATGTGTATTTTGGGCAACACACTTCCATCAGTCAGTCAGGGCCAGGAGATTTGGGAGAGAGGGAGGATTTTTCATCCATTTTTCACTATATGTGAAAGAGAAGGACAATGATGTGGCATTTATTTCAGTTCCTCACATCACAGATCATATACAAAAATATAATTAATCAATGTCGTTCCACAAAAGGCAAGACATTTCAGTAGAAAATGCTGTTCTATCTGATTACAGTACTAGTTTAATTAATGTAATATGTAGACAGGACAGTATCAGGATAAGTAAACAAGCTGCTACACTTAACAAGACTGTGCTTTGAAAGTGAAATATGCTTCTAGTGTGCTAATGATTTTTTGTTATTCTAAAAATAATGATGACACGTTCAAAAATAGTTTTCCGTGTGCAGTTTTGCTTTGCCTTCTTTATATAATTATCCTTACAAGTTCATCTAAGTTATTATTTAAGTAATTACATGGAGCACACCTTTCTGGAAGAGAGTAACTTACAATCTAGGGCTGCGTAGATCAAATTAGATCTCAGCTGCATACATCATCCAGGAAATTTCAGCATTTGCGCAACACATTTATTCAGGTGGAATTTAATTAAACCGAACAAATTAAAGCTGACTACTGACTCATTTCAGAGCATTGGAGCAGAGACATAGACAGTGACACTGGAAGAAATTTGCAACCATCTAGGACGTTGTCATCTCTCAGTAGCCCTCAATTAGCAATTAATAATTTTGTGAAATTTAAATTTGATTTGCACTGCGCAAAAACCAGTTTGAGAAGGGAGACCTGTTAAGCTGTGCCTTTCAACAAGGCTCTCAAAATGTGTAAGCACTTAAGTACACACATTTTGAGCCCTACAAGCAAATTGTAAGCACACTGGTTACTGTGTATATGTACATATTACCTAATCCAAACTCCCTTGATGAAATTTCAGGCCATTCCATCTTCATATCCCCATGGACATCAAAAATAATTAATTCCTTTAAAACTTAAAACAATCTATATATTTTGAAAACTGTCACTGTGCCTCTCTTTTATTTTCCTTTAGGAAAAAACAGCCCTACTTCCAGGAGTCTTTTCTCTTGGGTAGTGCACCTCCTTGTCTTCCCTCTGGAGCTGCTCATCTCTGCCCCAGGTCTGATTTTAGAAGCAGTGCAACTTCCAGAGTAGCTCACAAATGCAAAAGAATTGTCTTATAAGACTGAATGGCCAGAAGCCTTGCCTCATAAAAATGAAGGTTAAAAGAGCTTAGGCTCTGGCCCATGACAAGGTATCACCAAAATGCAGAAACTGCATTAATGCTGCAGTAACTGAAGAGAAGAAATGGCTTAAATATTCCACATCTTTCCTAGAGAAATAGATTATACAAATAGCCTTGATATGTTCCCATAGGTTCAAGCATTTAAGCATTTTCAAAACAAAATCTGCCTCAAAAACACACATTTTGAAAGTAGAGGGAAACATAAATCACTGTGATTGTTAAAACAAGTGAAAAATAATGGATGAAACTAAAAATAAGTCTCAAATAGCAGAGAAAATTTCAACAGAGTAAAGTGGTGCTCAGTAAATGTTCAAAATATTTAAATAGCTGAGGATGATTTTCCCTTTACTGAAAGAAAGAAAAATCTCAGCCCTCTCTGGAAACAATTGCAGGAAGAAAAACTGGTAAGCAAATTTATAGTCAAAATCACAGCAGAAGGAAAGAATCAGAGTTGGCATCACCAAGAACATCTGAAAAAAGAAATATTCTGATCTGCTTTTGAAACTGAGGAGCACTTAACTAAGGCAGATAATAAACAGATAAGTCCCAACATTAAATTTTTCCTACATCCCAACAGAGCCGTGGTTTTATCATCTCATGTGCAAAACCACGGAGGCTGTTCATACAAACACAGGGGAAAAGCACAGACATCCTTTGTTTTACGTGGTGGAGGTCTGTGGAACTGCTCTGTGTGATTGGGAAGTTGGGGTTCAGCCTGGAGAAGATAAAGCTCTTCTATACGGAGACCTTATTGCAGCTTTTCAGTACTCAAAGGGGATTATAAGAAAATCGGGGGGAGACTTTTTAGCAGGGCCTGTTCCAGCAGGACAAGGAGAAATGGTTTTAAGACCAGATGTCAGAAGAAACTTTTCATTATGAAGGTGGTAAAACAGTGGCAACTGTTCATTCCCAGAGAGTTGGCGGATGCTCCATCCCTGGAAACATTTGAGGCCAGGTTGGATGGTCTGGTTGAAGATAACCCTGCTCATTGCAGAAGGGCTGGACTAGACAGCCTTTGAAGGTCCCTTCCAACCTAAATCATCCTATGATTCTATTTCTAGTCCTATACCTCATGAATCCAAAAAATACTCATTACATGAAGAAGAGCCTTGGGCTATCCAGACAAACTGTAAACCAAATTCTTTCATTTCAGTTGTAATTTAATTGTGCAGAGGCCAAATAAAGACAGAGTTGAAGAAGTGGGCAATATGCAAAATTTTCCATGTACTTTGCTGACTGGAAGGTAACAGAACTATCACTTTCTTTTGTATGAATATTTGGTACCACTTTAGTTCTATTAGATTCATGGTTTGTTCATAAGCAAAGTCTCATTTTCTTTAATGTATTTGCTATGTGTAAGTTCTCCTGGAACAGTTCAGAAAACTCATTTTCAGGCTATTTTTGGTGAAATGTTTGGTTTATGTGTTCTCAGATCTGATAGTGGGTGCTTGCTGGACTGCTTCACTTATTATTTTGGCCGACAATCCTTTTGCAAATAATAACAAATCCTCCTCCCATCACACCCCCCTCACTGTCATGTCCAGGAGTAATACTTAGATGCAAATTTGCTCCATTTCAAACAATTAAAACATCTGAGAATCGTGAACATTTGTGCACTTAACCAGAAGATGTTAGGAGATTCATGACATGTGATTAGTAGCCCACTATGGAGCACAACTGTTCCAAATTTGACCCCTATCCTCAGAAACCTACTTGTGCTTATGAATTTGATTTAAAACCTTTGCTTATTTTTGAACCAGCTATAGAAACTACCTTGGAGACTATTTTTACTGCTGTATCAAAATACAAAAAAAAACCAGGGCAGATGCAGATGCTGCGGGCACGATGTTTGGCTGGGGTAAACCAACAGATTTCACACAAAGCTGGGCTCACTTTGACAGCTGCAAAAATTTGGCCCAAGTTATTGATCAGACATTTGATAGATCTTAAACTTAAGAATTAGGCAGGGTCTCCACCACTTTACCTTTAGTGTTAGTACCATAAAGGCATACAAAAACAAGGCTACAATTTTCTCAGATATCACTAAGCAGAAAAAGGGGCAGAATGGTACCTGTGCTTAGACATAAGAAGGAGAATAGGCTGGATCACTTGATTTGGTAACTGAGTCAGAGTTAAGAGCACAAGAATACTTTGTAAATGAAACTTACACATTAAATTATTTACTAAGAGAAGAGTGCATTAAGGCTATCAATAAATGCAGAAGAGATTTAAGAGTTAAAACATTGGCAAATGGTAATTTCTAAAGACTGCTGAGATTATGGAAACACAAGCTGTGCAAAAGCTACAAATCTAAATTACTGAGTCCCTTCCTAGATTCTAGAAATGTCCTTTTTCAACTGTGTATTCTCCCCCACAAAAAAAAAAAAAAAAAAAAAAAAAAAAAAAAAAAAAAAGGGAAAGTGCACTTATTTAACATTAAATAATGTGAAAATAATAGAATTCTAAATTTACAGGGGACAATGCAACTTTTTTGCTTGAATGCTTAAAACTTAAAGTCCTAATTTTAGAAACATTTCACAGAGCTTTACCAGTTACCTTACAGCACAGTTAACTGAGCTACAAGGAATAAATGATGCCTAATTATAAGTATTTGCAAAATTATCCCTAAAAGAGACAATGTGACAGGTTTGGAATTCAGTCTTAAACATCACCTAATAAAACACTGAAAAAATGTTGTAATTAATAATTCCAAGTAATGAAGGAGTAGAAGATCGTGTTCAAGATAAATTATATTCAACGTACAAAAATAAAATATTAACTTGAGTTATTCAGCACAGTACAAGTGACTGAGTGTAAGAATACCAATCCAGGCAAGCATTCAGAATTCAAACCCAGAAGAATTTAAATTAAAGGACATTAACATTATTTTGATAAAGGTTTTGTTTTTTGGGCTGTTCAAGATATCTACCATTTTCCCCACTACATGCTAAGTCTACAATTCAGCACCCAGAAAGATTTTATTGAGATTTTTTTCCAGTATTGACTCCAGGTATGATTTTTAGGGAAAGAGTGCAGACACAAGTGTCTAACTGTCTAGACCTTCCATGGGTCAGATAAGGAATTTTCCTTTGTATCATATACATTAACATCCTTGAAAGATAAACAGATTTGTTAAAGTGTCCTTATAAGGTGATATAGTTTAGTATTTATTCAGTTATTCCCCAAAGTTTGAACATTAGAAATGACATCACTAACACCGTGACTGGTAATCCTTTCATTTCTATGGCCACTGACAAATTCAGATTTATCTAGATATTTTTCACAATCTACTACCACCTACACAGGGTTTTTTGGAAGACTATTTTTTTCAGTAGATTATCTTGGAAAAATTGAAAGTGATACAGCCAGCCTATTATATTCCCTGTGTTTTGAGGTATAGCATTTAGTGATGCAGCAGGGAAATAATTTCTCCTTTTTTATTAAAAAGTCTACTTTTTTTTTTTCTATTAAAAAACTGTGTGGCTAGTTCCCTTCCTCTTCCCAGTGTAACAGTCTTGTTACTTGTGCATTCTTCCCTGCAACAGTAGAAAGAAAAAAATAGGAAAGTGTAACTATAATTCCACAAAAACCAGCTGACAAGACCCTCTAGGAGGCCAGATGCTTCTAAAATTTCTGAGAATTAGATTTCAAGTTCATGGTTTTCTCCTAATGCTTGTAAAAGATATAGCTTTGAGAGCCTGCAAAGCTCAAACCTTTTCTCATTACTTTTGTAGAACAACTGTAGCTGCAGTACAAGACCTTCCAACTTTACAAACACCTTATCCTTTTTCAAAGGATCAGTTCTATAGGAGTGAAGCAGAAGTAAATTGTGGCATTATCTCCTAGGATGACCCTGCCAAGCTGCAGTGCTAAGTGGCATTCTCTTGGCTAGCTGGAGAGACAGAATGCACACCTCAACATCTTCAGGAGCTGGAAAAATGGTTAAAGGACACTGTAGAGATTATTTCACCTTGAAATACATGTGCCATAGACCTTATTTCTCCAACACTTTGAAGGCTCAATGGGGAAAAAGAGACATCTACTGAAAAGGAAAATTGATTATGTTGAATTTTCAACACTGAGGAGCTATTCCCAGCTGTTGAGAACTCCAGAAGTTGATGTAGCTTGCATGCAAGAGAGAAGAATACTTTGGCAGTTTGTTACCAGGTGGCAGCAAATCTTCTGCCCTTTCACATCTGTATTTTGGAGATAAGAGAGAGATTGAGGTGGTCCCCCAGAAAATATTAACTAGTAACTTATCAGTGTAAGTCTGCTTTGTTGCTGCTGCTGTCAACAGCTATGAGGATTGCAAATTTCTTTTTTCTAAATATTTTTTGATAGGTAAGATAGCCATAAACATAAAAAATTTCATTGTTCAATACAATGAACAATGTAAGTTTTAAGTTACTTTTAAGTTGCTTTAGCATTCACAGAAAGTTGTTTGATTTTCAGTTTCTAGTGAGGAGAAAAATCTCTATCTGTAGATTCTGAGTCTTTAGCATAACATGGTTATGCTAAACATTTTTATTAACAGCAAATCTAGAAGAGGAAATATGGCTGAATATTTCCTTCACTAAGTATTTAATGATCTCAGGACAGTAAAGGTTAAAAGATGGAATAGCATTTACTTTTAAAAAAAGCTGCTATGTCGCCGTTGAGGAGAATACCCATACTGCTATGCATTGACTTCATTGACATGTCAGTCACTGATTCTTTTTGTGACCCTAGACAATTTATTTACTCTCTATTTTACTCATTGTCTCTGTTGTCAAATGAGTCCTTAATAACATTCAGATGTTGGTTATTGTAGGACTCTCTGAAAAGGGGGCCAGAAACTGGTTTGTCTTCATCAAATAAATAAGATAGGCTGGTATTTTTATACATTTAAATGCATAACAGTTATTAGTGCTTTTTACAAAGAATCAAGGGGAGAATAATTTCTTTTAATGTTCTGTCTTTTCAAATGTATACTCAGCAGAGTCCATCATATATTTAATTGAATAAATCACCCATCAGGAATATATATAAAAAGCACATAATTCCACTAGAAATATTTCATTGTGTGTTTTGCCATTTTTCAGGTAAACCTCTGAATTTATTCACCCTCTGCAATCATAACTCCTCTGTTTATTCAGTCCTTTATATTTGCAGACTTAGCAACTTTTTCACTGACCATACAAGCTGTGATGAGATATCAGGTTTATTCGCTTTAATTTAATGGCTCACAAAGCAAAATTTCACTGGCCTCGCTAACTAACATTTGGACAGGAAAAAAAAAAAAAAAAAAAGAGGGAAACAGAAGAGCATTTCCTTGCAATTTAAAAGTTGTTACCTGCAATCCTTTTGGTTATACTGATCTGAGCCCAAGTCTACACCAGGGGGGAGATCTGAAGTCCTGGTCCATAATCAAACACTCCTCATTTATGTTTAAAGGAATGGGCAGTAAAAACCAGGAAAAATAGTCTAAAACTTGTCTAGGCATGGATACAGACTGGGCCTACATTTATTGCTTGGAGTTAGGTAGCTCAAAGCTCAGCGACAGATATGTGTAGTGGAAAATAGAAGCATTTTCCTGCTCTCTGATCCAAAAGAATTTGGAATATAATAAATGTAACTTAATTAAATGTTCACAAGATCTGTGTCCTCTTGTCCTCTTGAAGGGTTTCTAGCTCTCTGACTTAGATCCTTGGAGATCACAAACAATCTGTTAATTTTCAGGCAGTACAGTAATACCACTGAGGAAAAACCTTCAAACAAGAGACAAGTGCACACTCTAAAGAGGAAAAAGTCTGTTAAGGTTTTTCTTGATTCCTTTGCCCAGTGTGCCTACAAAGAAAGCCCTATAGAGTGCATTGCAAACCCCAGCTCTTCCTCTGATATTCACCTGTTTCGGATATGCCAGTGCAGACACTTCAAAGGATACAACTGAGCAAGAGCAAGCTGTGGTAAAGACACAAGGCAGGTAACCTGTGGTTAAAAACACAGCTTTACAAGGATGCAGAAACACCACCAAGATCTTTCCTGCTGCAGACTGCATCCTTGTTCCTGCAGATATGACTAAAATAGGATAGTACAATTCCCAAAGAGGAATAAATCTCATAGACTGTAAAGAGCCGTAAACTGATGCTGCAATACATTATATCATCCAGAAGGCAGATTATAAAGCACAGGCTTCAGAAAGTGCAGTGTGGTGTAAAAGCTGACAGTGACCCAGCTACACATAAGCAACATTAAAATCAACAGCAGTTTCAACATCATTTGGGATCACAGCCTTCAGTCAAACAGCTGAGGTCCCTCATATTGTCACAAACCTGTGGCTAAATTAAACCTCCAAGTTATCCACAATAATTTGTAACATTACATATCTACAACAAATGCTGATTTTACCTTATATTCACCATATTCCTGCTTCCAGATTCACTGCCTTCTATACTTTCAGGTTCTTTGGAGTAAATGCATAGCAGGCTTAATTCTGCAGTTTCTCAATGAATATATTAATTTTGATCTCTTCCATCTCTGGAATTCTATCAGTGAGGCATGGCAGTGTAAAGAAAAAACTGTAAATCTATTAATACCAAATTTTTGGTGAATACAACCTCAAAATGTTAAAAAGTAATGGCTTGATCAACAAGAAAATGCCAGTTGAGAATTTTACAAGGAAAAATTCCAGTTCATTAACAAATAATGAAGTAACCAGCATCTTTTACTGAATGTAAAGCAGTAAATTCCAAATATCTGTTATTTAGGTATTTATCTGGATTTTCACATTACCACATATATGAAACATTATACCATAACAGCCTACAACCTGGATATTTAAGGTCTACATGGACAGAAGATGGAGAACATAGGAACAACAAATGAACATTTTCCTTGCTTGTCCTACCAGCCTTGGAGACACAAGCAGAGTCTAACACCCAGTGACTCCCAGGCTGCTGGGAGTTAAACCCAGAATATGGAATGATGGATCCAAATTTTCCTGTGGTAAGCCAGCAGGAGCCCACATCCCGTGTATATCACCAACCTGCTGTCAAAATTACATTTCCTACTGGTCTGCAGAGGTGTGGATATTATTGCCATGTCTCTCAGAAATCGTGCAAACAATCCTTTACACCCCACAGATGTGAGAGGGGTTCAACCTTGCTTTGATTGTACCTTTGAAAAAAATTTCTGATTACCAAAAATACAAATAGACAGCAAGGAAGATTTGCATTCACACCGATTCTAACACCCCTACACAACAGCGTGCTCAAATAGTACAGCAAGAACTTTCTTTGAGCAAATTCAATCTTTGCTGATTTCTCCTTCCTCTTCCTTTCAGAAGCCCTTAAAGTTAACAATGAATGGAGACAACTAAAGCGAATAAAAATATTATTTCAATTTTCTTAAAGGACAGGAAATATAGCTGTTTCCTTTTGGAATAAAGTAGACATCCTAAGCTCCTTGTGCTGTGAAGCAAAAGCATGAACATTCTTGCTCCACCAATACATCTCCTTATGGAGACAGACATATCCACCATAGACACCTACCTTTTGGAGCTGGCTCTGCATCTTTTGTCTTTTATGCCTATCCAAAACTGATAACGCAGGGAAAGGAGTGGATGTCAGGGAGAAGTTTCATTTACATCTGTTCTTGCCCAGCTCTGAGTCCAACAGAGACAATATGTCACCAGCTTGGATTTGACAAGCTCTCTGGCTTTTCCATTTCTGCCTGCAAGTGATTTGGACTATTACACAGGGTTAGAAAGCTGTAACTTAGTTTCCTCCAGCCGCAGGATGAAAGGTTGCTTTGGATGGTGATTTACATTGAGATTAATCACAATCATGGCCATGGCAAATAGTTATCCTTCTGTGTTCTAATAATTTAATTTTACTGCACAGAACAAATCGAAGACAACTGAGTTTGCATTCTTGGTGCTCCTTGGAAGTGTCCTTATTGCTGCTATTGCACATTGGCTGCCCGAGTCAAATGATTATATGGTTATTTTTTATGGTTTTCTTTTTTATGGTTATTTTTTTTAATCTAGCTGGGTGGTAAGCCTTGTGTCATCATAATGAGCCAATTGTTAAAATGCTAAATAAAAGTAGACGGTTTGGACCAGGAGCCTGAACATCTGATGGACCATGGGGTGCCTGGATCCAAAGCTGTGTTTTAACGTGGGACACATCTGTGGGTAGCTGCACCATTTAGCTGTGGATCCAGGTTCAGGCTGAAACACCTCAGGCTGGTTTGAATCCTTCCTTCCAAAGTCCAGCGGGTTTCAGCCTGCTGGTTTTCAGTTAGGCCCATTTTTTAACGAAAGCAAATGCAAATGAGAAGCTACCCAGAAATAGCACTGCATAGCAATTTCCTATATAAATTTATAATGCAATGGAAACAGATGGTACATTCAGCACTGTCAGAGAAAGCCGTTTGGGTTTTGGTGACTATTTCTTTTTTTATTTTTGATGGTATATTTACTCTGTCTATTTTCATTGCTGAGTTGTTTCAACACCTGTATAAAATAGAAATCTACCCTAAGTGAGAGCTGTGTAAACAAATATTGGTAACAAATGCAGCTTTGTCTGTCCTGCAGCTTTGTCTGTCCTGATGTGATTTTCTGACCAGTGATGTAAATTGTACAGCACACCACTTTTTGATGGCAATCAACAATATTCACTTGGTTTCTACTTCCAGAAAGAGGAATTAATTTATGAGGGATCATTAGAAACCATTTCCAAAAGCATGAAAGCCTCCTTCAATTTTTATGAGGTAAGTTTTGTGTTAAAGATGAGGCAACAGATCATTTATTTTGCTGCTGTATTTCACATGGTATTGTATTCCCATTTTCTACAATATTTACAGGAAAGGCCAGTATGGTGATCTAAATTCAGGACACACAGCTCAGAGAAGATTAATTTAGACCAGGCTTGGGGCAACATATAGCTTATGCAATTTCCACTGAATCTTTGCTGATTAATTCAGCTGCACAAAAAAAAAAGTGACCACAGTTTTTTTAAGGGAGGAGCATGATCAAGGTGCCTGGGCTGAACATTGATATTGTACAGCTCTGAAGTAACCCTCTCTAGTGTCTTCAGCCCGTAAGAAACTCTCCAGTTAAATGTTTTCATCAGAAATTGTTCATTCACAGAGAGAGTCAACCACTAAAATCCACCAAATATCTCATGCCCAGGAGAAAATTTATGGCCATGATGAACAAAAGCAATGCAAAAGCCCAGCTCTCTATTGTTGGTACACAAAGAAGCTGATTTAATTTTGAAGAGTGAACCTCAGTTTTCCATTTTCCAGTGTCCTCCACTCACTGTTTTCTCTCACATTCTGCAAATCTTATTCTACCTTGCATGTAGTGATTACTTCCCAGAACATACTGCTTGAATTCCAATCTCAGAAAAATAACAAAATTACCAAGCTAGAAATATTTAATCTGCTTGGTCTTCTTTTTCCTACCCTCAAGCCCACTGTACTGAATCTTTTATACAGAAAATTCTCTCAGAATAATAAAATAATTTTCCTTCAAGCAGAGTTTCTCTTTGGACAAAATGGGTAAATAAATATGCATCTTTTCTGGGAGAGCACTGAACACCAATTTTTACAGTATTTCTCAGTGTTCACTGTACTGCAAATATCTACACTGGATAGATGAATACAAGGGTTTTTATCATGAAACAGTTTCCCTGTATCCATCAAAGGTAAATTAAGACTAATGGGAAATATTGTAACAGTTCTCACACCAGCTTGGATATATAATAACTTTGGCAGCTCAAAGAAAGGGCCACTGGGTTGTGAATGACATCCTGAAAGGCAAATCCTGAAAACTAGGGGTGGTGGGGAAAGAAAAGGGGAAAGTAGAGAAAGAGAACAAGAACTCATGTTCTGTGTTCGTTAAAGACAAGAGGAAAACGACTGAGTTCAATGTAGGGCATGAAGGAGAGAAAATATCTGAATTAATAGTGTAGTTAAAAGTCAAGAAGTGTTCATCTCTGGGATGTAAAACAAATTATTTAAATTTTATAGTACTCTCATAAAATGGGGAGCAGGCATTCTTGTTTTGTCTGATCTACTTGTAATGTGATGTCTCCACAGCAGGACCTGTGGGACCTGGCCCAGTCTGACCAGATCACAACTTCGGTCTTTCCATTCTACAGTAATTGTCAATGAACCTTATTTTTTATGTATTTATGATAGCATGGTCTTCTGGACTGGTGCTGCTAGCAATAACATTGAAATTAAGAGCAATACATTTCAACTGGGTTGCTGATGGGAGTCAGTATAGAGAGCTCCATGGCAGCCATGGGAAGACAGGAAATCCCACTGGAAATTCATTGCACAAGCACTGTTTGAGACAAAAATAGAAAACTAAGAAGTATTTACTTGCCAGTGCAGGACGTGATTAAAATTAGATTTCCATTGAGAAACAAATTAATACATTATGTTATTTTCATGTATCAAAAAAATGGATGACTGTAAAAAGACTTTGTTTACATACTGTGATCTGTTTACCTGATATTTACAGATAAACAAAATACACAAGAATCTGGAATATATCAATGCAAATCATATGTTTGTCTTCATCCATTGAACATTATTTTTTGTGAATTTGTTGATAACCTATTATTTCAATAATGAAAAACAAGTAAAAACTTCCTCCAAATGAGCAAATTCCTTTCCTACTTACTATGCAAATAGAAACAAACTATATTTTCCAATTCTAATTAAACCTCTACCTGTTCCTCAATCAGGTAAATTGCTAACAGCTTCTTGCTATATTATTTTTGGGACTGAGTCGAACTATTCTGGTTGCTATAATTAAGACTTCTAAAATTAATATTTAAATTTCATAAATGCTGGACCACGACATCCTGAGAAATAGTAAGTACAAGTCTGATTGCAGAGCTGAAGGGAGCTGTTATGTGCATTTGACTTTCCTTTATCCTGTAGTCTGCATGTCTGTTCACTTGAATGCTATTAAGTTCTGAAGCTGATTACATGGGTTGGTTTGTGACTCAGACAGCCAACCCTTCTGGCACCTAAAAATAATGTTCTGTTGCTTTTGTTAAGGGAAAAAAAAAAAATGCCTGTACCACTTCAAGCAACCTGAGCTAGACCTGAGAGTGAAAGCCCAGCCTGGTCCAACCAATTCAAAACCCTCACATCAAAACTAAAGTACTACTTTTTCAGTGCTAAAGGCAGGGAACAGAAAATTTGTGATCTCACCAGCTGAACATTCAGCTGAGACGGATGTCAGTATCTTGTCAAGTCTGTCTGCAGTTCCGGTCTTCAGGTCTAAGACTCTCTAGGCTGTGATACCAGCAGGGAATTTGAAGTAGGGAACACAAGACATGAGTAAAGCAATTGCTCAAATATGGCAAATGAATCCATCACCAGTCATTATCTGCAGTGAGGTTATTTGGGAATGGGAGAGAGAATTCAGCGTGCATATAAAACCCAGAATGACAATATTCCTAGAAAAACAAGGAGAAATACAAATTACTTTAGGGAATGTTATAAGAGACTCAAGGCAGAGAGCAGATATCCATTACTTTTCATGCCACTGTTTAAAGATCTTCAAGAAAAGACTGGACTTCTTCAGATGTTTTAAAAGACCAATATTGTAACATTTTTTTTACTTTTTTTTTTTTTTTTCGTCCTTGGAAATCATGTTCTGAATCAGAGTTTCGATTCCTGTACATTCACCCAAACATTAAGAGCAGGTGGAAAGAATGGTATAAAGATGTATGGATATAAATATACAGAATGGTAGAAAAGGCAGACAGAGGAAATAAAAAATTCTGCTATGGCACGAAAATAAAAAATGAACCACTTTAAGAGGCTAATTTTCAAAACTAAGTGTCTACCCTCACCCCAGTAATGTGAAACAACATAACAAGCATTTGTTAGTAAAAAGATGATTAAGACTTCGTGGAAAGAGGCTGCTTATCCTGCAGTGACTGAGTTAATGGAAGGCCTGAATTGCCCTCCAGAAGCTTCTCTCTATTGATTTATACAAGAACCTAGGACAACTACACTGCTAATTAGGATCTTCAATTAAGTACTCAACATTTGGTGGGATCAATGCCAACCAAAGCAATTGCTCTCACTTTTTTTGTACAAATAGAATGCTACATCATGTCTGGACGATTCATCAGGGAAGGTACAGATCTTGAACTGAGAAAAAATGGGTGTTTACCACTTTCTGTGTTGTCTTCCTTTTAAGGACCTCTTGGGGA
Source organism: Vidua macroura (assembly GCF_024509145.1). Classification (NCBI taxonomy): domain Eukaryota; kingdom Metazoa; phylum Chordata; class Aves; order Passeriformes; family Viduidae; genus Vidua; species Vidua macroura. The sequence goes on from NC_071574.1 coordinate 12,896,902, forward strand.
GCTAAAATGGTATTTGCAGTACCAAAATCAATACAACCAGGCAAGGGCATTTGCAAATAGTTTCCAAATGCATCTGCTCATGCCCTGCCCTTTCCTTCATTAAAGAACTATAGTCTCTTCCTGTATGAAAGCTCTTCTTTTGCTCTACCATTTCAACTTCTTATTAGTAATTTTACCACAGCTTTCCTAGAAGATGTGCACAGAAAATGAAGGGTCATTAGGTTCCCTACCATATATTTGTAAAATTTCACAAATCCTAATTTCATCTTCCTTCCAATTTCCCTTTCCATTTCCTATGGTTATATTCAAAAGTTAAAAATATAACATATAACTGCTATTAGTTTATGTGTTGCTACAATCGTTGCACAGCAGTTCCATACACAACTAATTAGGCATCAGGCATCAATCTGAAATATAGCTCACCATTTTTTTTAGAGAACATTTCAAAAGAACAGAGAATTCAGCCAACTCTTACTTTATGTGATTTAGCTTGTCAATAAGAGAGGAGGTTATGATATTTTCACCTTAATTATCCTAATTTTAAAATTCCTCTTTCAAATAAGAACAGTATTGCAGAATGGATTTCACGGTTTTAATTATTCCAAAATCATGCACTGCTTATAAAAATTAACAACTGCCTGTAATTATGGGTGCATAGGGGTTTCTCTGCTTAATGCAAAATGCCTTGCTCAAAGTCAAGGTATTTTAGTGGGGGAAGGACATAAAATGTCACAGGATATGCTGAATGGAAAGCTTTGCTCTTCTGATAGAGAGTTATATAATTTTCTTTTCAAATTACAGTTTATTTTACCATCTTTAAAAAATGTCAATCTATTCTAAAAACCATGAAGAAACACGTAAAGATATATAGTGTATTTTCTAGAAGTGTAAACAGGATTATTTTAATGACAGTCTACCTCAAATAGTCTTGTTATTGCTGAGAAAATAACAACACTCTGTATGTGTGGTGAGGTGATTCTGGTGACCACATTCTGTTATTTTCAGAATCAGGAATTACAAGCACCCATAATATTTACATCTGGTAAATAGGCATATAATGAATTAATTACATTTTCAAACTGAGAAACAAGATATTATCCTGAAAGTGATCAGCAATCTTTTTTTTTTACTTCCCAAAGAGGAATCTTTTTTGCTCTAAATATAACAGTGCTGGCATTCAGAATGATCAATGAGTTTGAAGAATTTTCTTAAAACAAAATTTGAAAATCAGTCACCTAACATTCAGTTTTCCACTAAATTAGGAAACAATTGTTATCAACTATATTAATTATTTCTTAATTGATTTGTATTTGATCTTGACTTGTTCATGTTTTTAGTGTTCATCTTTGTCTATGTAGATTCATCTTTCCTAGCATGATAACATGCATTCATATACAGACTTATTCATCTTTATTTCTTAAATAATAGCTATACAACAACAGTATACTTAAAAATGCTTTTTCCTACAAGTTTCTTTTTTTGTCAGTTGACAGCTTGAAGACTGCACTCTTGTGTGTGTGTGCACACCCATGTATATTCACATGCACGTGGACTGTGTGCAGACATATTTCTAACTCTCATAATGGGACTGAGATTTCCTCTTGCAGCTTTTGTTCAATAAAGAGAAACAAGTTCTTTTGCAGTCAGGAATCAATGACCATTTGGAACCATTCAACCTGTACTTTTTTTGGTTGTATTAAGTAGAACTGACAAAAGTCCATTAGAAAAAATGCACTTTGCTATGTTTCCCTATAGTGCTACTTCTTAAAGGAAAAGTACCATATTTCTTTTGTCAATTGGCAGTCAGAAGCTGAAATTCATCCCAAATGTCTCTGTACTTGCTAAAAGAGCATTTCATTGTAAAGATGCTGCTGCCATCTATTGGGTGACATTACTGAAGAATTGTGTCTTTTCTGGATTCAGCAAGAACAAATAAATTGTGTCACTCACCTTTTTTCCTGTGCAGTTTTATTAGCAAGTAGGTTATAGCAACCTGTATTTGGTTTGTAATATATGTCTTATGTAAAGAGCTTGGTCCTGTCTTTGTCACCATGGCTAGATTTCATGAAGGGAGACATTTTGGAATAGCAGTGAACTTAAGTTTAAAAATATGGCACCGGAACAATGGAAAAATTAAAAATCAAAACAAACCCACCATTTAATATTGCCTTACATCTCAGAAGGATCTTATACAGATGTTTTTATGCTCAGTATCTTTAGTGTAACTGCATCACTTGATGTGTTTGTCTTAGTAAAAGACCTAATTTCCATGTAACTGGCAATCTTGTGCAATACAAAGATATTTCTGTGATATACAGAGACTTCACAGCAGGTTTTGGTTTTTTCTAAGCAACTTAGTGAGGCTTCAAAGAAGTATTTTGCCCCTCTAAGATTGATTTTATTTTTCCTATAAAATTTTAATTGAAGTTCTGAATCCTTTTGTGACATCCCTGCATGTATATCTTTGGTACATAAAACACATTTTAATGAAGGATACAGGCATCAGAAGGATAAATACTAAAACACATACTTCAGCTTTGAAAGTTGTAGTTCAGTCCATAGTGGAACCACAGGGAGCACATATGGTAAAATAAATGCAGTAAGTGGGTGAAGTGCCCCCCTTGCTCTGCCAGTTCTAGTAGAACAGAGGCCTTGGAAGCAGTGCTCTGCTACAGAAAACAAACAAATGATATTGACAAGAGAAAACAATGGCAAAAGAATGAACAAATCTCTGATTTCATCTATTGCCACAGCTTTCTGACACTGACTAATTTTGTTTATCTTCTCTCTTAGCTTTCAGAAGAGCAAGAAGGCATTTTACCTTTTGTGGCCCAGAAAAAAATTAGCTGACTGCAGAAAGTATCACACACATTGTTGTTGTGTACACCACCAGTAACCAGCTTGACTTTTTATTGCTAAAATGGACTGGTAAAAAGCCAGCAGCCAAAAACAGCAGGAAGAAAATTCCTCTCTATTTCTAAACAGAATATATATCACTCACAACACTGAAGCAACAGCAAGCTGGAACCTCACAATGCTAACTGTACAGGCCCTGCTGAATTGCACTTTGCAACCTCTTTGATTTTTTTATTACTGAGTTTAAGCACAGAAAAATTTAGCTAACTGTGTGCTGAGGTCGAGAAAAGCCATCACAGACAGTACAAAATTATTTTCTGCCATTCTTGGAAAAGAACCATTTCTTCAGGCTAGTCTTCTCCTAGGTAAGTATAAATGCCGTCCACTTCCATTAAGAGCACAGAAAGGACAGCTATTAAATATTAGACTAGAACTCAGGAGATCTTGCATCTAATTATACTTCTGCTAAAGCATTTCTTCATGACCTTGGGCCAGACACACAAAAATCTATCTATGCTTCAGGCTACCACTGGTAAATGGAGATAATTATATATTTGCCCCTTACAGCAGCGTTCTGAGGTTAAACTCAGGTTACTGTAATATTAACATTTGTTTTTCAGTATTGAAATATAAAAACACTTAAAGGCCTACTGCAATAAGATTAGAGGGGATTCTTTCTTTTTTGTGTGCTTACCTTTCCACTAACACATCATTTGAAGAAAAAATAAAGGGTGTTATTTTGGAAACAGTCTCTGTTAAGCAGCAGCAGGAAGATTTGTGTGTGGAAGAGCACCCACAAAAAAAGAATGTGCAGTAGAAAGGGAAGAAAGCTCTACTCCTGTTCTGTGGAAGATTGCAGAGCCCTCCAAAAGAAGGGCTGATAATGTGAGCTCAGTGTTCTCTAACAACCAGAATTTCTCCATTATTAAAGGGCAAATGCCTGCAGATGGTAACAGTGTGAAATTACAACCTCAGTTTCAATTGCAAAAGGGATGTGAAAAAGTGGCACCAGCGTAATATCAAAATCATGTTGTGAGGTTGGGGATTTTTTTGTTGTTTTTTTTTTTTGTTGTTGTTGGTTTGTTGCTTTGGGTTTTGGGTTTGGTTTTTTTTTTTGGTTTGTTTTTTTTTTTAGAGGGGGGAGTTGTTGGTTTAATTTCGTTCGATGGGTTTTTTGTTTGGCTTTTTTGGTGGGTTTTTTTTTTTTTTTTTTTTTTGGATGGACAGAAAGTAAAAATACAGAAATACAATTTAGATTTGCTTTAATACTAATTTATAGCAGCAGTACAATTTGAGGTATACTGTACTATGGTTTCAATACTTCTACTGTCCCAACCAATTGACCTTTTTATTCAGGTAGGGAGATGTTTTCCATCAGGATTCTTATCCTTTCTGCAGTATCTATAGCTTAGTAATGCTTTGCAGTTCCCTGGAGAGGTACTAGCCAAGTTCTTTCCTTCATAAGCTCTTGGTCTTTGGTTTCACAGAACCTTATTTTTCAATCCTAATCCTAACTTGGCAAAGTATCTACAGGTTATACAGTAAATATGCCATAAGAATATGTTAAAAAGAAAGGAAAAGCCAGCATTTTACTTTATCCAAGCTGGTTTTCCATCTAAACCAATGCCAAACATCTAACAGACATGGAATGTTTCTCTTGCAGCAATAAAAATTGTAAAGAAGAGGTCAAACATTTTCTTCCCTTTAAACCCAAGGGCTGCAAAAGCAAGGAATGCTGTATACTGAGGTTGCCTTTTAGCTGCTCTACAAAATGCTCCTTGCAACCTAGCGTCTAAAAAAGCAAATTCTAGCTTTAAAAATGGCATTTTGAATGCTTTGTTTAGTGCTGTAGAGGCTATATAGATACAGGGTTGTAGATAAGGTTGCAGATACCTGTTCAATCACATTTCTGCAGCAGTTAAATCTGAGTATGGATACCAAGTGATTTTTAAACACATTTTTTCTGGATTGGAATCTTGGTTTTAATTGTCTTGGAATGTGTCTATTAATTTAACACATTCAATTAAAATTACTAGAAATGTAAACAATTTCTCATCTGTTAAACTGGCATCACTGTACCATTCACCCCAGGTATGACAGCTTGTCAATGCAATGAAAAACAGTTCTTTTTCCATCTCTGACCTGAAAGGAGCATATGAAAAAATAGGACAGGAGTGTGATGAGCTAGAGGAATATGGTGTTGGGACAGTATTTTTGGCTTAGTTATCAAGAAAGAGAAAGAATTAACTTCTGATTAGATAGCAATAATGAAAAATATATGTGTGTGTGTGTGTGTACAAAATGCCTTCTCTCTGTTGTAGAGTTATTATTTGGTTCAGGGAATTAATTTAAATCACACTTTTACTCTAGCGGCTACTTCAAATGTCTCCTTTTACACTACTCTGCTTCAGAGGTTTGAAGTCTGGTTTTCTAAAGATCTAAAGGCCAATAGCTAGAACTAAGTCAAACCCACTTGTGTCCTGAATACATGAAAGTCAAAATACTGACTTTGCTAAAACAGTTTGTGCTAAGTTTGGTAGGCAGTTGTTTAGATTGGAGGACCTAACATCAACACCTTCCTTGGAGAAGCAGGGAACTTCTCATGAAAAGAGATTATAAAGGGAGAATTCCTCCACAACCTTATGTACAGAAGTTTATTTTCTGACTGCTTGGGCAAGCAACAGAGAGGCAATATGGAGCCAAAGTTATGATTTCCCAAGGGTGAAGGGCAGCATTTGTAATTGGGAACTCTATATGTATAGAAGGAGGCTGCTATATTGCATTTTATACTCAAAGAAATGCAGTCTGTATCTCAAACAGAAAAGACAGGAGTCCTAGCTGTCCAGAAAACCAGATGTAGCTGAAAGCTCATTAGCAGGACATGGCACACCTAAAAATTCAGATGCTTTTGTCTCAGGTCAGATATTTAAAATTATTGGAAACATCATAGTTCCAGCCTCAATCATGTTGACCCTTCTTTAAGGAAAGGAATAGCAATATAATAATGGATAAAAAAGAATTGTGCATGTATAATAAAGGAACTCGAGATGATGAACCTCAACAATCCTGTGATCTTTGTCTTATGCAATGCACTACACAGCATAACAAATTTGTGGAAAAAAAAATGGCAAAGATTTAGTGTAACTAAAGAGCATACCACATAGCTTTGACATCAGCAATGGTGCAGCTGGAGATCAGCCTTAATTCTTCATTATAATAATTCATAAATTTCAGTGGTTGAATGTATTCATGTAGCAGAAAGTTTGGGAACAATTCTGAGAAGAGAGAAAAATGTTTTAATAATTCACATTGACATAGATGCATCCATGACATTTTTTTACCTCATCTTCTTAGTGTATTCCTCTCTATTTTACTTAATTTCTTCTCTCTTTCTTGCCTGTATTTTTCCAGGCTCCTCCTTTTCTTTCCAGGCCTCCAAACTTTTAAGTCTCAGTAATCTGTACTGAACACAAATAAAACAAGGATTTAATAACTTCTAAAATAAACAACAATGACCTTTTTCCCCCAGTTCCCTTTCTCCAGGAAAAAAGAGATTGAGAGGGTTCATCTAATGGTACCAACTCTTTATATCTACTTTTTATTTCAGCCTGTAAAGTAGTACTATGGATGGAAGGAAATAACTTATATGACAGAGGGTTTTCTTTTGTAGCAACCCCTCAGAGAAACAATAATTGAAGCAAAGAGATAGATATTCTACAGTCTTAAGTCTCTAAAGTGCAACCTAAAAAATTTACTTGTACAGTTGGGTACTACAGCCATCTTAAAAAAAAAACAGAAACAAGAAGCAGATTGTAGTTTATAATGTCAATGAAAATTGAAATTTTTTTCTAACTTTTACATTTCTGGGTTTTTATCCAAATGTCTCTGACTCCTAGTTTCATTTTAGATGTGCACTGCATTTCTCACCTTTCTCCTTTTCCCTCCCTTGACAAGCACTAATTATTTGTATGCCACACATTCCTGAAGGGCACGCACTTTTTCACAGGCGAACAGAGACAAATATTTAAAGCCGGGGTGAAAACAGGAAAACATTTATTAGCCCCCAAAGTCAAGGCTTTGCAGGGCAGAGTTAGTAGTGCAGTCATGCCTATAATAAGCAGAGATCATGGCAAAAGGAGGAGCAGAGGACAGCAAGCTTCTTCCAACATCCCCAGCTCCACTCATCGAGCAGCTGCTTGGGAAACCCATTAGAACAACTTTATAGCCATTCCTGTTGGTGCCAAATGCTCCCTAAGTAAGTCTAATAAAGGAGAAGCTTAGCTATAAACATTGGGAGATTTTCAGTCATATTTTCTGTCAGGTCAGTCTGATGTCACTTCAGAAAATTCTCTGATTCCACTGCATAGAGTAGACATCTCCATAATTTAAGTTGTAGTTATCCTTTACAGAACCAGCTTGAGACAGTGGAATTAACTAAACTGAGAATTAAACCAAGAGAAAGATGAAGTAAATTGGAATAATATTCTTGAAATACAGATATTTGAAATTATTTAATTTCAGATTAAAATGAAAAATTATTTTCCTGTCTGCTTATGGTGTTGGCATCTGAGACATTGGTTTAACAACAAAGAAAGGAAGTGGTAAATTGTGACTGGATTGTAAGAAAATCAAAACGTTTTTTATATTTGAGCCCTTATGAGTTAGTAAATTGAAGCAAAATCTTCACATCAATCAGGCCGAAATCCTGAAGGACTCATAATATTTGGGAACTGCAGATGATCAGTGTGCTCCCGATTTGGGGGTTTTCTCTCCTCCTTTGGGTCCAGGTGTCCCTAACTCCAGGTGAGGCATCCAGCTGAAGATGCACAGGAGCAGTACCGAGATTCTCCACAGCTGATTCAAAAGCCATTCACTGAATGAGCTGAACCTTCACTACAATAATAACAAAGTATTTGCTGTTTATTTTATGTCCGTGTTCAGTTAATTTTTCTACATTAGCTCTCTTGAAAGATCCTGTATGACGTACAATAAATAAAGATGTAGATAACAATGTAACTGTAAGGATCTATAGATTTGCAGATTGTTTGAACCATAGCAACAGCTCCTTATGTTCACTACAATAACATTCAATTAGCTCTAATAAGTGTAAGTTTTAATGTTTAACCCAATGTCTCTCTAAGGATATGCTTGCAAGGAGGTGCAGCTATTAGCTGGTAAAATATAACACCATCTGATCAGGACAAATTATTTTCAAAACATAACTGCCATAAAAACCTAGAATGAAAGATGAATTGACAGAACAACTGCTGCTATATTCTATTTCCAGCATTGTAAATGGGATATTATGCCATAATTTATTTTAATGAGTAACAATTAAGAAATGGTTTCTCAAGTTGCAAGTAATTTCTTTCAGTTATTAGTTATTAGTTGTTCGTGCATAAATGTGTTTTAATATTGGCTTATCTGAGCTCTAATAGGTGATTAAAGCCTTTCAGTATATCAATTTTTTTTTTAATTTTAGAGTTGAGCATTGCAGAGATAATTCTAACACAAGGCACTCATAAGAAAGATATCAGTAAAACTTAGAGATATATTCCTTAAGTATTACAAAAAAACATATAGAGCAATATGAGAAAGACGTCAGAGAAAATATGAATATATCATATGTCCTGATATGCTTAACACTGAGTTTTGTTTTATCTAACTGCAGGTACAGTTCAATGGCCTCTGTCTTAATGAAATATTTAAGTTAACCTGGCTGTAGAGTGACTTACTGTACTGCATATACTTTCACTTTATTAGAATAAAGAAATATTATCATGGGAGGCTACACTAACAAGCCTAGACATTGTTTGTATTGTTCAAAAGTAAGTTCACATCTCAGAGGAGCATAAAGACATAGAGAAACTGGCACCTCTTTAACTGGAAAGGCATTCTATTTATCTCAATAAGAAAGCAGCCTATTTTGTGCTAAGAATGGCTTAGAACAGCCTCTCTGCTATCAGCTACTCTGATATAACCCAACAATCCCGAGCTGTGGGGGTCACAGGGGGGAAGGAAGCAAATGCTGAACAATTCTCTTCAGAAGGCAAACCCCAACCTGACCTAACATAGTGCACTGTACGCCCATCAGTATGAATCTCGTGGGAATCAATGCCTATTCTTACAAACTCATCCATGGAAATGTTTTTAACCAGGATATAATGAACTATCTCAGTATAGAAAATTTTCTTTTTTTAAACTTACAGTATTCTGTCAGGTTATATTTATGTTCTTTAGGCCTCTATGCATCTAGAAACTTAAGAATCATGAATAAACCTTTGAGGATTATTTTCGTAGTTGAACTGTAGGTCATTAAAGTTAGATGAAATTTTTTCAAAAAAAATGTGGATATTTCTAACTGCTGTGCATATGTTGCTTTTGCTATATTTTAAAACGTATTTCCTATTCCAGTTATGTTTAGCTGTCTCAAAAGAACATCTCACTATAATTATTAATTTTCTACTGCAACAACCTTTCAGACCAGTAAGTAATGCACTGTGATTTACGAACCACTCTTAATTACAAAGAGTCTTTGTGGCAGCTGGAAATAAATAAATGCCAATTAGGATCACATTTCAGTGTCCTAGAGTCCTGAATTTCAGTAGAAACCAACAACTTTGCTTGTTTGAGCTATGCAGAGAGGCTTGGTACTTGGGTAGCTTTTAACTATTAAAAGAATTGAGGAAAAAATAAGAAGCTATTTAATTTTACTGTTTCTAAACAAATTAAGTTTTGTATGGGTAAGACTGCTGCGATCAGCACAAAGGTTTCCTGCATGCCATTTCTCAGGATGTCAAGGATGCGTTTCTTTACTTGTTTTTCCATTGCAATGAAGCAAAGCCTGTTTTGTGGAGATACAAGGTTGACTAAATCCTTCTTAAGGCAGCAGCGCAGAGTACATGAGCAATGCAACACAAGGAGTATTAGAGTCTGCACAGCAAATTTATTGAAGCCCTTATTTTCCTGTACATTTAAAATCTTTTCTTTTCCTGCTGAAGATTATATTCATCCTGAAATATTACCCTTCAAGTGTTAAAATGACAAGTGCTGATGAAGGTAAAGCTGATCAGCTGCAAGACTCCCACTGCTGAACATTATAAAGTTTCTGTTGTTCAAACAGCTCAGTTAATTATCCAAATGTGAAGGATATCAGAAGGGGACCTGCTGAGCTTTACAGCTGACTTCCAGGGAATTATCCATAATAGAGCTGTTATAAGAAAATTATGACAGACACAACGTGCAGGGACCTCTGCTTACCTCCCTTGAGGATTTGTGCAGGACCTTATAATCAAACAGAGTTAGGACTTTCCTCAGAATCAAAGGGAAGCTACACTTTGCAAGGGAAAAGCGGTCCAATCAACTTCATGGTGTTTTATCACACAAACCCAGAGAGGATTCTAGACTCATGCATATTAATTGCCTGCTGCAAAAAAAAAAAAAAAAAAAAAAAAAAAAAGACTGGCATTTCTCTGCTGCCAGGGACTACTTGCTCAAATTTAGGTTCTCAAAATTACTATCATGCCTTGCCCACAGTTAAAAACATAGTCCTTGCTGCTTCTATGGGAGGTTTTTGAGAAGCCATAATGTTCCTTTACAACACACACTCATATTGGGTCTTTATGTGACAACAGTTTTGGCTTTTTAAGCTGTTACAGTCAACATTTCATGAACCTGGGACATCTCACAGCAAAATAATTCAAAATAATTGAGGTCGTTTCACTGGCTACTAAGGAGTGCGAAAGAATGAGCAGTACTGAGGTGAATTGAGAAAAACATGGAATCTGTTCAAATCAGAAAAGCCAGAACTTGAACAAATCTGCAAAGCACTGGATGATATTGCAGCAGCTAAATCTCTGTGACATCTTTATTTGATGGTCACAGTCACTTGGGCTGAACCAAAAGACATCAAACTCTTTCTTACCCTCCATAATTTGTGCACACACCACAGTGCTGCACTAGCACAATGCTACTTAGAAGTTGTTACTTTCTGCTGTTTCCAGTAATCACTCTCCAATACAACTGCAAAGAATTTAATTCACCTGTGTGTTCAAACTATGAAAGAGAAAACTGAAGGCACTGAGGAAGGTTTTACTGAGGAATTTATCTTTGAAAATGAACTGAATTACTTTATCCAAATTAAATAATTAATTTTCCATCACAAAAAAGTGGGAAACATTAATACTATAGTATCTTACACCAAAGTTCACCATTATAGAAACTTTTTTGAGAGGCCTATCACCATTGCATCTAGACACTATCAACTAATCATCTCTAGACGTTCTTAATTTTGAATCTCTCTTTGAAATATTATTTAACTTTGCAGTATACCTTCTTAGCAGGTGCACTTAACAGCTCCTATGAAATAATGTGCAGCCAAATGAGCAATTTGGGTTTGATAATATCAGTGAAAATTATGCCCTGCAATTATTACCATAAAGTCATAAATAGGATGGTATAATAATGGAATGGTAATGGAAACCACATTTCCATAATTAAGATAATCCACATTATGTAGTACCACAGGTTAATTTGCAAAATTAATTTGATCTGATAGATGGTCATCAAATTTTCATGACATTAACCAAAACCAAAATCAGTTAAATGTTTCTCTGATATAACCATTCAATTCTTTCTCTCTCTCTCTCTCTTTCTTTCTTTCTCTCTCTCTTTCTCTCTTTTCTACCAAAGACTTCAGCATCAAGAATGGAAAACCCAAGATGCTTTTCAGATTTTATGCCACAAGCTCCAGAAAAAAGATTTTAAGAGTATTGTTCGCTATCTGTGTAAACTGAAATGTTCTGTTATTTGAAATATCTGGTTTTTTGAATGTCTAATTGTAATTTATGTCTCTTTAACAATCAGTTTACCTTAAGGAAATATGTTTGTTCCCTGAGCCCTATACCTGAACTGCTCCTCCTCTGATTTAGAATTGCCTTGTCAAACTTCTTTGAGTTGCAAAAGCAAGCATCTTGAGATATGTGTACATTAAGGTCCTGCCAAACACTGAGTAGGAAGCTGATGTAATTTGCAATGTGAAATTCCTCAGATATTACTGTAGGCTGAGGCCAAAGTTCCAGGCAGCATTCTGAAAAAGGAAAATGGCTCACAGCAGGAAGATTTTGGTTTATGAAAGTAACAATTACACCTGCTGTTACTGGGAAACTATCTAGCTAAATAAAAATTAAATTTGCCTTAAATGCAAAGAACATGCTTTAAATATTTGTAATATTAAGCCACAGATGAAACCTCTCCATTCCATGTTTTCTCCAGATCAGTGGCTTAGCAGCCCATTAGATTTAGAGAATTAATTGATTCTTCCATTCAATACTTGAGTAAAAACCCCAAACCAAAGTACACCCACCCCCAGCCTACTCTTCATATAAAGAAGGGGGATGTGTGTGCATGGATGTCAGGACAACTGATTTTAATAAAATGCTATGTATTGTTGCCTAAATATTAACCAATTAACAGAAAAAATGCATGTTACATAAAATACTTGTATTATTTTAAAATTTATTTTCATTTCAAACACTTTGCAAGAAGGAAAAAACCACTTCCATAGAATTTCATTAATTTCTTGAATCCTTGGTATTTCTAATGAATAGCCCAGCAATAGAAATACTCATTCACTCAGAACAAGAGGCATTAATTTCCTTTGTCACAAATAGAGCAAAATTTTCCAATGGTTCATGGAAGTGTTTTAACTACGAAGCTATTGGTTGCACACAGATCAGAACACTAGGAAGTATTGTCTTAAAAGGTGGAACACAGGATGTCTCTGCATAACAAAGCTGCTTTGTAGTTCTGAGAGAAAAAAGAAAATTTTGACTCCACTACCTGCAGTCTGGCAGATTGCACATTCCCTAAGCAGTGTCTCTTACTTAGATCACTGAAGACCAGAGGAACAAAGCTAAAGAAAAAAAGTTACAGCAAATACTGCTTTTAATCTAGACAAGCCCTGACAAACATCAGCCTTCCCTGTCCTATGAAATTATGATACCATTTTATTTTAAGATAACCCCCTTTTGACTTCCATATGATATGCATACCTTACTACTTTACTCTTCTCAACCTGTTGATTTTACATAACTCAAGATGAGTGTTATTTCTGGGAAGACAAAATTAATCCTATTCTAACAGGAAGATCTGCAAAGTCATTAACATTTTCAGTGAATGCACCCTTTTTTCCCTGTTTTTTCTAGAAGTATCATTCTTTTTTGTAATCTCTCCCCTTCACACTGCAATGTCTCATTTAAAGAATAAGCAACAGACAAGGCTTTCATGAGAAATAATTGTTTGACTGGTATATTTCCCAAGAGACTACAAAAGTTATTTCCAAACTACACCTTCCAGGAGAATAAAAAATCCAGTCATTTCTCATTAAACAAGGTCTCTTGAGGGCCAGCTCCCAGGGATGCTTCTGTGCTATCTAGATACTTTTTTTACACTAAATTCCCAAACCCCAAATTGATTTTAATCAACTTTTTTTTCCCCAACTCATTCCACATGCACTCACTCTCTTATTTTTATTTATTTATATTTTAAAGTCCAGTGATTTTGAGATATTGTCTTTCATATTTATAACCTCAAGGGCATTTGAAGTTCTGATGACATTGAGATCACTATATTCTAGATAACTCTCAACTTTTATCTTATTTATCATCCTTGTCTTGTTTTCCAGCAATATGAGGAGCAAGTACAAAATAGCCTATACTTTTACTGAATAGCTTGCAAAATCTTTCAGAATGGAGTCCTGTCCTCCAGGAAGAGGTACCCCTTATCAAGTCCATAATTTCCAGCCAGTCAATATAAACTAATTGAATTTCCAATGATTGATGATCTATCCTTTTTATAGGCTTTCCTTATCTTTCTTTTCTTTTTAAATCTTGTCTAGGAGGTCTATACCAATTTTCAGTCATTTTTAGGTTTTAATTTGCCTATCTTTCTTCTTCATCTACACTGTCCCTACTCAGGTGTTCAAACTACATATGCCATTTATTTCTTTTGTCAAGGAAGCTTCTTTTTCCATATTGCCATATGTCTTTATGTCCTGCTCTGTCTGTGCCTTTTACTATACGTATTTATCAAGGCACTTCAAACTTTCTTCTTAGGACATATTTACAAAATGGGTATTAAGAAAAAGATATATTTGTGCAACTAATTAAAATCCTACTGACAGATCTGTTTTTATAAGAAAGCTGGCAGCTCTGCCTGCATGGCATAAGAAGTACTCTGAAAATGCATGCAGTCCTGAGGAAATTAGGTATTTCAATGAGTGTGCCTTTTCTAGATAGTGCCAGTCAAATCCAGACATTTTGCTATTCAGCAATCTGCAGAAGCTGCAGACATTCACCTCACCTGAAAAATCTGACCCTTAATTGCTCAATATTAGGCAGTCATATCCAAAAATCATTGTTTCAAAGAGTCTGTGCTACAGTATCCATGTGTGCTTGATGGGATTAAGAATGCTTATGAATTCCCTGTAAAGTTATATTTACAATTTTTACAGAACAGTGAAGATTCTTTCTACAAGAAAGCAGTGCTAAATAAAGAAGTAGCTACTGCAACCAGGAATGATTAAACTGTAATCAGACATAGACTAAGCTGGGAAGCTTTGACCCTTCTGTGTGTTTACACTATTCGGTGCTAACTCTACTCTAAGGGTTTGAAGCAGGATTAGGTCAAAGATAAAGATTTCTCACTATCAAAACTCCATTTCATTCAGAAGGTCAAAAGATAATGGAAAACAGAAATCAAATCTGTGCTGCTGTACACACATCAAGCAGCCTGGGGCAGTCAGTGCTGCTCAGCACTGTAACTTCTGCTTTAGTGAAGTGTCTATGCTATCCTCAGTGATTTTAACTTGTAGAGCTCAAGCAGAGCAGAAACCTGAATTTCTGAGACTACAGACTTACCCCTTACAGAATGTTTTTGAATGTCATGAAAAGGTTTAGGGTTACTTACCTAAACCACTTACATAGCATAGCACAAGAATACCTTGATTTGTTTAGTGGAAGGCTTTGATTCTTTTTACATCCATCACCTTGGAAACCAAATGTGAATATGTGGTTGTTCCCTTTACAGCATGAGAAGTGCTGGATTTACAGCCTTGACAGCTGATGTGCTGCTCATAGCCACTGACATGCACAGTTCATCAGTAAAAGGTTGGAGCTTTCTTTTACTTTCTGCCAAGATGTTTCAATCCTGATTGGGAAAGAAACTGCAGGTATGGACACACACATAGCTCCCACCTTCCCACAGTTTCTTCCAAAATAGTGTTATCTGTCATTCTTCTTGGAGTTTTTGTGACTCAGGGAGAGGACTCCTAGTCCATACTTATTAAAATGGTTGAATCAGAAGTTTAAAGAGTTTCAGTATAAAGACTTCTTTTTTTAATTAATATATTTCCTATCTATTAAATTAACCAAAAGAAATCTTCTCATGCTGGCTAGTTATAATGTCATTCATGATCTCATTCATGGTCCTGCTTCCACCAGGTAATATGATGCTAATGGAGAAAAACACCTAATAATTTTGCACATTGTCAAATTATATTATATTCAAACTGACAACTAAAATTTAAGAAATGCTTAGTCTATACTCAGACTTCAAAGTTAAATCTTACTTTCTTTTTAAGTAATTGCATTAATTGCAGATAATATTCAAAGGGAAGATGTCTTCAGTGTTTGCTACTTTATATGCTGTGCAATAGACACTGGAGAGATAAATACATCCATGGAGAAAGGGAAAGAGTCATCTCAATGATTATTTTGTGCTGCGTGGGTATTCTTACTAAATCTCTTGAGATGCCTCACCTTAGAACTTTTCCTGGAGGTTTGTCACTTCCTTCTGTTGATGTAGTAAGGCACACAAAGCACAGCCACATTCCTCCTTTGCCAGCCATGGATACATTTTCAATTTCAATTACTTTTGATTGCTATATAAAAATTTGACTCTGACTCGACTTTTCGGAGCAGTTGCAAAAGCATGTAGAATAATAATCAGGATCCCCTTGAGCATAAACACAGACTTATTTGGGCACATGTATTCACTCAACTGCTGAACACTTGTTGCCAGGTTGGATTCTTTTTACTGATACATATGTGAGGCTAGTTTACTAACAGAGGAGGTTCTAGTAATCCAGCTGCTTTAGAGTAAAGCATCAAAAAATGGAATAGACTAGATATAGGCCAAAATTTTTGAGTGACTTGAAAATATATTCAGTTCACTTAGCAAAACAAAAATCTGTTATATGTGAAAAATTACTCAAATATTACTCAGGGAAGTACTCACTGAAGTACCCAGACCAACAGCCCCTTTTCCAATGTTTCCAACGTAAAAAAGCTGTGGTTTTTTTCCCCCTTAAACCCATCAGAAAAATAAAATTAATGCAAAATTACTTGTTACTAAATGGGTTATATTTGCAGACATCAATCCATGCAGTTCTGGAGGTCTGGCAACAAGTTAATGAGGTTTGAGTATTCAGCAATTGAGATAAAACTGACCCAGAGAAACAACAGAGCTGTCAGGCTGTCATTTCTAGCTGGCAGCATAATGAAACCTACAACAGAGGGCAGTTAAGAATAAATGCATAATAATAATCTTGTTGGAAATAACACTCATAAAAAAAAACATGGAAAAAACACTCATAAAAATAATAATTTTCCTTATTTAGGGATAACTCTGCTTAACTCATTAAATTGTTTATATATTTATTTATTTGACAGACATACAGTAAAGGCAGTAACCACATGGAATAAATGTGCACTTATTTAGCAGTTGTTTTTTTTTTTTTTTGCAAGGCACAGACACTATTTAATTTTAAAAACAATTCTTCAGGAGAATAATTAAATCCATGTAACTCAAGTATTACTGCAAAAATACCTCTCACAGGGTTGAGCAGCATTTAAATACATACTGCTTGAATTCTGATGTCAGTGCTCCCAATTGTAAGATGACTAAAACTGAAAACATATTATTGCTGAATATTAAATACACTGTTTGCATATACTCAGGACACACAAAAAGTGTGGATGTTCATTATAAATACCTCCATCAGAGATTAATTTCTCCTCCACAATCTGAGTCAAGGAGAAGAAATGAACATAAATTTCTCCTCTCCCCCCCCAAAAAAAAAAAATTGCTTCTGTTTCCTCAGCTGTGCTCAGCACTCACTATCTGTATGCTCTAGGGTTTCTGATGCACCCAGCCTGTCTGGAACAAAGGAAAACAAATGGAAGCTGTTGCAGAATTCATCCAATGGTTTCTTCCTGTAAACAGATATTACTGATTGCAGTTGTTCACCACAGACTGTGAGTAACTCATACCCCTGACACCCCTGCCACTGTGCCTTACACTGGATCACAAAGGCACTGATAGAGGGAACTTTGCATCAACTACTTAGACAGCAATGGTGCCAGATACCAAAAATAAAAATAGCTGCAATATGGAGCCTAGGACATTCCACCAGGTAGGTGGAACATGATGAGTAAAAGCTCCTGAAAAGAGAACTCATAGGAGAATACCCTAACCTATGGGATACTGAGGGAAATGAGGAAAAAATACCATTTTCATTCTATGGCAGTTTTTTGAATGTGGTGCTTCATTTCTCTGGCTTTTATTGCAATCATTGAAACACTTCGGTGTTCCAGAACTACTGTTGTAGCATTGCATTCTTATTCCAGCACGTAAGAAAATGCTTTTTTTGAGGAACAAGCAATTCAGTCTAACTTTGGAGTGATCTAATTGCCTTGTATCTCTCCATCGTCTGGTCAGAACCTAAAAAATATTTCCAAAGTTATATAGTTTGGTGTGCACTGCATAAAAGTTAGAATATGTATTCCTTCTAGTATTTAAAACAGAAGTGATACTGAAGAAATATCCTGAAATATTGTGGAAATGGCCTCTTTCTTCTAAGATTAATAAAACCAACCAATAAACCTTCCACTCTTTCCAACTTGAAAAGGGTTTGCATAATAAGACAACATAAAACTGACATGTGTTTCCTTTTCTGTCTTAGAAGTCTATTGTTTATCAATTGTTTGTCAATTGGAAATTTAAGTTTTAACCTTGCTGAAGCTATATCCACACTATAAATGTTTAGAAATATAGGGAACTCCTTAATTCTAGACCAGAGCATGTGAGTGATGCTCCTAAACAAACTCTAGGAACATAAGAATTTTAATTTGCTTTTCCTTGTTACTGCCACCTCTTTTGCATATTCTGTGTGTGACTGTTTTCCTCTGTCATCTGTTAACTTAAATTTTTTCAAGTTTTATTGCATCTTTTCTATGCTATATTATGTGCTAAATTCTCCTTTTAAATAAAGCTGGAATTACATTTTTGCTCAAGATCAGGAAATAGTAAATTTTCATGTCTGGAACTAGGCAATAAAAACCTGTACATCACTCTCATAAATATGGCATGTCTAAGAGAATAGAAAATTCTCCAGGATGTATTTATGTTTTTCTTTCTGTTGAGCAATATTTGTAATCCTACATGAAAAATTGTGCCATTTAGGATTACCACAGTAGCAGATGATACAATTTCAGGGGGGAATACAGACACTTTTAAAGTCTATATTTCCTCCTCTTTGACCCAAATATGTTAAGTATCACTTAACACTCCGGGTCAGTGATCTTCAGGAGGCATCATGGAAGGAGTTAAAAAAGTGAATAATTGTTCTTCTGCTATAATCTTGGTACAAAAAGGAGGATTAATTTTACTTTAAAGGCCTTTTACCCTGTTTTGACAAACTCATTCTCGGAACACTAGTGTCAATTCTATTTTTAAAATATCTTACTGCTGGAAAGGTAAAGGAAAAAGTAATTGCATTGATCTGAGTGCTGGAAATTTGCACGAGTTATGAATGACAGCCTGAGAAATCCCAATCAATTAAAAAAGGGAACTTTGGAGATCATTTAATTGAAGTAACGTGGAAACTTCAATAACGTCAGTGGAAAAGTTACCATTTTCGGCTCAGTACACATGATAAGACATTGAGAGTCGTAAGTACCTAATACCATTTCAGGAATTTAGTAGAGGGTAAAGATTAAAGCTTACTGTCGCCACAGGGTGCTGAGCTCTTGATTCATGTTTTTTATAACATCAAGTCTGGATTATTGTAATACCCTGTTTGTACGCTTCTTTGATACAGTGGTTTGTCGCTCACTAGCTTCAACATGCACAAGCTTAAAACAACTCAGATCCTCAGTGGAATTGAACTGTATCAACACCCTTCCAGACTTGATTGCCTCTTTGTCAGATTTAAAATGGTTTTTAAATGTGTGTGTTACACACTTTTTTCACCTTTTTTTTTTTCAGACTAACCTAATGCTTTCTCATTTTCTGTGCTTGCTGCATATTATGGTGACAACTGCACTACTGGCTACAGGCTCTGAGAGCAGCCGTGTCTTCGACATAACAAGAAATACAGTGAGAGGAAGCATTCAGACTAGGATAGATATTAGAAACTCCACAGAACAGATTTCTTAATGCATATTTTTGTTGTTCTCTTGTTTCATGTTTCAGAGTGCATCTGGCTGTGGAGATGCGACACTGAAAACTTGAGAACCACAAGACAATTCAGTCTTTTTTAAAAATACTTTTCACATTTGAAAAGTGTCATTGGAGAATGATAGATAATATTTTATGAATCTATACAAATTAGGTATTCCAGTTATGTATTTTAATGAATCAAGGGAGTAATACAAATGATTGCTGAGAAGTCATGGAAATGGAAAGAGGCAGTAAGTGACTGGAGAAAAATAGTACCAGTGGATAATGGTGATAGCTTAAAGATAAAAGAAGAGGGTGTCATGAATGGTGCACCACCACAGAGGGTGAATCTTTTAAATTGTCATTCACTGTATCTATTTGCATAAAGAAATATTTAAAATAGAAAACATAATAATGAAATATTTAGGCTTAATTTCAAGAGAATTCAGCACTCCAAAGACAACTGTAAATTTCATTGCCGTCTTCCAGTTAAGTAAATAGATGTTACTTGAATACTTGAATAACAGGGAGTACCAATACAAAACCTATTGCAGCTCCAGCTCTGGAAAGAAATGCGTACAACAGAAATGTGTACAAGAACTGAATGAAATATTACATGAAAATGTTACTATTTTAAACAATTAATTACAATTAATTTAAATTAATTACTTTAAAAATCAAACCCTAGGACACTATTGTGTAAGGGATCTTAACTCTCTTCTAGAGAGATAAGAGAAATATGTAGATAAGTAAGAAAAACTGCTATGTCATAGAACGCAATGTCAATTATCTGGAAGCATCTGAAGGTATAAACAACAATTGCACACATAAATTATTCAGGTTGGTCTACAGGAATTTAGTTACAATTTTTGCAGAAAATGGAGGGAAGGGAGTTACTCTAAGCATTACAAAAGTCTTACAAAATGACAAAATGTTTTTCCTGTTGCAACAGGTAAAACACTAGAAGCTGCAATGTCTCAAAACATTTTGTAGTTATTGTAAGAATCCATTGGATTAATGGATAATCCCATTTGGCTAAATAGAAATAAACACAAATCTTTCTTACCCTGATTCCCACCACCATTCCTGTGAAGAATGATGCCACCCCAACTAATTACAGGTACAGGGATGTGGCCCAATATTATGTTAATAATTTCAAAGCTTTTTCTAGTATGAATTTTTAGCTTTATTTTTGTCTTATATAGTTTTACATTTTCTGTACTTTTATCCTGTTTGCATAATTCCCTAGTTACACTGATAAAGCATATTCATAATAAAAAAATGCTTTGTAAGAATTCAGTCTTGGATTCTTTCTTTCCAGATTAGTTTATCCTCTAAAGCACTACTTCAGTATAACAATCTCAGATTTACATCAGGTTTGCTGAATTTTCAGATTCACTGAATACAGTAGTGTAGACAAGAATCTTTCCCATTCTGATTTTCTTGGACACTCCCTTTTTCCCTACTCCTTATTCCTTGTTTTCATAAAAACGCAGACTTCCTCAGTTGTTTTTTTTTTCCTTCTCTCTCTCTTATTTATTTATTTGTTTGTTTGTTTTATTTAATTATTTGGCTAGGTCAACTGCTTTCTTTGCTATGCTAGTGAATACATTTCAAAATGGGTTTCATTGATGTGCCTGCTGGATCTGCTGCTTACACCATTTATTACCTGCCTGCACTGCACTGGAGAAGCCTCTGAGTTATGGTGATAAGGACAGACCTTTACTCTGATAAGGACACTAGAACAGAACAGCACAGCCTTGGAGTAGTAGATAAAGGGTGTAGCTTAGGCAAACTGAAGTCATGAAAAATGCAAACAGGGTGCCAGCTCAGCTCTGCAAGGCTGACAAAGCAGAAGTCAGGCAAAGCAATGATACTGCACTTACCCAAAAGCAGGGATCAAGGAACAGCCACCTGAAAAGGACACTGGACTTAGACAAACACAAAAGAACAGTAAGACTTCTATTAATTAAAAACAAAACAAAAAAAAAACCATAAACTAGGCATTTCAAATAATTATTTAGGATTTTTTTTTTATTTTTCACATAACATGACTTCTCAAAGTGAAAAAAGAATGGGGTGAAGGCATCAAGAGCTCTGCCGCCTGTTCTTTTTGACTCACTTCCTAAAGAAAACAGGAGGCTTAATACTGAAAATCCCAATAAAGGAAGGAATTGCCAGGAAGCATTGTGTAAGATGCCCAAACCCCAGAGAGAGGCAGACATGTCCCTGTCCTCACCATTTCCTACTAGTTACATTGTTTTTCAGCTGTTTTTCTGTCTTGCATGGTTTCATCAGACACTCATCTTCCTCACAGGGCCCAAGGAGGCAACATGACAGAGCCTGCTCATAGAACAACAGCCTAAACAAGAGAGGTGATATCCTTGCACTAAAGATCCTTTGGGGTTCTAGGTGTTGTGTCCATTCAGTGTTACTCTATGTCACTGAATTCAGGATTTACTTTTGACAGCAATATAATTTACTAATATATGACTTTGAAGTCAGTTCTCTGCTTTTGCATCATTTCAGCTGCCAGCACTCTAAATGATGCAAATACTAGAATGAACTGCTGTAGTAAAAGAAAGCCAGGAAGACAAAACATTCCTCAGGCTTCTGGCAATTTTTTTTGCTCTTGTGAGGGGGTATGGAAAGAGAGGAGCTAAGCCTGCCATTCACAATTCATTGCTTACTTAAGCAGCAAACCCAGAGAGGTGAACAGCTAAGTTATTAGACAGATGTGATGCCAGCTAGATCCTTAGAGCAGATATTCAAACATATTTTTTTACAGCATATCTTATTTCCTTTCATCAACTAGTCACTCTTCTACACAGACTGCTCTGTTCAACCTGAGAGTCTGGAAATACACAGACACTTTATCATAGATAAAACTCCCCAGGCTAGGTAACACCACCATACTCCTCTTAAAATCACTATGGTCATGAAATTGAGCTCCTTAATTTCTTTTACTCTCTTTTACTCAGCTCTTTTACTGATAATTTCCATTTCCATCTAAAATGTAAAGATTTGTCCACAAGTGTTTCTACTTTTGTAGAACTCAGATTAATTTTTCCTCCCTAATTCAAAATGAACAGAAGCAGATGGAGTCCAAGGTAATTTTCCCTTTGGGAATGGCAGATATGTAAAATCGGATCTCTGGCATTTGATCTTATAAATGCTCCCAGATGGAAAATGCCTTCCTAACATTTTTTTTAAACCTAAATGTCATGATGAAAAACAGAGAATGCAAAGACTGTAATAATATTACAGAGAGCATTGAAACTGATTGACACTAGTCATAAAAATATTAAGAAAATTAGAGAAAAATTGTATTTATGTACATGAATTTTAAAAAAATCAATAAGTATTAAGCCTATTTACTTAAATTACAACATTCAACAGAGTTGCCAGTTGTCACTTATTATAAAGATAAATCAGATTATAAATTACATATCCTTAAAATGGGTAGAGTCTTACTCTCATTCAGAACTTCCCTTAGATATTATCATTGTTCACTGTGGTCAGGCTTAGAAATCAGTGTTGTGTGATAAGCTTGTAAACATTTTAATGCTAAATAATAAATTTTAAAATTTGCATTTTATTTCAATTTAGAGATTTATTATTTTTTAAATTTTATTTTAGTTAAGAGAACATTCTGATAGAGACCTTTGGCTTGGTTTAGTTTTCATTCCATAGAAAACCCAAATATTTTTGCTATAACACACAATTACTATTTACAGAGGAAGAACTCAAACTGTGGTGCATTAAGGATATTTTTTATCTTGCATTTTGTTTCCAGAAATCACACCTGAAGTGTGCCATCAAAATTATGTGATATTGATGCTACTCAAGGAACAGATAACAAAACACCCTAATGTCAAAAGTAATTTCATTTTTCCACCAAGAAGAATGAGGCCATCTCTAAACATATTAAAATATTATTCACTTTGACAATCAAACTAGTTCTGAGACATGAACTATTGCTATATTAGAGAAGGGAAGCAATCAGTATTTTTCATCTTCTAAGAATCTCTATAATACAAAAAATCCATCATTGTCTAATGGAATCATTAAGTACCTGGAAGGCAAATGTCTTTTCTTACTTCTAGTGTGAAATCTAGTTGGAAACAAGCACTTACAGTTAACTCACTTCTCTAACATCCAGGAAAGTTTGACCAGTAATGAATGAATATTATCCATATCTTTTTTTGAAATTACATAATTTTTTCATTACTATTCCATGGTGCATTGTTGTACCATTAAAGAGCCCTAAAGGGATATATGTATGGTGCTGCACTAATACTCAACAGTGCTACAAATGATAATATTTCCAAAGATTTTAACTTAAAGTAGTTAGTTTTTCAAAGTCGTTAACTGTTATTACTCACTTGCTATAATATTTTTTCTGCTAATCTATTAAACTTATCACAATGTGTTACACTAATGGCAACATTTGTGCTCTGTATGCTAGCTGCATTCTATAGAGGCATTTTTAAATGTTCTTAATGTCAGTTTTAAATTAAACAATATGGCTGTTAAGGATAGAATTTCATGCACTTCATTATGAAAACCTTATTTTAACTGCATGGTAATCATACTTTGTGGATTTAATGAAACACATGCTAATTAAAAAAAAAAAAAAAAAAGCACAGGAATGCTAAGTAAACCTTTAAAATCAATTTCCTGTGTACAAATCAAGAGCTTGAGTACTTCAGCTGGGACAGGCCAACCTTTTCCTGACAGTGTATAAATTGCTGCTGCTCTGTTATCAAGCTTTAGCAGTTCAGGGATCATCACAGGGACCATTCCAGTTTCATGTCTCATGTAGTGTGTCTAGTCCCTCTAACTTTATGAATCATTGTGATGGAATTTCTCTTTGCTTGAGAAAGAGAATTGCTCCTGATGCAGGGACAGGTACTTATTTTTTACTTACTTAAGAACTCAATCAGCACAGCCATTCCCTAGTGCTTGCTTCCTTCTCCATTCTACACTGGGCTCACCTATATTGTACTTCCTAAAATCCACTGCTGTGCCACACTCCTAGTGGAGCCAAGCTGCTAAAGGGACAAGCAAACCTGCGTGAGCATTTTGTATCACATTGTTTTCACAAGGAGTGAAATGAGACTAAAATCCTTAGTCCCCTCCCACTGTAGTTCTCGGCTCCCGCATAGGATGGGGGAAAGTATTATCCTAATTAAAATTATGAGAACTGTTACCATTGAAGTCTACTGTCAGTTTTACCAACAATATTAATTACTAAAGCCAGTGTGACTATCTAAATCATAATTGTAGGCACGTGATTAACAGGGTTTGGAATATGAAATATGTTGAGATTAGCTGAGAGTTGGCTTTACTGTGAAGCTAGAGATATAACACAGAAACCATAGCACACACATCTCCAGAGAGATGTCCACTAGAGTGAAATCCGATGTCTCCACATTGTCTGTCCACCAGAGAGAAGAAATCTCTTAGTTCAAGGTCTCTTAGTCGCATATTTTATCTTCATGGCATCATCTTCCTATCACCATTACTAAAGCAGCCAATTCATTGCCATTAGAAGTACGTTTCATAATACTTAAAGAGCTCTTGGAGCATCACAAGAGAATTTGACTGGTGCTATCAAATCACAACCTTGACACAGCTTTCTTTTCCTGACAACTCAAGCTGCTTTTGAAAGGACATAAATAGATGTGTGCTTCAACATCTTACTGAAAGCCACTGAGCTATCTAGACACCTTTTTCTTTACTTAGATTTTTAAAGGCTTTGTAACATCATTATATTTTAAAACAGATTTAAATAAACCATTTTAACGGTGTATTGAATCATAGTTTTCTGTAATTTTAAATTGCTACGTTCTTTGTTTGATGCCTATCTTTTTGCATATGTGCTCTGGTTAGTGGGACTTTACAAAATGCAAAATTAATGATCAGTAGCTAACATCCCTTTTCTGTGTGAAAATACAAATATGAAAGCAAAGCATTCAGACAAAACTCTTAGTTTCTATGGTAATATCATGAAGCACGGAAGCAAATGTTATTTTAGAGCATTCTTCCATTTCCTATTCAAATGGTTAGCACAAAGTATCTTCCAGTATATTTAGTCAATAGCAGATCAATGTTTTTGTTTCTCTTCTGCCAGGCATACTACAGACAAGGGGGAGTCATACTGCTGAACTATATTGCTGTGGGAGATGGGATTAAAATAATCAATATGACTTTTAACATATCTTTTTCATTTTGAAGAAAACTGTAAAATTCCAATTCTTGGATTGTCACCTGAACTAGCAGGATGTTGTAAATATTATTTCCCACAGCAACTAAATGAAGTAACGCAGGG
This sequence comes from Vidua macroura, assembly GCF_024509145.1. Lineage (NCBI taxonomy): Eukaryota > Metazoa > Chordata > Aves > Passeriformes > Viduidae > Vidua > Vidua macroura. Next base: position 12,922,592 of record NC_071574.1, read on the forward strand.
ATTAATACACTAAAACAGATGTGGGGTTCATCTTGTCTGACAACCTTTTTCAGACTGCCTGATCATACAACCCCACCAAAATGCACAAGAAAACTCATATTTCAGCAGAAAGAGGCTGGTTAGAGAGCCTCTAACTTTCCTGCTGCCACTGAAAAGGCTACGTATGGTTACAATGGCAGAACTATGCTGGGTGACCCACTGTGAGGCATGCCAGAGTACTGTAACTCCTAGTTATAGTTATAGACTTCAGGGATTTCAATTCCCAGATGGAACCAAGTGTTCCAATCACATGGATTCTTCTGGAACTGTAACTTAAATAGCAAACTTTGCAATTGAGGTCTTCCTTACTAATCAAATCAATTTGGTTTCCATGAAACATTTTACCTTGTATCTCTAGGAAAGGCTCAGATAGTCCTTGACCTCTCAAATTCATCAACTGACCTCTCAATTCATCAGTTCATGTTGTTGTATCAGTGTTTATTGTGACAAATGACAAATGATAAAAATGACTGCAATTTTGCACTGGTTCTCTTTAATGGAGTGCATTGGCCACAGTCCCAAGTATGCTAAATTATCATAATTTCATTTGTGGAAAAAAAACACCTGGTGTGTATTTCCTAAGGCAGAACCTATTTCTTCTAGTTCTTCCACTGTCTTCAAAGGCAGTATATTATAGCTGGATGGTGACAGTATTGCCTAATCCAGCATTATCTCACTTCACTGACAGCACTGCTGCACAAGCCAGTGAGTGTCTAACTGGCCATCTGCTGCTAACTCTTTCAAAGAAAGGGGCTCCTATTTATGAGGGCAAACAGGTATTAATTCTCACACTGCTAAAAATGTATGAGTAATATATTCAACCATATACACAGAGAGAAAGAGACTAAGAAAGCAGCAAGGAGTGCAACTTAAAATGATACATATTGATGTAGTATCACCTTGATTACCAAGTACTCATTATATATTAACATCTTAATTACTAAGTACAAAAGCAAATTTTTCAAAGCAGGTCTCATGAGTCCAGAGCAAGATTAGGAAAACTTGATGTTTAGAAACCTAGAACAAATTATTCTTGTCAAAATAAATAAAAAATACAATAAATAATAAAAATTCCCAAACAATTTTAATTTTAATTTTTCAGTAATGTTCTGTTGTTCATGGCTGTTCGTATATTGCCAATCCATTCTCCTCTCTTCTAAATTTTGAATTTGAGCTACTACTAAAGGCGTCACTTAGAAGGAGCCTGAATAAAACCTTGCTGAAGAAGCATGCTTATTCAGTTACATGTCCTCCTGCTTTCTACATATGCCTCTAAAGTTTAAATTTCTTCTTAAGTCATTTGTGATTTAGGGCTTTCTGAATTTGAAATTCAAAAGGTGCTGTAGTTTTAAAGTATTTTGCACATAACTGGGAATCTCTTCAGAAAAAGAAAACAGTCAAAGATGATTCACTGAAATTGTTTGTGTCAGGGGCCAAACAGCATGAAATTACAATCAAATTGCTTCTGCTAAGGGAAAAAAAAAAGAGGAAAAAAAGGAAACATGCTTATCCTGGCATTTCTGATACTCTTCACATTACAGGAAAATGTAATAAATTTAAAAGTATATAAGCACATAGGTATTTATTTGCACACAGCATTAGTAATTGGATATAAACTCACTTGTGGGAGTGGGCAGATCAAAGTTAATGTTCTTAATTTGAACATTAAGAATTTTAAGAATTTGGTTGAGACTGGGAGAGGTCAGTGTTCCATCCTGAGTGATCACATGCCCCTGAACTAATCCATGAGCAATAGCAGGACCTCTGTCTCCTTTGCCTACTCAAGACTTCCAAATTTCCTCTGTATAGCTAAAAATGGCTGCAATGGAAATGTAATCGTCTTTTCAGGTTCCATGAACCCTTTTTCCTCTGCTTACTTTCTAGGGAGACACTGCTAAATCTATTTTGCATCCAGTTTCAGCCTTTGCAAGGTAAATTTGGAGCTTCCGGCATGTTTGGAAGAGAGCAAAAATTATTTAATAATTCCCTATATGATCCACAAGTAAGGTTGGCAATACCTATCAGACAAAATGGTAAGGTGCCTCTTGTTTTCAAGTTATTCTTCAGCAATTGATCCAAAAATATCTAAAAATATCTAGAAATAATGTCCTAGGTTTCAGAGGCTGATCCTGTAACTTTTATTTATATAAAGCCTGATTTTACAAATTATTGAGGACTCAAGATTTCAAAAAAGTTACATGCTGAATTTACATCATACAGCTAGCATTCATGCAATCACAGAATATCCTGAATTTGAAGGGGCCCACAGGGATCATCAATGTCAGTCCCTGGCCCTGCACAGAACAGCCCCAAGAATCACACCGTGTGCCTGAGAGCATTGTCTAAATGCTTCTTGAACTCTGGTAAGAATAAGTGATTAAAATTATACTACTGACAAATACAAGTTTGTGTCCTCTCTGATTTCAGGTCAAAAAAAAAAAAAAAAAAAAAAAAAAATCCAGCAACCCTTAGAGCTAAAAGAATTCCAAGTAATCCCATGGAATTAATGCAATTGGATTAAATAATTCACGTTGGACTGAGATGTTTAATTTGCAAAAAAAACAGTTGAATTGCTTTCCCTCAAGTATGCTACCAACTTACTTCATTTTTACCTGTAGAGATTCACCAGTAATTATTCCTGAAAGACTTACAGAAACACAGGGAAAAAAAAAAAAAAGAGATATCAGGTAAAGTCTGACAACATTTCAGATTGTGAACTTGTTAAGTGAAGGGACAAACATTCAAAAATTATGAGACAACCTGTTATTTTCTGTAAGAATATTTGCAGTGCTCTGCTGGTCCATGGTAGTATCTTATGGTGTCCTTAAAAACACTGGAGTCAGCTGTTCATCACAGCTTTTTTATCTATTTAATCCTTCTAGGTTTCTTAGCAAATGAAGTGATTTGCAGGTTTTCTCTAAAATTTAAGGGATGAAACTTGCCAGTGTTTAAATATCTGTTGTTTTATTTGTGAGGAAGATCTGTCACAGGGACAGACAGTCTGTAGAAAATGCAAAGCATCAAAGTGTTTCATTCTACAGCATTTTTTTTCTCGGCCTCCTATTTACACTTTCTAAATTGTTTCTGCTTTTATTTGTAACATCCAGAGGAGCCTTGTCAGCTCTTGGCTCTGTCAGAACAAGTCTCAGACTTTAACAATCCAGAATAGCAAGTTTCATTTTCTCATTCTCTTCAGAAAAATTACTATACATACAATCACTTACATAGTTCTTTCTTTTATTGAAAGCTAACATTCTACTCAAGGTGCTAAACTTCATAAAAGGAGATATTAGCATCATTTCTAAGGAGGTCTCATTTTTTTTCAATTTATATATACACATATAAACACAGATGGAATTAAGAATATGAAGCTAGCTTTACTTAAATATTTGGTGTACACTATGACTGGAGGAATTATGGGATAGAAGGCATCAAAAAACAGGAACACTCTTTTATAGGGATTTTGAGAAGCTTACTGTAAAGAAATTGAATTTATGTTTTAAGTTATACCTGATATATACGTAGCTCCTGTGGTTTTCCCATGAACATAGCTGTAAAATTTAAACAAAGGAGGTTGATTTATCTTTTTCTAGAATGCATGACAAAAGAGACATATACATAATTTGGGTAGCTATATCCTATATTCTATTGAGCAGGATGCTATTTAGTACTGTTATATAACAAATAGAACTTCAGAAATCATACTGGTTTAAGTGACAGTTTGAATAAAAAAAAGAAGACATTAGCTCATGTCCTAGGATGTGACCATGTACTACTTTTAATGGGTCTCACAAATACAGAAGCTCAGCTCTCATGAGGAAAAGCTGAAACATTCCACCAGCCAAGCAATTTAAATTCTAACCATTTACGAGAAGACATAAAGGTCAGATATGTACCAGTATCTCCAGGCACACAAGTACGTTATCTCCATCTCTGAAGGAAAAATTATTAAAGGGAGATGATACATGAGACTCAGAAATTAGATGCAGGCACTTCTGCTGGAAATAGCATCAGGTGAAATCTCACCCATGGGATGAAAAATCCTCCCAAACACAAGTTCTAAAAGATTCTGTGGATTAAGGGAGAATACGCAACATCAGTCCCAAAGCATGACTATTCTTATTGAGGATTTTTTTATTCTTATATACTGCATGTGTTAAGTGTTATTCTCACATGGATATTTTGGGATAACACAACTAATGGAAGTATGACTAATAGCAAGTCAATAGTGGGGGAGTAAAGATGTTGAGAATTCATCAGAAAGAGTGACTCTGACTCTGGATGTGTCACTGTTGAGCAGGACGGGAACAGAAGCACTCCAAATTAAAAGGCAAGGAATGAAACTGATTTATTTCAAATGCACCGCTCTATATATAGAGAACATCGTGCGGACTAATTTCATTGGTCTTAGAGTAAAAACATCTCACACCATTGGTGTGCAGTGAATGACACACGGTGGTAGAACATATTTATAAACAATGTGAACAAAAAAATAGATTAGAGAATTATTTACATTCTTTCCCAACTGTTTCAAAGGCTCTCTCCTGGTTAGAAAAAACCTCTCTCTTTCTCTCTGACTGAGCTGAGAATATCCATATGGATGGTTGGATATTTGAGATTCCAGTGTCTTTTCCTTTAAAAAAATCTGCAGCGCTATCTTACTTTGAATAATGGAAATCAAATGAAAGCTACACAGTTAATTTGTTTTATTTTAGCTTCCCTCCAAAGTTTGGTTTCCCCAGTCTGCTCAGTTCACACTACTGGTTAGGGCTGATCTCCCTCATAAATTAACCTCTCTGGAAATATAACTCTATTTATAAATAGAAAACAAATCAAGCAGGCAGACAGAGCAGTCTCTGTGAACGCTGAGCTGAGAAAAAGTTTTTTATCTAGGAAGGAAAAAATAAATCTTATAAATTCTTTGTTAAAATGCCTGGAGTTCAAAATGCAATTGCTAAATTAGGGGTGTGTGACTACTAACCCTGGCATAGATTTAGCTTGGCAATGACTGGGAAATCAGCAGGGGTAGAACACTAAGTTGGGAGAAGAGGTAGCACATAACAAGCTATGTTGAACAGCAAATCCATTTGCATAAACAAAATAAAAATCAGGATTCTGTTGCTCATTCAGATTCAGCCATGTAGTTGAAAGACAATAGTTTCACTCTCAGTCCGCTGAGAGATTCTTTCAGCTCCAAATTACTCCCAATAAGTGCAATATTTCTAAAAAAGATGGAAAGATGGTTAGGTTTTGTTTTTTTTTTTTACCTCTATTCTTCTCTTTTAGTTCTCTTTTAACGTAAGTTTTAGCAGCAATTGATTCATTGCCCAGTTAAGTCAACTCTAGGTACATCAGAATCTCTTCATGAATATTCACAGAGCTTAATAGAAAACCTGCCCAAAAATCAGATTTGAATGAAAATCTAGGACATCTGTCACACAAATAGGTAACCCTGAAGAAGTCTTTTGTTGGAAGAAACTGAAAGAAAAAAGTTAGCTGCAAAAAAGAGACTTGCTTGGATTTTTACTCTCAGCAGCAGGGAAAATGAGTCAAAATAGCTCTCAAAAATTATATATATTGTTGAATTTTCCAGTGTCAATATTCTCAATTTTACATTGTCATCCTTTCAGTAAAAAATTGTGGATATTCTCAGCTCAGTCAGAGAGAAAGAGAAAGGTTTTCTAACCAGGCAAGAGCCTGGGAAACAGTTGGGAAAGAATGTAAATAATTCTCTAATCTATCTTGTTATTCACATTGTTTATAGATATGCTCTGCCACTGTGCGTCATTCACTGCACACCAATGGTGTGACATGTTTTTACACTAAGACCAATGAAATTAATCTTCTCGATGTTCTCTATATATAGAGCAGTATATTTGAAATAAATCAGAGCTCATTTTCTTTGCCTTCTGATCTGGAGTTCTCTGTTCCCGTCCTGCTCGACAGCGACATCAAATACGTGATGTATGCTGCTTATTGAGGGAAGGAAGTATTCTTTGCAAAATATGCTGGGCTTTCATACCATTTTAGAACGTGTAAGGGATGTTTCACAGATTTTAGTAAGAATTCTTACCTATTTACATCAAGTCCTGCTGTTGACAAGTCATGAAAAGGCAGTGGGAGAGGATTTCCAGAGAGCTAGGGCAGGCTGCAGAGCATGCTGCTCTCCTGTGTCCATTGAACAACTCCAGGGAGAGCTCCTAGTGAAAACTGTAATTACTCAAAGGATTCAGACACCACTTTTTGTTTCATTTGCACTCCATTGTCATGCCATAGCACTTTGAAATGAAGAGATAAATTAGTCTTTACAGAAACAGACACTTATATCTTCTCCTACACCCATGAAACTCAAGCACTGAAAAAGCCAGTGGGATGTCCATGCCTTGCATGTGCTCTTCAAGACCTTGTAGAACTGTACAGATTATTGCCCACATGCCCATCAGGGCACTACAGGATTCCTCCTGAATTCCAGATTCTATAATAGGACCATAGCCCACCATTTTGCTTATATGGACAATACCAGGACTTTCCAAATAGAAAAAAAATCTGTCTTTTCTTCTTGTTGATGTGTCAGTAGCACCAAAGCACTGAGTTGCTCAGTTCCCTTCTCACTGCACAGCTCAGTGTAAGCATGCTTTATAAAGACATGCACATTTTATAAGACATAAGAGAAATCTTGGGTTGAACTGATTGGTTGAACGCAATTTTGGGTTTGCTCAAGTTCAGAATACTTGTGGGTGTACAGTATTTACAGCATATCAAAGTAATTAATGTGACTTTAAAATTAAGATCTTTTAGAATTAGAGAAATAATGCTCATTTTCAAAGAGCCAGACTTTTGAGCATTTGATCAAAATGGATCAAAACTTTGGACAGAAAATATTTTGTACTTTTAAATGCTCACTTTCCATTTAATGTCTGTTAAAAAGAAAACAAGTTCAAAGACCTTTGAGTTGTTCCTTCATGATTTCTATTAGTACATATCTTCCTTGAACCTGAGCTTTCAAGTCTGGGTCCTACCCAGTGGAGCTCATAACTTTTTTGATCTGTAACTATTTGGTTTTGTGCCTCCTGGACTGCTGCCATGCCTACTCTGAATCTCCCTGGCTTTGCCTGCCCGGGGGAGGCACGGTCAGCTGCAGGGGACACTCCCCTGTTTCTCGAGGAGAGTCAGGGAGTGGCTAAGACAGAGCGCTTCACTATCTGCCTTGGAAGAAGGAGAGGCAGTGTCCGAGGAGGTAATGAGGGAGTCGTCTCAAGGCCGGGGAAAAAGTCTCAGTTTTAATGGAAGCTCCGAGGAGCTCCGAATGCCATTGTCCTGACAGCCACAAGTGCCCCTGAAGCTTTCGCAACAGCTCAAATACCGGGGCAGTAACCAGGGGGAAGGGACGCCCATTAACCAATGGGGGATTTGGGGGAGTGGAAGGCGGAAGGACAGACAGACACACAAACCAATGGGGGAAGTTCAAGGGAGGGACCCCTGGCCCTCATCCACTCACTTGACGCCCCAGGTGGAAGATTCTGGGAGAGCTGGATGGGAAGCCAAGGGATGGACAGGGTACCAGGGAGGGGACAGGGGAATGACTGAGCATTTTCAGGGAGATTGGCAGTGAGGGAAAGGCAGGAAAGCTCAGGGTGGAACCACCAGGAGAAAATGGGGGGTGAAGGGGCAAAACATTACAGAACTGTTACAGAGATATAAAAACACAATACAACACTGGACCAAGTCCCTCTGGACATACCTGACCTTAAAAGAATTGCTATTGACTCAGACATCATTAATTCAGCTGTCAACTTTAGTAGTAGTTTGACTGAAGTTAAAGTTAAATCATCCTTTACCTAATCTAGTTTGCTGGAATCCACTCAGTCTAATTGAGTTATCTATTTATTAAGAGACCTTTCACTAAGTTTTTCTTAATACAGAAAGAATATATCAAACATTAAAATCCTTATGTGTTATAACACAAATTTATACCTATGGTTTAAAAACACTAAGACTTTTTCATACTTGGCTTCATTGTGAAGGCTCAATACAATCAGATTTGACATTTTCAAATAGGTATTTCTCAAGTTATTTAATAGCAAAACTGAATAGAATGTATATGAGAAGATACACTCTGTCATGTTCATAGAACTCCCAAAAATCTGCTTCAGCTCCTCATAATGACACACTGGCAATGATTTGCTAGAGAATTTAGGATATATTTTCTTCTCCCCCTGTTTTAGAACTAGCTAGTATGAAGGAAACCAAGTCATCTTGCACTGTAGTAATTAACATAGGTTGAACTTGCAACTCTCCCAATTCAGCTTGAATGCGTAAAATGATAAACTGAAAAAAAAATTGTGCTGAAAGGCTCATTTACGAATTCTTTAAAGGGTATAAGAACAAGAGGGACTCTTATTCTGCCTGTAAGATGTCCTGATTATGCTTGAAATAGTCCATGCAGATTTGTACAGTAGACAACCACCAGGTACCATGTAATGGTCCCATCCAAACAACAGCCTGGGCAATAACATTTCTCCTGCCAGATATATTCATTATCTCTGCCACCCATGTTTTTAAAAGCATGGACAATTGCTAATCTTTTCCAATTAAATGCTTTATGGCAATATTTTTTAAAAATGTTTTAGAAGTTATTTATATTGCTGTTTCAGTTAGGCAGTGAACTGCTATGATATCACAGAAATCATTAAGCACCACATATTTAAAGTTTTTGTGATCATAATGCCATGCTTCTGAAACAAAGGTTACAGTTCATACTTACGGTCCTATTCTAGCAGTGATTCTGGGGCGTGGGGAGAGAAATCTTTATAAATGTCCATTTCAGATTGACTTCTTAGAAGGATGTCCAGCTGAAAGGGTTAGTAAGATCTTTAGCAGTGTTTAACAGGTGGACATCTGGACAAAAATAATGTGAAGATATTATTCAAGATGTTTACTGGAAAACTATATCCAAGTCTATTCTTCATATGATTAAAACCATGCTGCAAAATTTGAGAAAGTAGCAAACAGCAAGGATGATTTAAAGACTGGAAAATCTGCCTTACAGAAAGAGATTTAATAAGTTCAATCTATTTAGCTCATCAAAGTCAAGCTTAAGGGATCTGTAAGAACAGACAGGGGGAGAGTGTATCTTTCACCAGAGGGTTTTTCCACATAGCAGGCTGATACAACTATATTCCTTGACTGAGAGTTAAAGCTCACAAAATGGAAATTAGAAATAAGGTCTGTTTTAAACAGTAAGAATTATTAACCAGTGAGGAAATTTAACTAGGGATGCTCTGGATTCCCTCATATTTGAAATGTTTAAAATAAAATTGAGTATTCCCTTTTATTTCTTAAAAGACGTGATGTGCAGGCTTGATGTTGAGCTAATAGATTATGCGCCAGTCCTTCTTACACATAGTTCCACATTTGTGTTGTTCCCTTTCTGGAATGGTCAATAACAAAACTCTGTGTCTAAATTGTTCAGCACGGGCCAAGAAATTCATCTGCAAAATCCCACTATGGTCATATCCATTAAATGCCCCCATGGGGTCAACCAAGGAGTCGACTCATTTTCTGGTCAATAATAACAATTAAAAAGGCACTTTCATGGTGATGTTATCTGGTCTACTCAATGAGATGAATCTCCAGAAAACTCCCTTTCTTTTTCTTGCTGGCGATTATTGCTACATTTTATTGCTACAGCTATAATCTTGTTGAGAAAAGAGGAAAACAGCATGTATGTGGAGTGAAGGATTTATTATTTGCCCATCCAATGTTTTAACAGGCTATAATTACAAATTACGTAACTGAGATCTTAAAGAGTTGAACCTTTAGGTGCTTTTAGGACTCATACCATTAGTTCTAATTAGTTCATTAATTAAAACAAGTTGCCAGTTTTTCTTGTGCAATTTTCTTATAGGTCCTGGTTATTTAGTTTAATACAAAAAAAACTTCTCTCTGTATTTTTAAGGCAAACATACCATCTAAGCAGGCAATCACATAACGTTCCACATAATCTCCCCTAATAGAGATGATTACAAACCAGCAAACCTCTGTTGGCTCCTAGAGTAAAAGGCATAAACCCCTTATCCAGAAAGCTCCACACTCCTCAGTGTTACAGCTTTTGATAAAACTTATTCTTGATCCCAATCAGTACTCACTATGTGTCCTGGAGCCCAAGGATTCATTAACCTCATCATTTTCATCATAGTTGTTATAACTGTAAATGCTATTATTCATATGGAAAAAATCAGCCTTTAAAGTGCCATAGCTGCATTACTACCTTTTGAAGCTTAATCAGAACTTCACTGCAAAGCTGGTCTCATTACTCTGAATGACAGGGAACTTCATATCTGGTTGAGGAATCTGAATGGAATGTAGCTGCCTGGGACTTCTACCAAAAGAAAATGTTAATTAACATTTATGTTCAAATATGGATTACTTTAAACATTTCCCAGAGTATAGCCTACATGTGAATCAAGGGTCTAAAAACGTTCTCTAAAACTTTTGGTTATTTCCTAAATTTTCTCTCTATGCAAGTAACTATCACCATCCTTCAGGAGTTGTTTTCAGAGCCCACCTTCCTGTTCAAATGAAGCACCTTCAATCTCTCTGACCAGCTGCTTCTTAAAAGCCCTGTATTTACTCACACTTTAATCTTATGCTTCTTTAGAGCACATTTACTAAAATAGTGAAGTGTAGGAAATGGTTTTCTCGGAAATGCTTTCTTTTGATGTTATACTGAAAGAAATTGTGGACTACTTTTCAAGTGCACATTATAATATTTACACAGTTCAGACAATATTTAGATATGTAATTTGGCCTGTTGGCAAATTACGGTGTTCAGAATTTTGAATTTTACGCTGTAAAAAACTCCAGGGAACAAAAAAAAAAGCATTGGGAAATCTTAAAATGAATACAACAAACACTGAAATTTTTTCTAATGCTTCATCAAAGGCTTATGTAGCTGAACGGCCACCTAACACAAAAGCTGCAGTTCACATTAGTGAATAAGATAAATAGGGGGGAAGAAATTAACACAGGCACAAAATCAAGAGCACAGGGGGTAGGTAACCTGAAAAGTAAATCTTTTATCAGCACAGTGTGTGGGAAACCACTGTGGGGAAAGAATGGGCAGGGAGTATGGGAAAGCAGTGACAAAACTAGTATTGTCTGTGTTCTAGCTGCTCTGCTACTAATCATCTTTTGTGTTTGTACCCAAACCCCCACCATTCACCAATTTCCCAAAGTTGGGTTCTCCTGCTATTTTATTGGACACTTTATAAGCAAGAAGCAGCTTTAAGTTTGTACCTTCAGATAGGACATATGAGTAGTACATTTCATATCCCTCAGTTGTCGTCTCACTTGCATTTACAAAACAGGGTTTAGGCAGGCAGGCAAATCTACTTTTGAGGGTAGATTTTACCCTCAAGCAAGTAAAACAAATTTATGCACAGCTTCTGCTAAAAGCAGGGATTAGGATTGCCAGCTGCTATGAACTGGCATAGAGCATCCTAACACCTGGATACAAACACCGTGGTAGTGGTCTGCATGTAGAGAAACATGAAAAAAAAATATTTCTACTGCCAGCCAGTAGAAAGCTGCAGCTCACCAGAACATATCTCTATATGTAAAATTACCTTCAACCCAATTATACAATTAATGAAGCAAAAGTTGGACACACACACACACAGACAGTAAGTCAGCTGCTGGTTTTTTTTTTTTTTTTTCTTTTGAATTGTTTTCTAGTATCAGATAGCAGTCCTGAATCTGCAGAGCCTGGCAGTTTAATTTTCTTAAGTTTTTCTTATTTAATCCTGATATCAATATGTTTGTGTAATATTTAGACTGTTCCTCAGAAAAAGTCAGTAGTCAGGTTTTTTCATGAATACCATCATTCAAAGACTGAAAGAGATATATATGTGTGCAGACCATTTAGCATTTCTTTATTTCTTTATATGATATATTGATTTTTCCTACAGAGGTGGTGTGAGGGACTGAAATGTTATGGTTAATGGATTAAACATTGTTATGAAGGACTTTTTGCCTTTTATGATCAATTTTGTTCTTATTAGGTCTTTTACATCTAAAAGTAAAATGCTGAGAAATCACTTAAAATTTCTGTGAAGAATAGTAGACTCCTTCAGTTTCTCTGGGATTAATTTCCATCTGAATTGGGTGAAACATCATTTTATTTTGGACCAGCCACACAGACCACAGTTAAAAGCTGGTGAGTGTAGGACCAAAGGGACTTGGTTCTTGATCTCAAAGTGCAGTTTCTTGGTAAACTCCTGTAGAGAAACCACAGGAGCAGTTTGAAGCACCAGTGCTGTTCTGAACCACTAAAAAAATACAAAGAGGAACAATGATATGTATAAAAATCTAGGAAAAGACCTGAAATATAACCCTGAAACCCAGCATTCAAAACTCTAATTCTTTTTTGAAAATTCTTTTTGGATTCTTTTTTGAAGATTTTTATTGAGTCTTTTTTTAAGACAATGCACAATGGCAGGCATTGGGCAGCATTCAAACTTCTCATGTGAAATATTTAATGACAAACCATTCTACTCAATGATGTAAATGCACAAACAAGACCGTAAGTAATGAGCTTTCCAAAATTATAACTACACAAGATTATTTTGTTTCAATAGTTTTCATAGGGACTTTTTTCCTCTCTCTTAAAGCCAGTGCCAGAATCATAACTTAAGAATTACTACACTGAAAGTATATAATTAAAATCTTTATTATGCAGCAGAACTTTACGTCCAAGTTATAGGATTATTGCATTTTTTTCTCATAATTAAGCATTATATGTTAATTCTGCTTTCTTCCTTAGAGTCATTAGCATATAAATATAGACACTGACTCAATCTGCAATTCTCTATGAAAGATTAAGTTTTTAAATTTCAATGGACAAATTATTTATTAAAAAATAAATATGCTTCATGAAATTACCGTTGCTTTAACATTTCCATTAATAAATGCACATCTAAAATGAAGTGATTTTAATACTAAGTTGGAGAAGATGTAAAAATGAAATTTTAGATTATTAAATGCATATTTACTATTATAAATGTTACAATTTTTTAAAAATATATGCCATTGGTTTAGAGGTTATTTTCTTCTCCATTTACAATCATTAAAAAAAATGCTTAACCATTTCCTGGTTGACATTTCTTATCTATTACAGCAATCCAAAAGGTCAGGTGACATAGTCTCAATATTAGTTACTAAAGACTCGCAATATTCTGAAGAAATTTGCTGAATTGGGAAAAATCTCAGAAATTTGTTTTTCTACAAAGTAAAAGAATTTAAATTTTCAGCTGCCAAAAAAAAAGCAATCTCAGCTCTTCTTCATATACTATCCATTCTTTATGCTGTTACTGACTGAAATTTTATATATATATATATATATATATATACACATTTTTCTAATCCTAAAACAGGCAAAGACCATGCATTCCATACACATAATATATGATTATGATATGCATAATTCTCACAACATCTGGTGCAAATGAAAGGCTGCTGTGTGAGAGATGTCATGTTTGTTTTATACAATATTCCTCTACAAGGGGCGACAAAGAACCCCCTGGCAGGAGGGGGATGTTATCCCCACCTTCTGACTTGTCACCCAGCCTTTAGGATTTAGCTTTTAGGCAGAAGCTGTGACAGCCACACCAAAGAGCAGCATTCACCTCTCAGGCAGGGAGCCTACAAAAACATCAAGGTGCACAGAGTCATGGGGTGCATGATGTGGGACATTTTGGAGAAACAGGACAGATTTGAAAGAGAAATCAGAATTAAGTAGCATAATCTTTCTCCTACAGCCTGCCACATGTCAGAGCCTCTTCTGCCTTATGCTGACAGCCTTTGTAAATTGTTCTGAGTGATATTTGCTAATCCGTAGGGAATCTTCATATCTTCCTTTGCTTATGAATCAGATGGTGAGCTCTTGGCAGCTGACCAGAAAGATAGTGTCTTTTCCCTGCTGCCTTATCAATCAAGAAAGTTTCTTACTGTTCTGTGCTGCAGACACATTCCTTCACACACTAAATTATCTCCAATGGACCGATTGCAGCGAGGTTAGCACGCTAAAGCCATTTGACTGGAGTGCATAAAACTCTTTATTGCTACACAGACACAGCTGCACCAGCAATTCATATCTTTGAGTGGCCCAAAGGAGTTCTCTGTATGGCCTTTTCAGTAGTTAATATATGTTCTGTCACAGCTTCTCTGGCAAGTTTCTTCCAACAGTGCCCTACAGGTTATATAGACCACTAAACCCACTAAATATCCTGATGACATAGAAAGATGTCACACATAGGAAACAACAAGCAATTCAGTGCTCCACATAGCCTCAGCTCTGCTCGGCAAACTCTCCATCCAACTCAGTTCAGAAAAGATTGGCAAATCCCACTGAAATATCATACCAGAGCAAGGAAACACTCATTCCCTTTCTACCTCAGAAGACACACATAAAAAAATCCCCTGGGTTGTCTGGTTTGTTCTCAGTGGTAGCAGTTACCAGTGGTGTCCCAGTTCTCCCTGTAGCCTTCTCTAGCCCCCTTCTCTTTCTACAGCACTTTATTTTTGTTAACTTCATTGCTCTTTTCCCCCTAATAACACTGCTTTAAACTGTGTGCCCTGTACTTTGAAGATATTCATCTCCCACAATTTGCAATTTGTAAAGCAAGATTGTTTGTGTCACCAGGTTTTGGTAGCAGAAGTGCTACAGGAGTAGCTCCTGTGAGATGCTGCCAGGAGCTTCCTCCATGGCCAGCAAAGACAGCTCCAAGACAGAGGTCAGAAGTGCTGGTTGCCAAGGCAGGGCCAATTCGAAACTATGTTAATGCCTCTGTGATAATATATTTAAGAAGCACCTATGAAGACACCAAGATCAGTGGAGAAAGAGGGGGAGGAGGCATTCCAGAGATGAGATTTCCCTGTGAAGGAGACCCATGCTGGAGCAGGTGGATGTCTGAGAGGAGGCTGTGAACCCATGGGAGGCCCATGGTGGAGCAGGCTCCTGGCAGGGACCTGCAGATCCATAGAGAGAGGAGCCCACACTGGAGAAGATTTCCTGGTAGGGCTTGTGATCCTGTGGAGAATCCACACTGGAGCAGGCTGTCCTTGAAGGACTGCACCCCATGGAAGAGTTCCACAATTTCAAGACAACCAGGGAAAACCTGATTTTGGATAAACACTGATATGTAAAGGGTGTTGAAGACAGAGAAGAGATACATATAGGTATGTCTTCCATTCTGACTGGCTGCTCTAGCAGCAGTGAAATGTATAGAAGAAAAGTTCTCCTAATTAATATCTGATGATTTTCTATATGAAGTTACTTATCTTTGCTCTTCGAGGAGAGATCTGTGTTAAAATATCCTTCTAAAAATCTAAGAGAATCAGTGTTGAAGAAACAGATTTGAAATCAAATTCTAGAGATCTGGCCTCCTACAAGCAAGGCTTAGACCACAGCAGGGGAAAGCCAAATTTCAGATCTAAATTTACCCAAATTTTACCGGTGTTGATGTTTCAGATCAAGTATTTAACTCCAGTAAAGTAGTAGAAAGGAAATTGATATCAGGGTACTTAGACTATTAGTTATTCTATTCTCTTCCCATATGGTATATAGGCTTGTTAATTTTCTTTTCACTACTGTTTAGAAAGGAAATAAATCCCCCTTAGCAAATCAAATATTCCATCATTCCATAAAGGGCAGAGCAGTAACCACAACCAGGGAGAGCAGCACTGTGTAGAAGGCGATAAGTACATGCATGTGTACCTAACCCTTGTGCCAGGCAGTAGTTGCTCTTTAATAGCAGTGGTCTGGAGTGAAAAACATCTCGCTGTAGCTAATGAGTTGTTTTGCAGCCTCTTTCAGTGTTAATAGCACTGAGCAAAGGTGAGGGTGGCTTTACCTCACAGGGAGCTCTCTTTGCTGGTGCAGTGTCACAGTGTATATAATCATATCCTCTCCTCCTGTGCATTATTACTCATTTATTATTACTTTTAATTACTGTTTCTGAATGCACCCCTCTTTTCCTGGGCTTAGTCTTTCCCAGAAAGTCCAACAGAAATGAGCCAATATAAAGATCAAGGAAATTCTCAATGATCAATAGATCCAAAGAGCTCATTATTATGATAATTTATGTCATGACTTCTATCTACTATACACATTCTATGGCTGCTAGCAATGATGCTGCTGCCACTGGTAAAATGACAAGGAAAAATACCTTTTTTTTTTTGCCTAGCCATCTAGATTCATATTTTACAAAACACAAAAAACAATGTAGCATTTTTTTTAAACCAATGTATCCACTAAACACTCCAGAAGGACCACAGAAACTAATCAAATAAGAAGGCAATGGGATTGGTGGGATTAATCATGTGGGATTAAGTTGCAAGAAATTTTCCTACCTGTGTCAAATCTGAATAAATTTCAATTGGGGAATACAGGAGAAACACCATGCTACTCAAAGCTAAATATCAAGCTAAAAAATGAAATTTTGTTTTTGTGATTTTCTTTAATTTAATAAAAACATGAATGATGGGCTCAAGGAGATCTGATGCATTATGATAACTTGGATTGCTGTTGACAAAAGAATATATTCAAAGGTCCTATACAGCCTGTTGCTATAATATTTTTTTTTCATTTTGAAAATAAAAAGAAAGCAACTGTATATGAAAGAAAGTCTTTAAATGTTCCTTTAAAAGTTAAGACATTTCCTATTCTTGGGAGATATAGTATTTAATAAAGAACAGATATGTTTCTGCCCTCAAACATAACTGATTTGGATGAAACAAAAACTTCTCACTCTACAAGTGGAAGACCCTCATTTCAGGCCAAATACCTCTATCTGAATAAAAGACAGTTTTCAAAGACTACTACTGAAGGTAATAAATAAGTAGAGGGCACTGCCTGACACAAGCAGATGGACACAGGAGCCTATCCTTAAAAGAAAAGGTTTGGCTTGGGTTTTTTCTCCTCCCATTGAACTGAATCAGACCATTCAACTGAGATGCAGTTTCTCAAATGAGAAACCAGTTTAAAATAAACTCTGTCAACCTCAGCTGACCTTAAAAATTGATCTCTGTGTTTAGGTGGACACCAAGGCATCTACTTCCAAGGAGCAATATAAAAAATATATTTCTCTTTTCTTTTTGTTGGCTGGAAAGCAGAAAGTTTCATATGTAGCATCATTTTATTTTTAAGGCTAATGAGTTTACTGATTAAAAACATTTATGGGAAGGTTTGGGCTCAAAGATGGATTTTGCATTTTCCCACAAAATAAAAAAGCAAAAGTCACCTCATGTTGATTTGCCTTGATGAAAATACTATGGACACAATAGTTTCCAGCAACTGGCCTTTAATTCAATTCACAGTAGTCAATAGCCATTGTGGACATTTTAGAGACCCTTTTGAGGGTCTAACTGTGTGATAGATTCTGCTAAATAGAATATCAAGAGAAGAAAAAAAAACCCATGTGACCTCCACTGCATATACTGCCTTGCGCCTCTTCACAAGACAGAATTCCAATTTGGCATGAAAATCAGCCTGATACTTTCTGTGGAGAAAAAAAAAACTAATAAAAAACCAAAACAAGATGAATGATCCTACTCGAACCCCTCCTTTCCAACTGTTAAATGTAGCTTGCCAGCAAACCAAATCTTTTTTTTGAAAGAGTCTCAGGCTTTTTGGGCGGATTCAGAAAAAAGTTATAAATCATTGTTCTTGATAGCTGGGTGAGCCAGTCCATACCTCTCCACTCTGGGGTCACTTAAAAAATGGTTACTTGGTTTAAAATTTTCAGAAGCAAAAAATAACGTGACCTTGTTCAAGCTCCCACTTACATGTAGGACCCAATAATACACCCACAGGTAACACAGTGATTCTGCAAAGACAGTTTTAAATGGATACATGAACTGAAAAGGTAATTAATTTATTACAAAGGGCTATTTTTATAGGTTATAGTAATGGCTGAACGCTTAAAGGTTTTTCTGCTTCAAATAATTATATTAATATTTCTTTCGGAAGATCAAAAAGGAGGTTGAAAAAATTATTTCTTTAAGAAGCAGTAGTCTTCTGAAGCAATGCCATTTACTTTCAGCCATGATGTGATTTCCTTTGGATATAAATGTGCTGAACCTCAATCAGGATGCAGAGCAGACAGTTAAAGGAGAACTTCAAAAAGCCCTGAAAAAGGGAAACCTGCATAAAAGTTCACAGTAATTTCTGCATACAGTTCTGAAAATGAAAGGGCTTTATAACATGAGTTCTCAGTTTGCAATTTAAGGTGCGCTGTTCATCTGAGATGCTTTTCTTAAGACTGCTTTTTGCTTTAAGATTCAGACAGACAAAAATTAGCCTTTAGATGTTTTCTCTTTTTAAAATTCTGTTTCTTCTTACATTTCAGAAGCCCTAAAGCCTTTAAAATGGGGCTTTCTTTATGTAGCTTTTTTGGACAAAAAGAATACCATCTAACTGTATCATTTTCCACACTTTTCATATGAAGTGTGAGAAAAGTAACTCACCTCAGTGGGTAAGAATGACTAATCCCTCAAAAATACGGATAAAGAAGATTGAGAATAGCTAGTATGAGTCTGTAAGATAAAGCATATCCTATCTTTACAAAATTTTAATATTTTAATACATTTCAAATATCTTTCTAATTATGAAAAATTAAGGCATATGATTTTAATAAAGTACTGGGAAACCCTCCAGGAGACATAGGAAGCTTAATGCAAGCCATATGCAAATCCAGCCCTGTGAATTTGTTATAAGTATATGGCATATGTAGAAATATATAAATATACTGGGTTTAAAATTCTGGTTTGAAAACACAAGCAATTTTCATCTCAGCTATATTTTGATACAAATATAACAACTTGCTCCACACAATATAATGTAAATAGTCAGTTCCCTAGAAATGACAGAGAGGGAAAAACAGAAATGAAAAAAATGTGTAGGAAAAAGAAATATCTAAGAACAAGACCCTTCAGAAAAATATTGACAGATGTAATGAAGAAGAATTTTAACAGAGTAGCTTATACTCTTGCTGAACGCAGAAACAGTGAGTTTTAGAAGATGAATAAATACAAGACAAGACAGTCACAGATTCCAGGAATGGTAAGTTGTCAGAGTCAGATCCTATGCTTTTAAAAGCCTTAAGTCAGAGAAAACACAGAAATTCCGCAATGTAATTTATATGCCAGCAGCAAAGATGACACCACATCAGATAAGACTGATACAGAGATGATGAGGAAGACAAGGCTGATAGGGGCAGTAGCCCTGTACAGCTACACCACAGGAAACCAAACTGGCCTTGCAACAGAGGAAAACAGACTGTTGGAAATGTAAAAAAGCATCAGGCCAAAAAAGGAATTAGATTTCCAACAGAAGACAGAGATGTAGCAGGTGTCACAAAAATAATATTTTCCAAAAGCACTCAGGCCACTCAGAGCAATCCGTGATGGGATGCAATCATCAGATAATGGTCTCCTGGGAGATAATGTCATTAGTACAGACCACAGGGATGATTCTAAATAGACAAAATACTGCACATCAGGCTGCTTCAGTGCAGAAGGGGTCTGCTTTTTTTGTCACTTTCTGTCCCATTTCCCATTGCTATAAGCAGGATTATGATCCTGCTGTGTGCTGCACATGAGGAAACAATTGTGAGCAGAATTGCAGTCCCTTGCTGGGAAATCGTGGAGGTCTCAGCAGCAATAACTGCAAAAGTCTGTTTCATCATTACTATCCTAAGCCCTACCAGTATAATTTCCTTCTAACCTGACCCCAGCATAAAGAATATACCTAATAAAAAGATTGGTGTAATACATACACAAACAATCTGATAAGGACTTGAGGAAGCAAGTTGGACTCAATGTTTCAAGAAAAGAGATAAAGCAGGATTCTGCTGTGAGGTGGACACTCCACAGTTGCTCACACATGGAATTGTTTCTTTTCTCTTATTTTGGTGGTGTCTGTAAGGTTCTGTTCCTCAAACACTTTAAGGAATGAGGGGGCTTCACAGTGCTGTAAAGGGACTGGCTAGTATTTATGACAGTCATCTAACATCAGAGCTCAAAATGTAGTATGGAAAATGACCATTTTAACTCTTGAAAATGCATTTGCAAGCTTTTCTATTCTTCCCAGAACAAAGGGCCTAAATTCCAAAAATCTCATTCTGTAACCAGCCCAGCTCCTCCTGGATGCT
This sequence comes from Vidua macroura, assembly GCF_024509145.1. Classification (NCBI taxonomy): domain Eukaryota; kingdom Metazoa; phylum Chordata; class Aves; order Passeriformes; family Viduidae; genus Vidua; species Vidua macroura. Next base: position 12,942,841 of record NC_071574.1, read on the forward strand.
GTCTGCATTCCAGCTAGAATTTCCTTCTCCTTGTTTATATTGCTTCATACTGAAAAAAACCACCCATGACAGTAAATGAGAATATCACACATAAACCCTTAGATGGTTAAATATGTAACTTTGAGCTTTGAAAAGTTGGTCCTGATTTTGAATAAAGAGGACAGACCAAAGACAATTACGCAATTATATTAAAGCCCTGCTCAAAGTACACCATGTGGTTCTACCTAGTCAGTTACTGAAATTCCTTGCCAATGCTTTAAAATGTCCAAAAGTTTGATTGTTGTTTTCTTCTGTTTCATTGCAGTATTTGATACTTTGTTTTGACATTTTGAACAACATACAAAAGTTATTTTCACAAATGCAGAGAGAAGCATGCACATATTTGATAATTTTTTTTGGCTACTGAGAAAATATTTTAAATGTCTTTTTATTGAGCAATATGTAGATGAGTATCTAAGATCTAAAAAATGAATGCACTCATTCCACAAATATGGTAAGTACCCTTATTAAGAGGAAAAGAAAACATAAACATAACCAAGGTTTACATTGGGTAATATTTTTTTCTTGAAGGTTCAGCAACACATGAGAAAGGAACACTATCTAATTTTCTAAGTCTGCATTCTTCACATCTGAAGCAACTAAAAAAGTAGAGCTGTCCATTACAGAGCAGGACTAAAATTTTCCTGTCCATGTTTTGGTTTCCACTTCCAACAATGACATTAAATGTATTAATGAGATTTTTAATAATTAATTTGTTCTACATTTTGGCGTCAGGAAGAGAGAAGACTGAATAGCCCTACCACATAATGCACACAAGTTCGTCAAGGTCAGCCTTGGTAGGGAGACTATGAAGTTTAATAGTTTGCATTTTAGGAAGCACATTTATTGTAATGGAATGACTAAGATTTTTTTTGTGTGTGTGTTGTTTTTCCATGGGTTTGGAAAACAGACAGCACTATGATGCACAAGATATTACTACTGGGTTCCTAATACATGGCTTTCATTATATATTAAAAAAAAAATATAGTAATGTATCAAGGTCTACAAAACAAACAAAACCTTCTGCCATGGAAAATTGATAAGTGATTTTCTCAAGTTTTCATAAATTTTGGAAGAGTTTGGTTAGCTAAGCCTGATTACAAATGCAAAATTAGAAACATTAGGAATAAAGTTCAATTATCTAAATGCTCAAGAAATAAAAAACAGAGACATCAGTGTGAACAAGAAGAATGCAGAAAAAGAAGGAATAAATACAGGAAAATCTAAAAAATATATTCCAAAAAAAAAAGTATTTGTAAGCATTAATTATGTGCATATGTATATTCATTTCACAAAAACAAACTCCAGCCTAAACACACTGCCCCTGACAATAGATTTGATGGTGGCAGTCCTGGACTACAATTATTTTCTGGACATTTAATAAACTGAGGTACAATCAAACCAAGTTTTTAAATTTGAGTTCTAAATGCTACCTGATTTTATATCACTTTTGTTAATCCTTAAAAATCAATACTGAACCCAATCAGCATTACATATCTTAAGTCATCTAATTAATTTCCTGCTCCAAAAAGGATGGGCTTCAAGGACCAAAATCAGGTTAATGATCACAAGAATCACATTTCTGCTACTGTCTCATGAAAATTTAAATAAAAACACACCTTTAAAAATCTTAATTTTTTCCCTCTGTTTTCTCTTTCCCTTTTATAGCAAGGGATACCAAGACTTTTATCATTCCTTTATTTTTTATTTTTGTTTTCCTGGCCTTGTAGCTTTAAATGTGTTTTCCCACACAGTTCAGACACAGCAGCACTAGGGGAAAGAAAAGGAAAAACAGATGAAGAAAATTTAAATCAAAATGAAATCTTGAAATACATAATTTGAATTATGGTACTGTGAAAAAAAAAAAAAGTACATGCCTAAGGTTATATTCTGTGACTGCCACCTGTGACTGCTGGTAGGAAACAGAATATTAATTTTAGTCTTAAATACAGAGATTAAATAAGATCTTCTCACACATCTAACATGTAAACTGTTGTGGTTTGGTTTTATTTAGTCAGTTATTTTATCAATGTTAGTTAGGTTTGTTCCTTGTACTCCCCCATTTTTCCCCTCACAGGGGTTTGTTCCAAGTTGTTTACCCTGAGAGTTGCCGCCACTTGGAACCCCAGTTACCTGTCAATCTTCTCACCTCTCCCTGTTTTCTCCTTATTTGGTCCCATCAGTCAGAGTTTGTTCACTCCCCGTCAGTTGTCAATCCTGTAACCACCCCCAGCTTCTTCAAGAAAGTTCTGTATCAATCACCCCACCTTAGCCTTTCTATTTGTCCCCGGATTTTGTGCCCACCTCTGTTATGTTACCATTGGTTGTTATAATCCATGTCATTTCTCATTTGCCCCCATTGGGCGAAACAGGTTTCCACCCCTGTCCACCCACCTCCTACTTAATCTGCTGGCGTGTTTTGTTTCTTTGGCATTTTGCCATTGCACCCACCCCAAGAGAGCCTTTGTTCCTGCCCTGCCTGGGGGAATAAAGACTCTTTGGGCTCGCAAACAATTGTCCTTCTCTCGTCTCTTCATCTCCTCTCAGCGTGTGAAGCTACCAAAGCTGCATTACCCACATTGCAGTGCTCAGCATTACCAGGCTGGCAGACGCCATTCCCCTGGAGTGCCCGCACACACGTGGTGGCCACCCAGCCTCACACAGGCAGTGCTAGCTGGCGCTTCTCGACTGCTTGAGGTCGTGGCAGGCAGCTGCCGCAGCAAACCTGGCTAAATCTTAGTAACTGAATTGTCTCTGCATTTGTCATGTTCATGTCTATGTTATGCATTATAAGCCAATGTTTCGATGTGTTTTCCTCTGATCTCTTGTTAATGACCATTTTATTGTGGATAGCAAATATCAAAGCATACCAATATCATAATATATAAAAATACAGTAATTACTCGAGTGACATCCAACAAAACCCGGTCTCATTTTTATGCCAAACAAAAGGTAAAGCAGGTAGTTAGATTGTCAGCTAATGTTATTTCTATGTGTCTGAAATACAGCTTTTCAGAATGAAAATTACTCTCTTTCTGACTTTGCTTAGGAACCTAAGAGAGAAAAGGTGAAAACTTCCCAGATTTTGCCAAAGTTCTCAGCTACGTTTTTCAAACCCAGAGGTTTTAAACACAGAAGGTTTTTAAACACAGAGATAAGCCAATAAGCCTCAAAGTATCTGGGTGCTCATTGACTCAGGTAAACCTAAATTTCCAGGTCACCAAAGATTTGCAGCTAAAGATCAAATCTGTAAAAACAGAACTGAAACCAAGGAACTACTCAAATGCATATTTTAATATGTCTGCACTCTGAAAATGAAAAAAAATTGTATAGCTATATTCACATTCATAACACCCATATATCAACCAAAATCTGTAATGATTGCAGTCGTAGTGATAACAATTGCACTGACACCTGAATAGCTTAAAAAGAAAAAGCAATTTTACATTCCCAGAGTACACAGGTATTCTTTTTTTTTTAAGATGAAATATAAACTGGAATTACTGTAATTTTCTTGCAAGAGGTAGACATTTGACAGAAATGTTAATAAAGGGTGTAATGTTGAGATTTAGAGTTGTACAAAAGAGAAGTGAAAATAGAGCACAAAATTGGAGTAGGCTTCATTCTGACAGAAAACAGAGAAGCAGTGGCAACAAATAAGTAGCATACTATCATTTATATAACAGCTTTCTGGGACATTGAGGCAGAGAAACAGAAGTGTTAAGTTATTACTTTATGTTCAATGTGTTCATTGCCACTTGTCAGTGTATAGCCTGCATTTCCTTTTTTTTTTTTTTTTTTTTTTCATTTTGCTGCTGGATACAGTATTGACTCAGGGCTGCAGTTTACAGCTGTTTAGCTTACTTTGTTATTGGATGAAAAACACTTGGGTGTAAAAAACATCAAGGTAACAATCTGCATTACTGTAATAATTACTCTGGTGTTTGGTAAGACAACAAGAAGACAACAGGAAATTATCAACCAGCTTTGCATTGATGTAATGTTGTACAAAGCACTGGAGATATCACTGTAATTTGGCACGTGCTAAATTACCCAAAAATGCAGCTCTAACGTGCATCTGCTTTCACTGAAAATAAACAAATAGGAAACAGGCACGGAAAAGGAGTGTGCACTTGCCTTGCTAAAGAGTGTAAGTAAATAACTGAGCGCAAAAAAACCAGTAAGGCTAAAGCAAAGGACAGAAGCTGTTCCAGTGAATTGATGCATCCTTTCCTATTACAGCAAAAGCATAGCTGTTCAAAGGAGTAACTCTGAATGCAAAAATAAAATTACATTGGACTGTTCTGCTGCTGTTGAATATGCAGACAGCTGACAGCCTAGAATAGTGTTACCAAGGTAAAGTCATGTTCCACTCTCTGGAGGTCAAGGAATAGTGAACCTATACATTGGCTTCTCTGGTTACTTAAGTTTTTTTTTTTTTTAAGATTTATAGACCCTTGTGTTTTGCCACATATGTACAAATGCAAGTTTGGAACTCCCACTCACCCCTCAAAAAATACTGATTTGAGAGAAAATTGATTCCATAACATTACAGAATGCTGTCCCACCTTCTCCATGCAATACAAATGTTGTTCAAGGATTCCACATTGACAAGACAGTGGGTTTCCATTACTATTTCAGTGGCATTAAGGCCTTATGACCCTTAAAGTTAGTGCTGTGTCTTCAAGTGTGTCCTTATCTTTATGATCAAAAGCTGCCTGGACAGGTTCAGTGAAAGATAATGAATATCAGGAGCAATAAAAAAAAAAAAAAAAAAAAAAATTCATCTTTTTACGCTGGTCTTCATCAATCATTCATATCCACTGCAGCTACTTCCAGCTTTCTGCTTTACAGCAGCACATCCCAGAAAGGCATTTCTTGTGTCCTGATATAACAGGAGGTCCTGCAGATGAAATCAAAGCACAGTGGGACCAAAAGTGCTTACTGATGTGCAATCTTCCAGCTCAGAAAAAGTATTTCTTTCTTTCATGACAATCACATTCACTCACAATACAAAGGATCACAGCCCTTTCTGAACACCAATTTTTGCTAGATAATGTTCCTTCATCATTTAAGCTTTGGGCTCTTTGCTGCCTCAGGCAAACTAGGAAATGAGACTTCTTATTTCTCTTTTTCTAATTTGTTCCTGGTTAACATTTTAAAACAGAGAAAATATATTTGCCTCAAGCTTTCATTAAGTAAACATTTTTTCAACTCTTAAGTCTCCCTGAATGTGTTAGGGTTTTTTTAAACTTTGTCTTGATTTTTGCTTTGTTTCATTTTGCTTTGCTGTATTTTTTTTCCTCTTTAAACTCTGGTATTTATCTTGGCATATTTTCCCATCTAATTAATTTCCCTCTTTTCCTGTACAGCTTGCTTTCAGTCTCCTCTCTGCTCCTTTTAGCCTTCCACATCCATCACCTCTTCCCTTCTATATTTTTGTCAATTCTTGTCAGGAGCCTATAGACAATCCCCAACACATCCCCACACCTACCAGCAACCTCTCAAGTTCTTGTCTCTTCCCAATGTACACACACCCAGGTTGTACATCCACACACGCACACAAGGATTCTTTGGAAGCAGTCACTGTTTATTTTAACAGAACAATTTACCTTCCCCACCTAGACTGTCCATCATATGTATCTTTCCTCCTCAGAAGTATAAAAATGGGCATGTAGAGAGGAAAATCAGATGTTTCATTCTATTTCTAGAAAGGCAAAATCATTAACTCTATTTTTCAGCTTCATTTGCTGGTCGGTGTTGGACTAAGGGCATACACATTAGTTACAACTGGATAATTAGGGCAGAGAAGTATATTGTCACACTATGTATAATTGCCTGCTTATTGAGGGTGAGTAAAGTGAAGACATTTTAGAGAAGGAGACAGAGGAAAGCTGCTCCTTCAGGAAAAGATCTCATATGTGATTGCCTAAGTTCATGCGTGTTTGCACTCTGTTATCCAACCACTGCACACCCTGTACACCATTAAGATCAGCACTTCTGTCTCCAACACGAACAACTTGCAATCCAGTCATTTGTTAGCTAGAAAACCTGCAGCAGCAACACTGCAGGTCACTGCCTGCTTTTGTTCTGCAGTTCCCAGTACCACTACCATTTTAGAAAGACTTCCATGAAGAGGCAACTTTTGTTTGCCCACAGAAGTGTCCTCTCTTTTGTTTCCATGATTAATTTGAAGTAAAGAAGTTACTTGGGTATTTCTCTACATTTAGTTTTCCAGGCTCACAATAAGCTGAGATACATGCCTCCAATTACCTTAGCAGTGTCATCTATTTTGATGAAGTGTAATAGAAGTTATTTTGATGAAAGAGAATAAGCCATATTAAAACTGGACAATTTGGTCTTAGCTATGACAGGTTTCAGGATGTCATGTAGAATAAAAATAATTGGAAGTAGAAATAGATCTATTTCTTCCTTGCAAAATTTAGAGATGTCCAATTGATCTTGTAGCTTAAAAACTCTATAGAGGAAAAGTAAACTGTCAATCATAGTGTCATTTATCTCTGTCAACTCTAAACATGCCATGAAACGCTACAAACAGCTGTGCAAGATAATTCCTTCATCCAAGACTGCTGGGCCAATTAAGGAATCTTGTGAATGAATAAAGGGGTTCTCTTTTTTCTTACAGTAGAATGTTGTGTAATTATACTAGGTGTTCAAAAACTCTTATATGTATGTTTTAGGAGACCAAAGAGAAGCAGTATGTTTTTATGGCACTACTTTAGCACAAAATACAAGTTTCTCTGTGTTTCTTTAGCTGTAATTTAACCTGTTCTTAAGGATGTATTTTCAGTGAATAATTCCTTAACAGCAGGTCATCTACACTACAGAAAAAACTTTCACTGAATATAAAAAAAAAGGTTTCTGATTTTATGTGAGTATAAAACAACACTGCAATTTCTATTCTACTTAAAAGTACGTGCTCCCTGCCCTCAATGAACAAAATTTTAGTTTGTCTGTTTCCTAATCCACATTTTTCAAAGGTGACTTGGAAATTCAGATGCCTGAATTTTAGATCTTTGACCTTGAAGGGTCTCATTGTCAGAAACTGCTCTGAATCTTTTCACTGAAAAGAAGTTTTCTAGCAAAAGAAGCAAAGAAAATTCCAAGGTTTGTATAGAACAATTGTTTGATACAGCTGATAGAATTTCTGAAAGAAGAGCGTGTTGAGCAGATACTTGTGTTCTACAGCTGGAATAGAAAAAAGCAAATATCCATGATGATGATGCTGAGGAACAGGAAGACCTACCTACTTGTTGCTAAAAGAAAAGTATTTTCAAACCAGCAGCTTGAAAATTTTTAGCCAAGAGCCTTAAACAAAGTAGCTTTGGAGACTGATGAACCACTAATGATACTTTTTAGCAAATCTTGCAAAATTAAAAACCTTCCAGAGACAGCCTTGTCCTGCCAACACCATCCTAATATATTCAATTTACAAAACCATGGGGAATTATAGGCAGATCAGCCTGACAATTATCCCCTATAAATTAGTGGAACTACTAGTATATAATGAAATTCTTGAAGATAAAGTAATTTTGAGTTAATTATCCAGATGACTGGGAGGATGGTAGCTGAGGTGTATAAAACAGAGTGGAAAAGAGAATGTGAAGAGAGATCAACTACTGACTGTGTCTTCCAGGTTAAGACCTAGAGGCATCAAATGAAACTAGCAAGAAGAAAAATGAAGTGGTTCTTAACAACACTCTTGTTAAGTGAGATAACTTCTTAACTTAAAGATTTTTGTGGGTGGTGTGTTTATATAAGTCCAAAAAAAGTACTAGGCAAGTTCAGGGAAAAAAAAAAAAAAAAAAAAAAGCCAGGAAACTCAGATATAAAAATGGTATGGTTAGGTCTCTAGGCTTCAAATTGGTAAAAATTTCCAGAATATTCCAGAAAAAAAACCAAAACTTGCTGTTTGTCTTAAGCATAAGATATTTGATTTTGTCCCAGTCACACATTAATGAGCTAGAGGCATCTTTTCTATGGTCTTTTTCACCATTCTCTAACAATCAATCACCTTGTGAAATAATCTAAGAAAGTTACAGACAACACCTAATACTGCAAAAATGACAGTGTGAATAGAAGGCAAAATATTCAGAAGTCTTCATAAATGAATGCTTAGCATGGGTGAAAAAAGGAAAATGCCTCTGTTCACATGTGTGTATATAAATATATATACTTATATATATATATACACACTTAAACTGAAAAGGCACATTCCCACAGCCAACATGGCTAGGACCTTTTTGAGAGCTAGCTAACATTTGGAGTTGTATAAAAAAATATACAGCTTTATATCTCCCCCAAAAGGGGAGCTGCCTCTGGCCTTGGAATTTGTGGATTGATGAGTCGTACTGTTCATCCTTTCCAGTCTGGGGCTTTAATAAGATGAAGGTTGACAGACTACCTCATATGCCTATGACACTTCCTATGAAAGACAAGAATTACTGTCAGCTTTCTGCATCACAGTTTAACACTGTGATCTTCTTGGGTAAAGCTTTTACATAGGGATGCTGAAGTTTACCTGGGTGGAATGGAGGATTTGTTCTGGTTGAAGAAGGATAAATTGGCCAAAACTAGAAGCAGTTTATTGAAAAGGATGAACTACTGCAGCTAGGGTTTGGTTTTGTTTTTTATTTTTTTTTTAATTGTTGTATCTGATCTGGCCTTTTCACATATTTACAGTCTCTTTGGCTATACTTCACTGCACAAAAAGGAATCCCGGTCTCCTAAGGTGAAGGAATAATTCTTATTCATCTCCCAAACACATGGAGGGTAGTGGTCCAGAGACCCTTCATTCTGATTTCCTGAAAAGAGAAAACAGGGACATATGAACCTGTCATATGAAACTGACAGATTTAGCCAAAAGCAACCTTGGTTTCAGAAAGAAATTTCTCTGTAAAAATGTATTCAATATGGAACACAACTTGGAGGTTTGGCACCTCCTCTGCAGGCTGTACCAACCTGCTGAAATCATCTATGTAGATATGACCAAACCAGCCTCCTGCCAAGACAGGTATCTTGATGACACCAAAATCTCTGTGCTCTCTGCTATCCCAGTGTTCTAACAAAATGCTTTAGTCTAATTAAGATCTCCCAACTCTGGTAATATGAACCACAAAGGCCTGTGATATAAAAGAGACTAAATTAGGTTAAATAATGCCTTCTGATCTGAAACTCTGTGAATATTTACAAAACTTTACAAATGCCAATTAATAATGCTGTGTACCAATAGCCTGTGTTCTGAGACATGGTTTCCTGATTTCATTTTAGTTCTGCAGTGTCGGCTTTACTGAGTTTGATCTGTGGCAGCTTGCTTTTGATACTCTGGCCTTGTTTTAAATAGTGTCAGAGAAAAATTTGTATAAGACTCTAGGTGGACTGACAGTGAAACAGTTCATTTTCAATCAAATAATAATATTAAAAATAATTTTAAATTACATACTTTTTTATTCTTAGACAATTGATCTTAGCACAGTGTATAGATTTGGAATCTTTATATAATAGCTTCAGGCCTCATGGGTAGCTGGGAATTTTTTTCTTTTTTTAGTTTTTCTTACAGCTCCTACTATGACAAATTAGAAAGCTGAAAGTAGGTGTTATCTGCTTAACTCAGAAACATTCACAGAAATGCAAAGTATTATGTAGCCTTTACAGAAACACTCAGTGAAGCCTTTGCAGCTGAATGCCTTTTAAATACATGTCACATGAATATTCAGTCAGATATGCAAATTTAGGGTTTCTGTTCCTTTAGTAGATTGATTTGTTATTTGAGATCAAGGCATAGATCACACCAAAAGTATATCAAAATATCAGACCTTTTATAATATTCTTGTAGAGAATATATTGCAGGTGTCTTGTTTGTTTTCTATTCCTCTTGGCAGTTTGTTTCTTTCTATAGGAAAATAAAACCTAAATTCCTTTTAGCTTTGTCACTCCATATGCTTTGATAAAGTGCTTCATCACTAAGGCTTTACAAATAACCTGAAAAGGAGGTTTTGATACTGTAATACCAAATCTATGCAGTATCCAGCATCTCACAATTAGTTATATATTGCAAATAAATGCAGCTAAAAGATTTAGAAAGTCAAAACAGATTCAAGATAACTCTGTATTTCACAAGTAGCTAACTGGCTCTTGTGAGAGAATGGGAATGATTGCTACCCTATTTCAGGTGCTATTTCAAAGCAGGGTGTTCATCAATTTCTTCTGGTGTATTTTAAGAAAAAATTTTTGAATGTTACTCCTGAAACTGTTTCAGAGAAAAAAAATAAATTTACAGGGGGGAGGGCTTTAAACCAAGATCAAAAGAAAGTAATTACTGACCACTGAAAGAAGTCTTGGTTAGTTGAGAGGAGGCACATAAAGTTCTGCAAATCTCCTGCTATACATTTCAGGATATTAATAAATCAGACAAGTAAATCCAAATTGCCAGGTGTCCCAAACTGCAGCCAAAATCTCTCTGCTTCCAAAAAGACCTAGGACTCTTTACCTTCCCTTTATCACTCTTACTGCCTTCTTGTCTTTCCCCTACCGAAAGGATGAACACAAAAGTCCTATGCACTGGGCAGTTTTACCTGCCTGGGTAAGGATACAGTCTTCTCCAGATATTCTTCAAAGTAGTTCTCTCCTTGTGGATTCTCTGGGAATGGCTGTTAGATATGTTGCTTCCATTCAAAATTATGAGTGGGCAGGACACCCAACTGTTTAGCCTCTGCATAATCCCATTACACAATGGAGGATAAAAGTTTCGCTTTTTTATTTCTCCTTCCCTCCCAGAAGAAGAAAATCTCAGCTCAGTTTTGTCATTCTTTAGTATTCTTTGTTCCACTGTTACAGTGAGGGATTAAAAATCCCTCTGTAGCACTCCTTTTTTTGTCAGCTGTGTCATTTGGCACCACAAAATATGTCAGTTCTCCCTAAAACCTCTCCCTTATCTATGCTTCAACCACTACATTTACAAAACTACTTTTAAAAGTTGAAAATGCAATATAGGCCAGCCAGGTTTATCCAGAGCAGGGTTTGGATGTTGACAGCAGTGCAGACAATAGGATTGCAATGACCCAAGTTTCCCAAGTTTAAGGGAAGGGTACTTCTCTCACTGATAGTTGGCTTGGCTATAGAATTTATTTGTAGGTTCCAGTGGTAGTGATAAATTTAATCTTCTTTGTCGCAAATCAGCCAAGGCTCTAAGGAAGCTCAACACCAGACCACACAATCTAAGTAAACTTTAGTTTTAGATGCAGAAGTTCCCAAAACTCTGCTGTGACTAAGATGAGTTTTATATATCTGCCTTTTTCCTTTGAAATGTGTGGTGCTTTCTCTGCAGGATCTTGTGCAAATGAATGGTGTTGCTGAAACTATTTGTTTCATTTAGGAAACTCTCTTTAATTTCCTTCCATGTTAAGAGTCTGGTATTCCAAAGGACCAAACTGCAGAAGAGATGTGATTTGCAGCCACAGTTATCTGTTAGCCAGGCAACAAGCTCATCAATGATAATAAGCAAACAGGAACTAAAGATCAGGAAAAAAAAAAAAAAAACATGAGAAATGAGAAGAGTAACTTCTTGAAGAGCAATAAAAGAACTGAAGGGAATCTTCTAAATAGCAGCAGAAAAATACAAGGAATGTTGGACTATTCTGTTATCACAACTTACTACATTTACTTATTTTATATAATAAATGTAACCTATGGTTATATCGATATAATTTACATTTTATATTAAGTATATGTATACATATTTATTATTTCACTACCACCAAAAAGAAGATATTAGGAATTTGTTTTATGACCCATGAAGGACACCTGCCAATAGCAAAATGATCCTCAGAGATTCAAGATTTCAACAATTTTACTAACTAAGCAGCTCTGTAGCTGCTTAATTTCAATTTCAGTGATATGAGACATGGAGAATCATACAAAATATGTCTGACAGGAACAATGTCCCTCCAGAAGGAAGGAATTTCACAGAGCATGCCATGTGTGACTGTGACATTGATGAAAGGAAGCTGATGAACCCAGGATACAGCACTGGAAAAGTTTGATGGCCATTTCACCTTATGCAGCTATCAAATGTTGTATATGTAATTTTTATTATGATCACTAAAACCAATCCCCAGTCCATTGCAGATGGACTCTATTTAATGGTCAGTTTCCTACTGTCATCATTTTTGCTGCTACTGTGTAAAATGTAATGATAATTCCATCACAGAGTATTGCTGCACGTAGATCAGATTATCTGGGTCAATGTAACTGTTATTACTGTGTCAATGATATTGGCCTAAGGCACCATTGATTTAAAATACAACTCCTATTGTTTAATTATTGTGTAAATAATGAGATTAGCTTGATTGGCCAGAGAATGGTGCTGATAAATGCCAAGGCTGCAGGTTGGATCCCTGTGTAGACCATTCCCTTAGGAGTTGGGTTTGGGGGCCCCTGTGAGCCCCTTCCAACTGAGAACATTCTGTAGTTTTGTAAAACATGAACAGCTTTATGTACAGATTTGTTCTTCATATCTAAACAGATTCTCAGCATGGCTTCTAATCCTGTGATATATCAATTTTAATAAAGACTCAAACAAAAAGTCTGTGTAAACCATATGTAGAGGATTAATCATAGGTTCATGCAGTTGTCCTAGACTGTACTATGGGAAAACAGAAAAGAAGAGAACATTACAAATATGAATTCTAAAGGGATTATATGTTGTATATATAGTTCAGTCAATGATTAATACATATTTTAGTTGGAGCATATACAATATAGAAAGAGTAGTAAGATAGTTCCCTTTTAATTTAAAGATATTATTATAAAATTTTAGGTCAGAAAATAATTTTATAACATTTTTGGGAGTTTTTTTTTTTCTTTCTTAGTCTATGTACCAGAGGAGTTCCCTTTTCAATTACAAGGGTTAAAAAATTAACAAAACCAGAAAATAGAGTATTTTTAAAGAGGTAAATTCAGGCAGATACTGTTGTTTTTTCTAAAACCTACAAATTTCACATTAAATTGGATATGCAGTGTAATGGGCTAATGCTTGTTAAGTCAACAAAGTATCCTTCTCTCTGAAGGAAATGTATTATACTAGAACTGAGAGAAGTCTAGCTGTAGCTTATAAAGCACAGAGACATTTTTCAAGGTATCAAGTGCAACTATAAAAACTGATTTATCAAGTAAATAATGTGCAGATAAAAACTATGTTGAAAGTCTTCATTAATTTTGCAAAGTCTAGCTGTTGGCATTTAGGGAAGGTCTAAATCAGAGTATAATACATAATTGTTTAACTGAATTGTTTAACAAAAGCCAAATTAGGCATTTTTGAGACATGTATCTGAAACTGTACTCTGATAAGATAGTGGTACTATTTACTAGGTACACAGTAAACATTCCAGATTAATTTCTTTCCTTGTGTCTTTTGAAACCTTCACTGTTTATAATGGTGTCCATTTTGTTTGTTTTAATAGTACAGCAAAGTTATTAGTTGGTACTTCCTGCCTCATGAGCCTTGCATTTACAGCCCATTCCTCTTTGAATTTTGGCACTGTCAAGTCATGGTAATAGAACTGTCTCTTCTGAGGTCTAGATTTTGGATTTGTTTGTTCTGCTTCATGTTAAATACAATTAAAGTTATTAAATATTTACGGGCTTCATCTTTGCATTCATTATTCCCCTCTTGTAACCATCCTGTACTCATATCTAAGAGTCATTAAGTATCACTGCTTAACAGAACACTCTGAACTCTTCTTCAGTGTAAGGTGTATGTAATCAAACTCCTGCCTATGACAGAGGCAAGCATGCATTTGTTGTGACATCTGGAGTATTAGATTTAGTGATTTTTAAACAACCAGTTTCACATCAAAGTGAAATATCCCAATGCATCAATACCAATTTTGCTATTAATTTTCAATATTTTTTATAAGTCTTACCAGACTCAGGAAGGTCTTTTCTTACAAGCTCCCTTATCTGTACTCTTATTCTGGTCCTTCTATATGGGGGAGCATTGATTAAAGTCCTCAGAACCACATCATTATGTCACTGCAGACTAAATTCTTCATCTGCTTTGCCATCTCAAAAATTCTCCTGGCTGATAAGAAACAAAACAACTCATCTAGGAAAGTCAGCTTAACAAAACTGAGTCACTTCATTATTAAAGATGCCTTCATCCTATAGCTCCTCATCTGCTCTGTCTCAACATTTGTTTAGAAAATCACTGGAGTGGAAACTAAAATTTAGTATAACTATATTGGATAGAGCCTTGATTAGCTTAAAGATCTCTGGGTGTCTCACCAATGTAACCAGGAAAATAGAAGAAATGAGACCTACCTGGGAGCACAATAACAGGTCATGAAGAAACTTCCCTACTGGTGTCAGACTAGCTGAGGATCTCTTCATCACAGACATCTGAAATATGAAGATTTAGAGTGAAATTACAGCTCCAATGAAGTCCATGCTTTATTTTTTGATATCTTATTTTGGTAATAGTATAACCTATGTAACATCTGTATGTAAAACTAACTTTAGAAAATGGCATATAATTTCCTCTTTCTCTGTTCTGCAATGACTTTCTTATTGTATATACAAGTAGTATGACAGAATGTTCTTGTTTTCATCCTTGGTTTTGTAAAGGAGGTATTTCTTTTTCCTTTCAAGCTTCTGAATCTGATAGCTGTGTGTCAATTTTGTAAACTTGACAGATGTGTTCAGTTAAGGGAGGAGATCAAAGGGAAAACTGGTGGGCCTCAAATTTTGGCTGTGACAGGATGAACTCATCACAGAGGACTGTGCTGACAAGTGTTGCTGCCAGGGCACAGCGAGAGTCAGCTGCTCGCTTAGGGATGGGGAGCCAGGAGCTGGAGGGGAGCCCTATGCTGGCTGTGCTCTCACAGACAGGGTCTGTGATATTTTAGTTAATATCCATATTTTTGTGGAACCAGTATCCCTAAATGTTTTAGGAAGAACCATAGATGATTTTTCCAGCAGGCAAAAGTGTAATTAGCTAAACTGTATTTTAAACACATTAAACAGAAGAGGCATAGATACCATTCCAAGCATAGTAATGTTCTCACAGCATCCCCAAGGTCTGAGCACAGCAGGCAGGACACAGTGCTGGTGAGAGGGCCTGTCATCAGCCCTAGACATGGCAGTGCACCAAGTCCAGATAAATTCCTGTCAGGAGCAGTTGGTGATGGGACAAGAGACAGGGCCAGGCAAAGGTCCCCACCTCAGGCAAGCCCTGTGCAAGGCTTGTGGGAGTTCCCAGGTGAGGCTGATCAAAGAGCCCATTAGTGCTCATCAGTGAAATCAGGCCCCACAAAGAGGTATTTGTTTTTAATTCCTTCCTCTAGTTTCTTTCTTCCTTCCTTTTTCTACCAGCTGCCAACCTAACAAGGTGAACACAGGTTCACCTCATTCCTTTTGTGAATGGCATCTTGCTTACACATCTATGAATAACACTTAAGAGGATAAAATGCTGAAAGCCTTCTTCACACTTAAGGGAAAAACAATTAAATGCTCTATTGCATATGCTGAGTTCTCAAGTAGCCCCCTAAACAATGTTTTCTTAAACAGAGCTCCACCTGTCTGAATCTTCAAATCAGCACCTACGAGACCCTTTTTGCATTCATATCGTTGGACTTGTATGCATGCAATTCTGAAAACAAAATGCCACACGCCACAGAGGAAAATTCTGGACAACACTGAAAAAGGAGGAAATTTTGTTCAGTGGAGATGGATTTCATACTTACATTTTCACTGTTTTAACAGGTTTATCCATGAATGTCCCAGATGTGTTTGGGAAGATGGATCAACACCTCCCTTGGGAGCTGAAATAAATGCAGAACAGTCACAGAAACTTTTGCATTTCAAAGGAGGTTCTTGAGACCAAGTTGGCTGCAGAGAAATATAACAGAGACTCTTTCCTTATTCTTTTAACTAGATAAATACAATGCTTTTGAGATTAATTTCCCTCTTACTTATGCTCCATGTATTTGTCAGTCAAATTTGCTCAGTAGTTAACCATTTGTTTGCTATTCTGTAACATATTATGTTAATTCATTTTACAAGAAAGCATGCACTTTCTGCCTCCTCTGTTCAAATAAGGCATAAAACTTTATGCTAACCTCCACAAGTCATGCTGAACTTGTCAAGAGCATTTATTTTTATGACCTAAAACTATAGCTACAAAATTTTCAGTTAGGGATATTCTTCATTAGCTTTCTTCTTTATTTGTTTTTTTTTTCCTGTTTTATCAACATGTACTGATATGGCATTTGTGATCTATACAGTTTACACTGCAGAGTTAATCACATCAAAATAAAATTTGTAGAAGTTGGTCAGATATTTTCATTGATTTATCAGTTCTAATGACAACATACTGGATGAAAAGTTTTAAAGAATGCCACATAATCATAATGAAATAATCTTGCCTCAACACATGATAGTCCATTGTATTGAAAAGTGGCACAGAAAATCCATTTCACGTTATCATCATGTTATAAGAAACGTCTTGAAAAGTAGACAGTTACAGAATTTATCAGTTGGAAAAATATAAATTAATACAATGTTCTTAGCCTGTGAACGTGAAATCAGAATATTGGTTTTGTCTCACTAAAACCAATATATACTACTGACATTGGACTAAAACCAAAATGTGACATAGTGCTTTTCAGTGACACTTAAGAGCTTATTGACTAAAAGAAAGCTTCTTCTAAAAGAAACTGGGTACTTTGCCACATATATCTCATTAGCTTTCAGTGGGCTTTTTGGAAAATTAGGTCACTAAGTTACCACTATAAGAAGTATTAATGTAATATTTCCCCACATTTTCATATATCTTAACCCCAATACTTGAATGCCTAAAGGTACATTCATAAATCATCAGTTTCTTGATTTTCCATTCTATAATTTAATTGACGCTCAGATTGACCCCAGGACTTCTAAAAATACAGCCTGTGTTTACTTAGAACTCTGTATCTCAAAAGAAAGCTTAAAACGGGCATCCCAAGCAGACAACATTGGTTTCATTTAGCTAATTTAATAGTTTGTTGTCACCAAATATTTAAATAATTTTCCTTTGATTTTGCCAACATACCAACTGTTGAACAAAATACTGGGAAGCAGAATATGCACAGTATTAGCATTTTGAATCCAAGTAGATTTAAGGCCAAAGGAAGACATAAATACAATTGAAATCAAAATTGTTCATTTCTTTCCCCTCATTAAGGACTCTTCCTTGCTTACTCAGGTAAG
Source organism: Vidua macroura (assembly GCF_024509145.1). Taxonomy (NCBI): domain Eukaryota; kingdom Metazoa; phylum Chordata; class Aves; order Passeriformes; family Viduidae; genus Vidua; species Vidua macroura. Next base: position 12,960,145 of record NC_071574.1, read on the forward strand.
TCAGTGCTATTTGTAACAATCTTTCTGGCATACAGAAATCTTACAAATGTATGTGGAAAACTAGTCACTGAATGTATTCTATGAAAACTAATAGAAAAGTGCAAAACATCATTATCCAAACAAAAGAGTCAAATAATTACAAACAAAAATAAAATTATTGTAGAAATGAAAATTTCTCTTTATACAGCACAGACTGACAAAAATACTGAGTAACTTGTTACTGGGGAGAAAATATCAAAGATCTTTGTGAGACACCACTTTTAGCAAAGGAGTCATTCATCTCAAGAAAATTTTGAACACATTAGATTGCTATGTTTGAAATGGTATTTATACCTCTTCTGTTTAATGTGTTTAAAATACAGTTTAGCTAATTACACTTTTGCCTACTGGAAAAATCATCTATGGATCTTCCTAAAATCATTTAGGGATACTGGTTCCCACAAAAACATGGATATTAACTAAAATATCTTATTTTATGGCCTTTACTGTTGACATGGCTGTTATAATTCCATAACCGAGGTTTATCCACTTTCTGATTTGTTTACTTGGCTTTTTCCAATCTAAACATCTTCAGACAGTGAGAGAGGTGTTTGTTGCAACAAACCCCCTTCAAATGGAAACAGAACTCTGTCCCAGCCACTGCAGCAGTTCAGTGTCATTATTTTAATCACTGTGCAGCATTTACAGTTGGGAAGGAAAAGGGTTGCTTCCAATGGCTCCATCTGGCAAACTGTCTATCATCTTAATGGATGGGAATTCCAAGTCTTCTTGCACCCGTGGCCGTGCTTGAATTCATCCCCCTCAGCACAACACTTAACAGGAGCACTTTTTAAATAACCTAGTTGAATGAACTATCAAGCCTAGTCTTCAGGGTTAATAGCTATTTACCTCATTAAAATGCTTAGAGAACATTTCTTAAGGTTGTCTATGGTTATAAGCATTTTGGTTTGGGTTTTTTTCCCCTTTTTTTTGCCCTCCATTAGTTACCAGTTTCCATCATCAAGAGTGATTCTTATTTTAAAGCAGTGACAGGACTGAATTAAATTGTGGACCTATCATCCTTTCAAAATTTATCAAAATGTACCAGTTTATCAAATGATTAATTTTTCCCCATTCTAGCCCTAGCATGGGGATCTCTCATGCAGAGTTACAGCAAAAGTCCAATTCAGTGGAGCTCAGTGGCTCTGCCATCCCTTATGGGAAACTGCACCATCCCCCAGAGCTCAGTCAAAAACATAGCCAAATACAGGATCTGTGTTCTTCTAGATTTGAAAAACAGAGGGGAGAGGAGTTTGTGATTAAGATATTTCTGGCAGCCCAAACAGGAAGTTTGGCACTTGTTGAACTAAAATTGTGTTATTAGTGTAATTTATGCATACTTCATTTATGTGTATTCTTAATAATTTGGGGAGAACCATACATTATGAGAACACAGAAAAGTCTAGCTTAAATAAACATTGATTTAGAAGACAGTATTCAGTGTTTTAAAAAGAACAAAAGAATAAACCTAAAGAACTGGAAACAGAAACAATAAAAGGGTAGCAGACATGGCTATAATGACCTATTTTCATAACGCACACACTTTGCAAGTGAAGTGATAACTGAACAGTAATTAATTTTGTAATATCTATACCAACTGTAGATAGCTGATCCATGCTGTGAAGGAGACTGCAATTGTAAATCAGATTCCAGTTTCCAGCTGCCAATAAATCAGATAATTTACAAGCATTTAAGCCTCACATTTTTGTTTTACACATGTACATGACCACATTCCATTTTTAGATCGTTCAGTAGATCATTTGCAAATGAATTTAGCGGTGATAATAGAGCTTCATAAAACAAACATTTACACTAATTTAAATGACATTAAAGTATTTTTATTCATCCCATTTGCCATAGCTTTTGTTTTACAAATTTCCTCTGTGCATTTGCATTCCGAAGGTTAATAAAATTAATATTTTTTGAAAATTGCAGTGTCCCTGTAATTACCTTGGATACAAATTCCACACATTTCATTGCCTTCATTAAGCCCATGTACATATGTGGCTCAGAAGATTAGTAATTAAGTGGTTAATGGACAGTTTACTTTTGCAGGTTGCCTTCAAATTTTTTTTACCAATCCCTCATAGCTTCTTCAAGCAGTTGTAGCCTTTGCATACTGATATATCCTTTCTTTCCTGGCTGAAGGAATCACCTAAATGGAGTTTCAGAAAACTCAGTCTTATCAATCAGCACCGAATTGCACAGAAATTACTTTATTTCATTGAAAATCTTTCTTTCTAATTAGATGTTGCTGCCTATATTAACAAAAAACTGTGAATCTGAAAATCCTATTGTGGCTATTGACAGTTAATGAAGTACAAGAACACTTCTATTCCCTACAGTATTAAAATAAAAGGGTATGTAGATCAATGTAGATTCAGTCTCGATTCCTAGCAGTTAGCCCACAAGTTCTTAAGTTTACCAGCAATTTTGAGAACGGGATGTCATGTGTTTGTGGGAAGCCAAAAACAGGTAAAAGAGCAAAATGTAAATTTTTCTTCTGCTCTTCCCTCAAACCAGGGATGCAAAAAAAATGTATATTACTCCAGCAGGTCATATGACATAACAAGATTCAGAGACACCCCAGGTTTCTGCTTCACACTCTGATGACCAAATCCAGATTTTCCCTACTCAGTTGTTTTGAAGACAACTAAATAAAAATCCCTCCAAAGCATAGAAAGACATAAGACAAATATTGGTTTAGTTAGAGGAAAATTACCCATACATCCAACACCTTCAATTTGCTGGTACAACCAAGAAGGGCAGGGGTCAGACAGGTCTCCAGCCGCTGCTCCAGTCTGTGCATGCCAGAGATGGGGAGAAGAATGGGGCAGGACTTTCTGCTCACATATTGAGTAGCCTACTAGATACCAGATATTTTCTCTCTACATCTTCTCTGACAATGGTTAGATGCATGAAACATTCTAAGTGATTTCAAATGCCCTGCAAAATCATATTTTTTAGATGTCTGGTTAGCTATCAGTTAAGAATGCCCTGCCCACATCACTGGCAGATCAATAAAGGATGGAAAGAGCCAAGCATTCTGAATGGTGTAAGGCCTTTCTTTTGTTTTGACAGTCAGGATCCAAAACAGCTAAAGCTATTGAAGCTTTAGAATTTCATCAAATGCAAATTTTCAGCTTTGGTACACAGAAGGTTAACACTGTACTTCCTAGCCCTGCAGTGATAGATGAAAATACACAGTCAATGATTTCAGGAAAACCCATCTAAGCCCTGCATGTACATTTTTCACTTCACCAACTACTCTGGTGGTAGCCAGTAGATCTAATTTCATCAAGCCTGTGCTCTTGACAGCAGTCACATCAAATTAAAGAATCTTCCAGACTTAGCTGGCACCTTCATCTAAGCCTTTATATCAAATAATATGCCTCTTGCCTTCATCATGCAATCCTTAATTATGTGAAAATCAGCAGACTGCTGCTTGTGCCAGCAAAGAAAATGAGGAAAGAATGGTGTTCTTTCCAACGCACATGGCTGGACACCCTTCAGAGACATCTGATTTGATTGGCAGCAACAATAGTCCATTGATGTTCTTTTTTGTATCTATAACTTAAGGCCCTTTTCCTAAAGAATTAGCTTATGCATGCACATATTAAAAACCTGCATTTTTTTCTTGGTGACAGAGATGCTGCAAATTTTAGCTCTGGTTTTTAAACAGATGCTACTTGGTGGATAAGTATGATGTGCCCCAGGCCGAGTATATTTTGCTAAAAAAAAAAGGATTAGGAGGATGGGTGAAGATTGTTTACTACAGAAGCATGCTGTGCATAAATCTCATGGGAGACTCACAAAATACCTTATCCAAGTCCCAAACAAAGATGTTCTAATTTCTTGAAGTCAAATGCAAACCCCAAAGGGGATCAAGGTCAGCACAACAAATTAGGTGATCCATCAACAATCTAATTACATTCCATTGACCCAGAAAAAAATCTAGAAGCAACACAGACACCTCTGGATGCTGGAACAGTATCCATCAATTGCTGGCCTCTGGGCCTTGTGATTACTTGACATCTCCAAACCATCCCTGGTCCTATAACCTGACCATTTAGACTGGATGCTAGTACCCAACAAACTGCTCCACGCTATATTCCAGCAGAAAGCATCATAAAAGGGATTTTGTTTTTTCTAACATCCTGCCTCTCATTACCAGTGCAAAATATTTTAAAATAAGCTTCTTTGGAAATCACATTCTGATATTTGCTAAGCATTTCCGGAAACCTGGCCAGAGTGAGTGTCGGAGGACTCTTGTCTGCCTTAGTTATAAAAGAACCAAACCCAGGTAACTTCACCAATAAGAAAGGATAATAATTAAATATTTTTAAAAATGGGGAAAAAAGAAAACTATGCATAGAACAATTGACAAATATAAAGACAGATTGTTTATATCAGATATTTAATAGATCCTGGTTTTTTGCTTAATTGATATCCAAGTTGGACAGGGATCTGTTATATGTGCCCACAATATACTATCAATTACAAAAAAAAAAAAAGTAATCAAATTCATACATAACAAATATACTCTACAAATGTTTATTGCTAATGGCTCGGCACAACTGTTCTTTTCAATGATGTCCACTGGTGCACTGAGGACAGCTGAAAAAGGTAAACAAGAAAACTACATCAGAGAAATAAAAAAAAAAACTACTATAAGGATTATCTGTTTCTCACAGTCTGATGACTTTTCATGGGGAGAGAAACACACAGTGTTATTGGCAAGAAATTAATATTAACATATAAAATAAAAGGTACTTTATGTCAAGTCTCAGGACTGTGAAGTACTATGAGTGTGAACTGTAAAAAGCATTCAATTGTTGCAACTGTATTGAACTGTACACTATGCATTTCTTTTTGTTTATTGCCTCATGCCACAAATATTCCCTTATTCCAAATCTCAGCCACATGCAGGAAAATATATTTGTGCTGCAATCTAAATGGACTAATAAAAAACAACATTCAACCATTTGGAACTGAAATATTCATGAGATACTCAGGGAACAATGAAACTGAAGTGCTCCAGCTATCCTCAAGGAGCAAGAGTCAAGAACACACAGGAGTAACTAGAAAGTGTCCTACTGTGCCTTCAAACTTTGCTCTTTCTTTTTCTTCTGTCTTTTACTCTTCTTAATTCAAATCAAGCAACCTCATTCCCATTTAGTAGATACCACTCCTGGCTACTCAGGTGGCTAGCATCCATTTATTTAAATATTAGCCTGTGTTAAATTACTATGAAAGCAAGATAGGAGACTACTCTGCCTACCTGAGTGAACTCCCTTTGCCACAGTACAGTCCTACAACCAGATGATGTATTTATGTGTGTGTGCATTTTCACCTGAGTCCAAATAAATACTGAAATTAATTTTAAAATTTCCCTAAAATTGAATCCTCAGTCTCCGGGAAAACTGTGTATCCCCTGTTTGTTAGAAATAAATGATACGACTGCTAAGAGCTAGCTCTAGCTCAAGCTTCTTGAGACATCTGTATTAGCTGACCATTTCCTACTTCAATGAAACATAGGACCCAAATAAGAAAAACAGTTTCCTAATTAAAATTGCAGGCAGTAAAACAAAATTCTCATACACTGTTATTTAGAAATCTGGGTCAGCGCTATTCTTGCCAGGAATTGAATGGGTCTAGAAATAATGTGCAGTGGGGCCAGCTATTTTAAACTACTACATCCTTATGAGTGACATCCATAGCTAAAGGGGATGTTACCTGTGCCTCTTCAGTATCTGCTGCTCTGGGCAAGCAGAAAGGAAATTCACATGATTCTGTTTATAATTCTTTACTCTTAGCATCTATGTAGCTATCTGCAATGTCAAATATAATGTCACCTTCCTCTTCTTTTTAATAAATGCCCTTTTTCAGAAGGGAAGATGCAGCATTCCAGCGATAGCACAGAAAAGGTCTCTGTTTCTCCCATTTCACAGATGTATTCAGTTAACCCATACTTTTTTCTGTCAGCCTTATGCACAGGAAGGCAACTAAAACCGAAATAAAAAAAAATAAAGCAGGTAATCAGCCTGCTAAGTCTGGAAATAAGAAATATTTTACAAAACTTTTAAAGGAGCTTTTGATCTATTCCGACCATTTCAGGTGATCTTCAAACAGCCAGGACTGCCTTAAATGTCTACACTAGAACTTTCCCTTCCTTTTGGTGTAACAGCCAGCACTGCCTACCCACAACTTTTCTTTACACCTCCTGTAGGGGCAAAGGCTGCTCTGCCTGCAGCCAGCTCCTCTCTTCCAGCTCCCCAAAGCTGTTTGTCAGCAGCTTTCTGCACCACCTCTATGCATAGCTATCCTAAGTCCCAGCTAAGGCTTCTGCATCAACACCTAAACAATGTTTGAAGTCAGGAAATATTAACATAATTCAAAACCACACCTCTAAACCCAAGATTGACTTTGAATTGTTTATTCCAGCACACTAAAAGTTATTTCAATACGAAGAATAAAAATTATCATCAATTCAACTGTTCTTTTTCTGAATACAAGAAAATAAATAGTCTTGTGGGGGGAGAACTATGCAAGTTTTTCTCTAGAAAACTAATTTTTCTATTGACTAATTGTTAAATGACAATTTTTGATATGTTCTTAAACGCTGATGATCATTTTTTGCCAGTGTAAAATGTCCCTTTCCAATTTCCTACAGCTTTCAGTGATCTTAAGTGATCTTCACATTGTATGTTCTGTTGAGAGAAGTCCCAGAGGTGTAGGACACAAATACTAACAGAGCATTCAGAAACTGAAGAACTAAACAGTAGCTTCCCTAGATTTACTTGCAACTTACTTTTGTATCAAGCTGTCCCATGCTAACAGCAGTACAGTTAACACAGGATCATAATGCTTTTCCTCCAAAGAAGCTCCAGTAAATTCATTTCTTTGATCCAGCTCACCCCACAAGCCCTCCATTTGCACAGCCTTAATCATAAGTTCTTAAACATCTTTAAGGGACATCCAAATTTCCATATTACAAGCTTTAGGATAGTTTTTGGCTGGTATGTTGTTCCACCCTGGCTCTTTTGCTAGATTTATACTGTGTATTTACTGAAGTGTTTAGGAATCCCTCTGGGACACCAAGTGTTTCACAGACATGAGAATGTGCCATCCTCTCCACTGAATGTTGGCTTCAAAGTTATGCATGCAATGCTTTTTGTTCCCACTTTCACAACTGTTTGAGGGATGATATGAGAGAAAAATGATCATCTGTTTACCTTTTAGTCATAAAAAAACCTTTATGTGTGTTTAGTATCTTCATTAACATAAACACTAACAAGAGTTTGCTTTTGTTTTTTAGCAAAACATTTACTGGGAAATAGTTTAAGAATGAAGAGGACTTCAAGTGTCATATAGCAAAAAAACCAAAGAACAACATAAACAAGTTTTTAGTTGTGTTTTCAGAAGGCATTGTATGTAGCAGAAAATTAATATATATTGTTTCAACTTTGTAAATCAATCATTAGTTTTGTCTACTGAAATTATTAATTTGTTTGATTCCAAATATGACATTGTGTTTCCGTGCCTATTAACAGCATTCTGGATCCAGTTCAGTTAAGTCTTCTCAGCTTTCTGGTTACTATTAACAAACAAGAGTGTTTATATTAGAATTTGTATTTAAGGAATGGCATACCTGAAACAAGTCATATAATTTAAGTGTGAACTTTAAAAAAAAATCTTATAATTTATTTGAACTATGTAGAAACTGACAAAACTATTTATTTATAAAAGTAGTGTAAGAATAAACAAATAAATGAGAGAAAATTAAACTAAAATATAGTACTGTACTTTCAAAAACTTTTATAATAATGCTTATCATCCCCTAAAATATTAAGCTCTAAATTTCTCTTCTGCAATGCCATTTTTTAGTTCATTTTTTTGGTTGAAGAGCTGCTCAAAGCACTGGATTTCAATGTATAAACCTCTTGCTATGAAGAAATTAATGACCAATTATTTTCTTAATTTCCCCTTTGAAGAACTGCCAGCCAGTAGTAGTTATATTAAGCATTTATCTATTTAGTTATTGGAGCTTTAGACTTGAATCTGTACTATAGATGATACCTAAGGTATCTTTTTGGTATTTTCCTAAAGAGAAAGTCTGTTCTTCACAACACGTGTGGAATAGCAAAACACCTGTTCTGCATGGAAGAAGACCTACTTTTTTCTGCCTCTAATGGCAAATCAATTAAACCTTGATTAATGTTTGGCTCAGTGTCACATAAATTTGTCTAAGAGCTGATGCTACATAAGTTAAGATGGCTGGATGCCAACTCTCTTAGAACACTGCACTAAGTGCATCCCGTGAATCCCTTTTGAAACACAAGTTTTCTTCCTCTACTGCCAAAAATTGCTAACATGAAGAATGAAGACTTAGAAATACCCATCCTGTGTCTTTTGTTTGCTATCAAACATAGCTAAAAATTCAACCAGAAGTATGATCACAGTGCAAATTGTAAGTTTCAATTATTTACTTTAGAGTTTACACTCTACTTGCTACTCATTTTGTTTGTGTGATAGCATAAAGAACAATAAACAAACTGGAAGATTGATAAAGCTGTCAGATTCTTTCAAAATAAGAATTCTTGATACATCTCACATACTTTGATTAAAAATTCCATAGCTTTAAGTCATTCAGATCGATTGTCTGACTTAAGTCATCTCTACAAGCAATCTATCTTCATACTCAGGCAAAGAATGGCTAATGCTCTGCTGAGCTTCCTTTCAAGAAAGTAATAAACTGACTTCTGATTATTTGGGAATGCCAACCAGAGAGGGTGTAATCTTATAAAAACGTGGTTCTAAATAATTTGCATGAGTCCCAGACACACAGGGGCAGACAGTGTGCAAGAAAAGCAGAAATAAACAATAAAAGTACAGTACACAAGAAATTGCATGTCAAGATTTCAAATGTCCTTTTGATTATACTGTGATAAGTAATCCTTCCTAACATGAACAAAATATGTACAACACCTTTAAATGTACATCTTCCATCTTCTGATCACAAAAAATGTGGAGTAGCATCTCATATTTAACTGACCATGGCTGCAGTAATATGTCCAAATTTTTCACTGATGTAGAAAAAGCGCTTTTATAATTATGAAGTCATTTAAAAACAGCTAAAAAAAAAGCAAGGAATAAATACACAGGCAATTTGTAATGTTAAAAAAAAAAAAAAAAAAAAAAACTAATTGACAAGGAGTCATTAGTATCACTTTTGATGTATTTAATCAATATTGATTGTAACAATACCCATTGTGGTCAATAGCTCCACCCCATGCTCTATAGAAATATGAAGCTCAGTATTTGATGCATTGTGTATTATTCAGTATTTATGGTAAAGCCATCTGTATCAACTCTATCATTTAGCACTGGGCAAGATCAAGTTGCAGACAAATGCAAACTGTAATTAGAATGACAAGTCAAGCTTACACTTGCACAATGGCAGGTATCTACAAAGTGACCAGATTTCTCAATTATTTCAGATTCCTTTTCTCAAAATGTCTAAGAATTTTCATCATCATCCACACTTAGATTCTAATTAGATAGGCAGCAGGCAATTAGACACTTATTTCAAATGCTGTTAGAATTGTTTGCTGGCTCTCCCTTCTCAAAAAGCCAAAATAGCTGACAATGGCTAATGACTACATATTTCATGTGAAAAAGGATATGCAGACATAATTACTGCTGCAATCTCATCAGAGCAGTCAACTCTAATTAAGTGTCAAAGAGTTACAGAAGGGTTGTGAAACTTTCCCTCAAAAATGATAACTGAGCTGTGGTCACACATAGACAATAAAACAACCTCAAGAGCAAAAGAAACATGAATTTTATGTAGGTTTGTGAGTAATGTTATGGGAAAGACCCTGTTCTTTCACATTATTCATAATATATTATTGACATTAAAACAAAATTGCAATATTCAACCTGTAGGCAAGAAAGAAAATGTATTGTAGTACTCCCCCTTTCATCAACAAGTCCTTTAAGCTGTTAATAAATTTTAAATTGTTCTTCTTTCCAAATCAAACATAGGAGGCTCTCATAAGCCTTATCTCTCTTCCACTTCTAATTATTTGCATTTTTAATTACTAGTATATCCTAATAACAAGTGTGTTAATTATTATTGAATTGATCCTTAAAACATGAATGTTCTGTATTCTGTTTGTAGGCACAAACAAACCATGTAAAAGACAGGAGTGTATTAGATGCTCAGAAAGAAAGATACAAAGAAAATAATATTCTTGACTTGTCAACCTGCTAGTTTTCAAACAGCTTTCCTCCTTCTATGTTGCTCTCAGACAGAGCTTTCAATTTCACATAGAAATTTTGACAGAGTTGAAAGACCTGTTTTAACCTAGCCTTAGTATGTACTATGTAAAGTCTGGTTCTGAAGAACAGAAGATGCAAAGATGACACATTTTATATTCTGTTTATCATCCTGCACATATACAGACATTCTTCATAATTTCTTCTTTAATGCAGCAATGACTTTACCTCATTTGAAAAACATCCCCTAAAAATAAAAGGAAATCACTGTGGTTCTATCACATCCCATTTTTTCTAGACGTGGCTGCCCCTCTCAAGTTAGATGGATTTGATGGATTCTTCTTTTACTTCTTCCACAGAGCTATGTCATTTTCATGTTATTTGCATTGAAGAATACTGATCCTTTTTTAATTTAAAAACACAATTGTATTTCAAGTCAATTCCTGCTTTACTACCTATCGTGTAGAGCAACACAGCTATGCTAATGCTTGCTGTGGTAACAATACAGAATTTGCTCAGATTTTACTATTAGGAGACACTAAACTCTTCATGTGTGGCATATTAATCTTGTTCTAATTCTTCATCCATCTCTTTTGAACCTTCCTCCCTTCCTCACCCTAAATAAGCTGACAATCTCATACCGTTGAATATCATTACAGTTCCCAGAGCTGTTCAGTATATATTTTATCTTGCTCAAGGAATCCTCCTAATAATATGAATATGTACATGGAATATCTTAAACTGATTGGCAGCCAGTCACCTTTTTCTCAGTCAAGACAGCTATTTAGTATTTTAATATCTTCTATTAAAAATGCAAGAAAGAACGCAGAAGTTTAACGCTGCCTCGAACCCAATCACAGCTCTGATTTTCCTTCCTGTCTCCAAGCAATGGTGTCTATGCTATGTTCTAATCAAACATCATTCAGCCAAGGGGATGAAATATCAGTCCTACTTAAAGAAAGTAAAAATAAATCTTGGGTTTTTCAGTAAGGTTGTTTCGGGTTTGTTTCTTTGTTTGTTTTGGCAGGGTTCTCATTTTGGATTAGTTTTGTCATCTTTTGCTTTGCCATGCCATCAGTTTGAAAGGGAAGACATAACAGAATCTCAGGCATAATGCAGCCCACTCCTACTAGTGATTTGAATGCAGATATTTGAGATTTGCAATTTTCACATAATAACTTTGCTACCCTTATAGAATACTCCTTACCTGCAGAAGCACATAGGCTGTTAAACTATTTTAACTTTTCCCTATAAAAAAAATCCATAAAAATCACTTCAACTTTTTTATTCAAAACAGCTCATTCAAAGTACAGTCAGTGCTACACAGTATTGAAAACAATCCTTCATCACAGAGTCTGACTTGAAGAATCATTGTATGCATTCTGCTATAGCCTGATTATCTGCTGAGATAAGGGCATGCATCATCTCGTCCTCTCCACTCTTACTGAAAATGTGCTTGAGCTGAACTGCCAAGCAGGGCAGCCAGAGATGTGAGCCAGATGATGCCCCAAAATCTAGTATCAGCAAAGAGAGAGATTGAGTGAAGGACTTAAAAAGAGATGAGCGCAAGGTGAGGTAATAATGCACTGTTTATGCACTTATATTAAATAAATTCATTTGCTTTCCTAAAACTTTTATTTCAAAAAAGGGAGTGTGAGCAGATTTTGAGAAAACTTCAGGAGAGAATGTACAATTCCTGATGTAGGCTATAAGATACACTACAGAAAAAGAGAGTTTAGTTACCACTGAAATTAAACAATATCCAGTAAAAGCCAAAGGAAACGTCTCTAAGCATAAGTGCTGTTTATACCCTGCATTATGGCTTCTCTTTTCCTGTATGCAAGTTTCATTTTACTATTGATGTCATTCATTTAATTTTGGGATACCCCTCACATGAGTAGACTAAATTTTAGGACCTCTGAAGAAGAATATGAGAACATACTCATACTCACATATCAGAACAGACCTTGTCGATAAAATTGCAAAACTGCAGCAAAGAATTTACTGTCTAAATGTTTTTTCAGGCTTTTGTCTCAATGGAGCTTTGTCCATTCAAGCAAGCCTAAAATGCTGGCCACAGTAACATTGTGAAATACAACTGTGAAATAAAAATAAATTGGAAAGAATATAAGCTATTGGAGTGACATTCATATTTCAAAGGCATTGTCTTTGAGGATGAGAAATAAATTTTGAGAATTTTCCAGTCGTTTTAAAATCTCCAGTGATCTAAAAAAATAAAATATCCCAGGTAAATATATTGTCATAATATATTTTTATATATATTATTTCATATATATATTATAATTATATATCTAGGTATATAATTATATTATATATCTAATATATATAATTATAAATATATATAATATATTATATTATTATATATAGATATATTATTGTAATATATCTATTATCATAAAAATAAATCTATACATTTTCTATAATATAATTTTCAGAACCACACAGGTAACATATGAAATTCACTTGCAGAAGGGGCTTCTAAAAGGACCTTAAAAAAAACAGAGAACTAATATTTCTCATTAACTCTGTATAAGACAAATAAACTGTTTAAAATATATTGCTGTAAAAGTCTTGCTAGAGTGAAATTTCAATACTCTCAAATCTTTGTAATTGTTCCTTGTATTTGGTGCAACAATCAGCACCCTTAAATATCACAGCTATTTAAGAAGAACAAAATCCAAAACCATGAAGACCTTTTTTTTCCATAGAAGGTACCATTAAAAGTGAATCTCCAGTTTTAAATTCATATTTTGGAGATTTTAAGTAAAACTCAGATATAGCTATGTTGTTGCAAAGACCAAAAGTCATCTCTGTAAGAAACCTATTTTGAGCAATGCATATTGGAATTGAGTTAAATATTAACACACTACTAATCTCCCAGAGTCAAAATTATTATCTGTAATATTTTGTAAGCAATGCAGGATTGTTAAGCATAAGAATTAAGTAAACTGCAGCTACAAGATGGCCCTTTCAAATAACGTTAAAGCATAAAAGTCTACCAAAAAAATAAGATATACTGAATATAAACATTTTGTACCACATGGTCAGCAGAAATTCATTGCATCTGTAGAAAGCAATAATGTTTAATATGAGAAGCAGACAGCCTCAAAGAGACTGTCTTCCTCTTATGTTTTCCTCACTGGTTTTCCATCCACATTTTTTTTAATATCTAGGAACCCCTTATTTAAATATCCTTTTTTTTTTTTTTTTTTTTTTTTTTTTAGAAACAGTGTACTTTTTTTTTTTTTACAAATTTAGGCTCTTATTATGGCTGTCAAATACTGGCAGACAAAATTTAGCTCACAAAGCACTAGAGAGGCCTGGGCTGCTGGTTTTACAAATTTGGATCACAAATTTAAAATCCGCCTTGTCCTTATTATCTACTTACAGCAGACAAATGTCTCAATAGAAAAGAGATTAATAAATCTGGGGACTTGTGAGGGAATCAAGTGTCATAGTATAAATACAATATTTATTTTAGAAAATTCAACAACTATTCAGGGTTTCTGCAAATGTACTAAAAGTTTTGCTCCACTAATATATTACGTTAGATGATAAAGTTTTCATCTTCCTTCATACACAGTCTTATACATGTAGAGAAACTTCTCCAAGTCCACAATCAATAAACAAAAATTTATTTTAATAAACTTATTCTTAAGGGTTCTGTGATAGAGTTCCATTTGGAGTGTCTCTTTCACAGAGAGGATTGCTTCATTTTTATTTCACCTGAATACAGAGAGAAAGGCAATTATTCATGAAGGAAGGAATACCAGTGTCACTGATTTTATTACAAAAAGAATCAAAATAGATCAAAGCCTATCCACTAATAAAAAACAGGTTTGCTAGATGTATTTTATCCTCTTGAAAAAGATGGGGTTTGCCAGTTTCATGAAGTTATGGCCAGGTGCAAGAAACTATATAAATCCAAAATACCTTGATTTAAAAAAGTAGAAAACAGCAAAAAAAGCTGAAGTCTCTGCTTGTCTGGTAGTATCTGGTGACATACTGAGTAAGAAATGTATACATCTGAGAGGTCTGGGATCAGAAGAATGAAGGGGTTTAAAGGGAATTATTAAAATTTGTAACATTTATATTACTGTGAGGAAACTTAACTCAGCCTTTGAAAGCATTTCAGTATTTGGTGAAAACCAGAGCCTGAAATAGAGCAATACATTCTCTTCTGTCATTCGGTACCTTTCCAATTACCAAGCTTCAATCCACTTCTCAGAGGAGTAAGAAACATGAAAGACAACTTTGTGAATGACTGATTAACATGGAAAAGATCATTTCTCCAAGATTATATTGTATTCCTAACAAGACCAAAAGTGTGCACTAAATTATTATTATGATAATTAACTTTGGCAGACTTTGTCTTATTGTTAAAAAGCAGTAATAAGGTACCTTAAGAGGCAGAATAATTACACTTAACTGCTGTAATTAATAAGTTAATTCTCAGGTAAAAATGATTCATAACATAGGAATTATGCAACTGCTGCCATTTAAATTCTTACTGCAATGCCTTCATACAATGTAAATCAAGCATTGTTAGTATTTCTGAACCTTTACTTCAATAAGGTAAGAGAAAAAATCTGTTCCAGAAGGACACCAATTCATTTCTGTGTCAATGGACTGGAATGTTGAAACTGAATATCAAAATATGCATATATAATCCAAATAAGGAAAAAAGAAGGGGAAAGAGAGCAGAGTTTAATATTTGTACACATAACATTTGTGATATTAGTTTGTTCTTTTTCTACTAGGTGCCATTCCAAAATCTTTCTTCACTTTCAATATTTTTTGTATTTCACAGCAGGATAAAGCCCCAAAATTTCAGAGAGATTTAATCTTCTGTTCTGCTTGTAGAGAATTTGGGCCAAAATTTGTGATATCATGTAATTTAAAGTGAATTTCTTTAACTGCCTTTCAGATCTGTTTTTATGGTGCCCTACACTGCCGTTTCTAGGTGATCTTCGGAAAACCAAAAAATTAGTGATTTCAGTCATGTTGCATAATGCTGCTTCATCACAGTAATAAAAATATATTTAGCATAAAACAATTCCTAGACTACTTGCATTTTACTACCAGTACTCCTAGATGATTCCTAAATGACAGCACACAGAGCTCAGAGCCCCATCCAACCTGGCCTTAAACACCTCCAGTGATACTCTAATTGTGTTGTCAAGTCACCTCTATTACTGGACATAGGCAGTTTCCAGAAGAAATATTAAATTACCTCTGAGCCATAGGTACAGAATTTAATTCATGGGGAAAAAAAAAAAGATGGTGCATTATTTTTCTGGAACACTTTGTGTGTATGTAAACCATAAGACAATATTCATCTGTATTCACTCAGGTATTCTAATCTTACTGTCCTCATTATGACATTAGCACTTAATTATAACATGTTTCATCTCAGACTATATATGTACAGGTTTGCTAAAAACTTGCATTACTGGGCATCAGCCATACAGAAAAGAAAAAAACAATATTGTGCAGATATAAGACAAAAGCTTCATTATCAAAGAAAGATTCAAGTTGTGTCTTCTGCTCTCTGCCTCAGCTGAAAGGCCAGTTTTCTCAATGGCCTGATGTTGCCCTTTCTAATATTTATCGTCAGTCTCTGGCATTCCACAATCCATTTGTGTTATTTTGATAACTGAATTCCCCAGTTAAGTCTCAACATGTACACCAGGAGATGAATACTTCATTTAGTTCCTATTTACAGGATCAGACAAGGAGGTTCCACACTAATGTCTCAGCACTCCTTTTGCCTTTAAAAGGAACAGTTAAATTCTCAGTGTTCAACCCTACCAAAATCTGGCTTCTAGATCTTGGTGGTCCATCCTGAATCTAACACTGATAAGCAGAGTTACTGATATGATAATTCCTTTTATTTAAACTTTTTTTTTTACCTCATTAAACATCCTTAAGAATCAATAAATACTTTGAAAGATAAAATAAACCAACTGTTACATGATAAATGAAGCAGGTTCTTATAAAGATGATAAAAGTTTAAAAGCCATAAAGGGTTCTCTACAGGTGCTAATTTTACTACTTGAATGAAATTAATAAGACTCTCCATAAAACAGCAGGAGATCCTTAGATTACATGAGTAATCAGCAAGAAAATTTATTGTGGATTCATGAAGCACTAAGTGTTTGTGTGATGTATGCAAAAGTGGTACTTTATTCTCTGCAGTGAACAATTCTGAGTCCTTATAATAGAAAAATATTTAATAGCTTGAAAACTCTTGAGGCATAGTTTTAAAAAGTTGTTCAACTGTGATTAATTCAACTCATGACAAACTAGTAATGAAAGGTCTGCCTTATTTTAATATTCAGTAGAAGCCATTATTAAAATAACTACTTAAGGTTAAACAATGGATACAGAGACAACTGAAAATCCAACCTGATATCCAGGAATGTAAGAGTTAGGAGAGTGGGACTCACAAACTGGGTAGTGCATTAATCTGAACAGCTAAACTCTTCACTTTGCCTGCTGTATGGATAATGTATTTATTTACATGACTACTTGTTCCTGCAAACTTCATGTTCTGTGAACCATTTCAGATGAAGAAGTTCCAGAAGTAGTCCCATAGAGGAAATTCTATCACATTTGTGCTATCAAATTCTCAGTAAATTATGCCCTCCAAGGAAGCATACAGCCAAGCTTTAATAATTTTTTCCAAAATATTTTATTACAATGTACCATGGAATCATGAGTTTATGTTCAATACTTTACATTTAATATTTATTGATTGCTGCAGTTAATTGCTTTTGGTTTGTAGCTTGGGGCTTAATTAAGTGGACTAAAAGTGTCAACACACTAAGGCTGTTCAACTGACTGACAAATGAAACTAAATAATGCTTTACCATGACTAGTCACTAATGTTCTATCAATGAAACAAGCAAGGGGAATGCACGGGTCAGGGAAGTAGCAATAATAATAAAATACAGAGTCTTTTATGTTTAGATTAGCTGCTCAGCACAGATTAACAGTAGCCAAAATGACTGCAATCTAAGGAGCCCAATTAATTCATGTTGCATTATATATTACATGAAATGAGATTACTGATAACAGTACAGTGCTTAACGATACCTCATGGCCTGAACAGAGGTGAGCAAACTCTGCCCAGCTTTAGAACTGGTTGAAAGGCACATTGCTGGGTCAGTACACTGCTAAAACAAAGCAAGCACGTATAGTACAGTGGACAATACTAGCTGGACTGTGAAAATGTGTTCCCCATGGCTTCTGGACTTAATCTGTGTCATATTCCACAGGCCTATAGTTTGGGCAATGGAAACATACAGTGTGGATACATCCATTGACTGTTCAGGAGAGGGCCTTTGGATCAAGTAATCTGGGGACTGATCTACACTGTGACCTTTGTAACTATTCACACCTTTACAGGACTCTAACTCATTAATCTAAACAGGTTCGTTTCTGCACTTACCAAGTAGAAAATACAAAAAAAATAGGAAAAATAAGTATTTTTAGAGCTTTGGTGCTTCCTCAGAAATATTATGTTAAAGCTTATGCAAAGAAAAATGCTGTGCTTGTTGAGATCAATTGGTACATCTTCTTTGATAGCAACATAGCTTTGGGGAAGTGAGAAAGCCTAGTCCAGAAGATGAATTAAAATCCAGTTTCCCTGCTTAAAATACAAGTTGCACATTAACAGATGTTATCAATTCTAACTCAGTAACATCTTATATCTGTTCTATGCAGGTTTTTATAGTCATCATTTAAAAATCTGGACACATACTATTTCTAAGATCTAATTGGTTAACTTACTCTAAACCACAGATGTTCACAAATTGTTCATCATTAACTAAAAGCCTTAAAGTGAAACTTAATTTATCAGTATTGCAGGCTATCCATGAAGTTGCTGCAAATCTTTTTTGGGCATCAATGTGATACTACACCATCTTCTCCCAGGCTTTCAAGGTTTTCCCTTTCCTACATACTAGGCAATTTGTCATGTATCAGCTTCCTTTCAAACTTCCATGCCTTTGCCCTTATCAAAAGACAACATTCAGCTACAAATGTCCCTAAGACACTTAATTTTGAAAAAGCTGATGGCCTTGGCTCTCAAAGTATCAAAATTTCAGAGAATCACAGAATGTGCTGAGTTGGAAGGAACCCACAAGGATACTCGAGTCCATCTCCTGATCCTGCACAGGACATCCCCAAGAGCCACACCCTGTGCCTGAGAGCATTGAACAAACACTTCTTGAGCTCTGTCAGATTGGTGCTGTGACACTTCCCTGGGGAGCTGTTCCAGTGCTCAGTCACCCTCTGGGTGAAGAACCTTCTCCTGATATCCAACCTAAACTTCCCCTGACACAACTTCAGACCATTCCCTCAGGTGTTGTCACTGTCACCACAGAGCAGAGATCAGTGCCTGCCCCTCCTCTTCACCTCATGAGGAAGTTCCAGCTGCACTGAGGTCTCCCCTCAGTCTCCTCTTCAGGATGAACAGACCAGATGCCCTCAGCCACTCCTCATAGGGCTTCCCCTCCAGGGAACTCAGAACTTTACAAATCTTTTTTTACCAAGAATTACTCTTTTTTGTGACTCTTCTCTCCAAATACCTTACCATGCTGAATATCTGCTTTTAGAATGACTTCAGGCTTTTTTCCCCTCTCTCTACACACCAACACACATGCACGTATCTATGTGTGTATTTATACATCTACAGATTTATATAATATTTATATATGCATAGGTTTTTATGGGTCTTATCTGATGCAGATCTCCTATAATGCATTCAGCCATTTTCTCCCTGTGGGGGCAAATCAGCCTCACTGACACGTCAGTTTACGATTTAAGGACATAATAATAATCTTGTGTTCTGGGCAAATAAAGGCAGACCATCTTCAATAATAAAGCACCACACTTGCATTGTATAACACCTATAAAAAATGGGTTACAGAGAAAGACAAGGTTTAATAATTTGTGAAATATTTGTATTTTGGAGGAATATTTATGGTTTTCATATTCTCTGCAAATACAAATACAAGACATGAATCATGCCCTTTAACATATTTCTCTGAATTTTCTCTGACTAGATCAGGTGGAACATTTCATCAGAATCCTTGAAATCATGCAAACAAACATGAGCATCTGCATTTTAAATATTAACTGCTAAAGCACCATGAAAACCTCAATGCTGGCAGATTTGCTCTGACTCCTCTGGCAAAGCATGGGCTCATATTCTTTACCTTAAAAGCATTCTGCACAAGAGATGAATGTGAAATTTAGCTTTCATAGCTGACACACATATAGCAAAAAGCCTTACCATCATTAAATTTAATCCTGATAAAGAACACAGCAATTCCTATCTACATTATTTATATATGATTTAAAGAGACTATTCAGTAGATCCAAATTCAAATAATTATATCCACCTTTCATCTTTGAATCCTAATAATGTTATTTCAGCATCTCTGGAAGTGACTTTACCTACAAACATGCAGGAACTTTTCATCCTAATAGGCTAGTTCCATCCTTTAGCGGCCTCTTGCTGTGTGGCTGATCTTTATAATTCAACTTATTTTGGGGAAGGGGAAGGGGAAGGGGAAGGGGAAGGGGAAGGGGAAGGGAAAGGGAAAGGGAAAGGGAAAGGGAAAGGGAAAGGGAAAGGGAAAGGGAAAGGGAAAGGGAAAGGGAAAGGGAAAGGGAAAGGGAAAGGGAAAGGGAAAGGGAAAGGGAAAGGGAAAGGGTGTTTTATAATAAATTATCCCATTCAATGACAAAGTCCAAAATATTTATGTAAAAGGAAGACATGGCCAGATGTCTGCATTTTTCAGCTTTGTAGACTACTCTCAAGTTTTCAGCAATGTCTACACTGGGCAATGTAGAACTAGTGCAAGGATCCCAGTGTTTGAGTTCAGTTAGACCAGTAAATCTGGAAATTATATGCGTACAGTGGTCCATCCAAAGCACTCACTCTGAAAAAATGCCTGGGATGATGAAAAAAGAGACTGCCAAAATAGTATGTACAGTGCCTCTGAGAAAGATAAAGACTTTAAAAGCAACAATAACCACAAAAGTATGCAGACAAATCTGAATGGTCACATAAAGTAAGATCTGGAACAGAATTTATAGCTTGGCAGAGTTGCAACTTCAGTTTCTTCCTTTCTACATATAACAATATATTCCTTCTATCATATATCATTCCCTGCACTTGCCTAAATGATGTGGTCAAATTAAAAACAGCACAAGCTCTAAAGAAAAGAAAACAGGCCTAAGGACTGAGGATTTTATAAGCAGCCCAAGATTCCAGTCTTCAAAATCCCCAAGGCAGCTTTGAAAATCTCAACCTAAATGTTTAGCCGAGTTTCTATCTGCTTTTCTTTCAAACTGCAAATCCCAGTTGTTCTCACAATTTCCTAATGCTCACCGTGCTTATCCATGAAACATAAGCTGGGGTTAGGATGAAACCTTTGCCCTGCATTTTCTCCATGGATACAAACTGTCTGTCAATACACTACAGCACTGCTACCATTCCCCTCACATTGCATTTACCAACATCTGCACTTTAGGATTTAGGAGGCTTCAGAAACCATTTTTCTTAAGGATTTTCAGCAATGTAAAAAGAATTGTTGGCTGATTTTAAGTTTTTAATAGGATGCAAAAGAATGTGAGGTGGTTGCAAACACGGTGCTCTGTGGAAAGGAAGTAGGCTTTCTAGATAAAAGTATTTAAGATTAATTTAACATGCACAGGATTTCCCAATTAAAACTTTCACATTAGCACTGCATTTTAAACAGTTAATCTCCTAACGAGACATCCCCAGCAATAAGAAGTGAATTGCAGGACCGAATAAGGCCCTGAGGCCTGCATCTGGAAAAGGCTGTGCTTTGTAAATGTTGGATTTATGCTGCTGCCACAAATTCTGCAATCACAGAGCTCCACTGCCACCTACTGCCAAGATGTCTTTTCCCACCAGAAACCACCACTAAAAGTGAGAAATCCTCTGCTTCTGCACAACATGCTAACCAAAGAAAATCAGGCAACCCAATTCTTCACACACAAATTTTACGCATTTCTTTTTTAACTCTAATAGTTGGAAAGGCAGATTGTTTATTTTTCTGTGCCTTTTCTTCATTATATGGTAAAAGCGGAACAATGTGGGAGAGTCTATGGAAAAGACGGGTTTTCCCTCTCTTATTCCCAGATGTCAACTTCGAATCCTGGCTGACCTGCAGTCCTCTCTGACTACAGGTCATCCCTCATTTTCTACTAGATGCTCTATTTTGCACATTCAGATTTTTGATAAGGATCCTCAAGGAAAAAGAAGAATTAAAAAAATATACATTCAACTTTCATTATCAGATTAAAAATGCAGTTCTGCATTTTAAAGGCTTTATAACCAGGCTTCTTTGGTGTTTATTCTCTGTGATGGTTAGGAAAGAAATAAACACATTCAAGAGCTGGAAAATATTCCTGGTATACAATCTATTTTGATAGACAATCTATAATGATACCCCCCCCCCGACTCATCCAAAAGAGTTACACTGAGGTTGACTCCTTATCTTCCCTGAGGGGCCAAAGACAATACCTCTGTGATGTTCCTGATCTCCAAGAGTCTAGATGTGAAGGAGTCCTGCACAGCATCTCACAGCACCACTCTGGAGACACTGCCTTAAATTGAAAATGAAGTTTTACTGTGGTTTCCTTTTGGGGTCAATTTGACAGCTAAATTGCAAATCAATTAACATTTCAAGAACAGCTACTCTCTTGCCTTGTAGACAAAGTCACTAACAATTGCTCATGAAATAAATTTTTGGAAGCAGCAGAAAACAAAGGGAATTAATATTTCAAAGCACAATGAAAGACGCTTAACAAATACTGAAGCAGGGAAGAGAGAACATCAGGATTAATGAATGTCAGCTGCATTCTCTGTAAATTCCAGCCAACTTGAACAGCCAAGGATCTGGGATTCGAGATACAGTACTCTATAACTAGGTGTTTTTTCTGCTCTTTGCCTTAATAGTATATGCAAATAACATTATAGGTGTATAGGTGACAGAATCCCCATCCTCGTGTTTATAGTTGTTTGGTAACATTGAAGCACAGCTTGACTCGAGCTGCTGCTAGGAAAATCACAGCATTACATATCATCTGCAAGCACCCTGGAGGGAAAAATATCTTCAATTCACTGTGTCAGTGGTGTCTCAGACTGAAGTTGTATGCATACACTCAAGAAATATGTGCTCTTCCTGCATTACCATCAAAATAAGTACAAAACAAGCAAGATAGCTTAATTACATTTTTTAAGACAAGACTTTTTTTCTTCTTCTTCTTCTTCTTTTAGACAGGAGCTCCTGCAAGTACAGATGGGGTGAGATTCGCTTGTTTAATATCTAGGGAATAAAACTCCAGACATCCTGACACTATCTCCTCCTCTGCCTTCAGGCTTAGCACTACTCCACATTTCAAGTACAAACTCAACTACAAAATTTGTGTATCTCCATCCTGTATCTTTTTAGATACATAATATCTCACAGCACCAAAGGTTTAGGGCCTGGAAGAGAGCTGTTTCTTTTTAAAAGCACAAATACAGCACAATAATCCGTGAGAAAGCATAAATTTTCACACATTTGCACTTGAAAAGTGTCATTTCATTTCTCATTTATCAAGAGAGTAGTTCTGAAGAAATAATTCTGTTCAAAATTTTATCTGTTGCCCTGAAATTAAAATCTCGTATTTATCTGTTCATTGTCTTATATGCTTTAGGGTTTTTACTGCAAATACATTCAGAATTTTTGTCTCCTTTAGAGAACAGTGGGAAAAGGTAACAAAAAGCAAACAAATTTTAGTCTGCCTTTATGGAAATTCTGGCTTTTCTTCCCACTGGAAATGCTTAAAACGTCTTCCTTCCAGCAATAAGCCTACATGATAAGTTTTATATGGCATACTATGTAGTGTTAACAAAAGGAAGTTTTACTTTATCTATTCCTTCTATCCACTGTGTTTACCTGCATCTAATGGAATAGCTTCCATCAAGAATAACAGACTTTTAAGTCATCTCTACAAAAGCCCTTCAGCCAGCAGAGTCAGTCTAAATAATTATATGTTTTCATCCTGTGTTTTTACACAAAATCATAAGACAAGATGAATACATAGGAAGAGAAGTCCAGAAACAACTTTAGGAAGAATAATCTGCCCCTCTACACTTTCAGTATCTGCTGTCTTGGGTTTCATCCCTAGTTGGCCAGACCATCTTGGCCCAATTTGTCACTCTTACTACCTATTTTAGCAAGATGTGTCCACAAAACACATCTGAACAGAAGTGTAAAAGGCTTATGTCCTATAACACAACAGGCAGTCCTTAATCCAAAAGCATTTTGCAAATGCAAAGCCAAAAAATATTGAATTCCTTTCTGGTTTTAGTTTCATAGAGCTAGGGGGTTTTTACTCTGCTCTCTTCTATTTCCTCTCCCCCAAACTGACTCTCTTGATAACCTTTGTCTTTACACAAAGAAACATCCAATAGTATTTGAGCTGAACCTTCTACAATATTCAGCTGTATCCATGGTAGGAAAAATAGGCTATCCATTTTCAAAAGAAAATAGAGTAAATATGAGAATCAATAGAGAACTGAAAATAAAAATCTATTGGAAAATTCTTTAGATGGTTTTGGAACACAATCAATTTCTAACAAACTATACATATTCTTTCTCATTATTATTGTTTGTGAAAAACCAATCCTGCAATGCATTTCCTTTTCTAAATAACCTTTTTTTAGTACTGGAAAGGCAAGGACAAAAGGCCAGAACCTCAGGCCCTGTAAATTAGGTGTCTTGATGGCCCATAATAACACTGTTCTGATAGGAAGCACAATAAAGCAAAACCCTGATATACTTCAAGGGAAACCCAGGATTTCTACTGTTTGCATTGAACTTGAGAATTCACTTAATGAGAAGCTTCATTAACACACAGCAGATATTTTATTATACAGGTTAACGGAACAAAACCCTAGCTCTCACATAGAGAATAAACCTTTCAGAGCCCCAGCAGCACTCTTTGACAAGAGACTGAGTGCCCAGCTTCCTGCTGATGAATGACAGGATGGCCAAATGACAACGCTGGAACTTCACTGAGCAAAATAAAGATACAACTCTCCAAATGACAAGGGTTAACCACATATAGAGACATGCGCAGGCTAACATGAATGCCAGGTTACAAAGGCTTCAGCTGCAATTTTTCCTCAGCTTTAGTTCACTGTTAATAACATGACCCCTACTACAATAGTCATCACCATTGTCAGCTGTTGCGGCTGAATGTTCTGGCTGACCAGCACAGCTCTTTCACATCTTTCTCTGCTCACAAACTGCATTACTGATACTTTCAGGCAAAAGTTAATGAAATGTCTGCAAGATCTGCATACATAGTTACATCTCTTCTAACTAAGAATTTAAAGTTCTCTTTTATAAATCTTAGTGGCAAGCCCCAGTCATTTTAGGGCATATCTTCCTGGAAAAAGTAGCATATCCTGCAAAAGTATAGAAAGAAATGAGATCTTCTATACAGCATCTCTGTTTACTTGGAGATTCAGGTTGGTGTAGGCTTTTACAGATCCTCGAGTTCTGCCTACCTCAAAGGCAATCATCTCATCTCCAGCTTGGCCCTTGGATAGAATAAGGATTGCAGCAGGATTTCTTACTCAGGAGTTGAAACTTCTTGAGATATTTAATTTTATTATTCCTTGTTATTTATGCTTCAGCTGATTAAGTAAATTAAACAGCCAAAATTGTTAGAGACCAGTTTACCACAGAGTACCATCCCTCATTTTCTACTAGATGCTTCATTTTGCACATTCAGATTTTTGGTAAGAATCCTCAAGGAAAAAGAAGAATTAATAAAATATACATTCAACTTTCATTATCAGATTAAAAATGCAGTTCTGCATTTTAAAGGCTTTACAACCAGGCTTCTTTGGTTTTTATTCTCTGTGATGGTTAGGAAAGAAATAAACATATTCAAGAGCTGGAAAATATTCCTGGTATACAATCTATTTTCAAGAGGAAGAAAACAGCTCCATTTTAGACATAAAAATAGTTTTGCAAAAGTAGTGTCTTTAAGTAAAAGTGGTTAAGCTTAAACCACCACAGTTTAAGGAAAAGCACTTTTTTTTGAGTTTTTTTGTTGGTTTTTTTTTTTTTCAGTGTATTATGCACAGGGAGTTGCAATGATTTGCTCTTGACATTAAAGAGAAGATGATCAGTAAAATGTTCTGCATGTCTTCCAGCTGCTGGCAATAACAGCACAAAGCAATAAATACATTCTACTTATTGACGTGGTCTTTGTGAATACCTGTCAAGAGTGTAACATACCTGAGATGAAGTCTCTGCTTCATGGTTCTTCCAACCACAAAAAAAGCAGGGGTTGAGATAAAGAAACAGAAATTCAAATGGTAATTCTGCAGCTCAAAAAGATAGGATACTACTCAGCTGAGTGATAAGTAGGAGCTGAGACAAAGTTAAACTCAAAAATAAATCAAACTCAAAGTTTAACTCAATAAACTCAAAAATAAGTTTAACTCAAAGCTAAACTTTAAAATAAGTATTACTTAGCCACATGCAATGATTTTATATACTGATTGTGCCTTCGACGTGCCTGTGCCTGGCTTTCAAGGGTGGTTCTTACACTGTCATCTATGAAGCACTTCTGCTGAATGGAAGTGACACTCAGAGATCCATCTTATCCTCAAGTACATGAAAGAACAAGTTAGATTTGACTTTAATCCTCATTATTGTACATGATCAGCTGCCTGAATTTGTTTCAAGATTTACAACTGTACTAATATATAACAAAGTTTATGTGCCTCTTACTTGGATAAACATTGGTGAATGGTGTGCTGGTTAGACACAGAACACTCATTTGTTTCCACATAAATCAATTTGATATCAAGTGAACCTCTTCACTTCTGTGTTGCTTTCTGCCACAACTCAATCAAACTGCAGTGACAATTAGGCTGGAATTCTGCTAAGGTTTTCCAATTGATGACCCAGGACTCCATAGCTTTGGCAGAATCCTTTACCAAGCATTTCCACAAGAAGGAAAACTGTACCTCTCCTTACCTGGCAGTTGAATTATTAAGTTCCTGGTTTAAAAATTTTCAGTCAAGTGAAGAGGAAATGTAGGAACAATGCAAACTGAAAGAGCTCTCAGGTTGAAAGAAAGAAAAAAGAAACAAAAAACCTACGGTGTTTAAACAAGAAAAAAAGAGATTCACAAGTTCTGAAGAGATTTCTTGCCATCTAAAATAAGATTAAATATTTCAAAACCCCCAATACAATAAGGTTAAATAAGGTGCTTGAAAAACCTGCATATAAAGGTTGTTTCTCTATATGAGAACCAGCCTAAGATGGCCTGTCTTTTATCTAAAGTATATGAGTGCAAGGCCCTTTACCCTAGGAACATTTTGTGGGGTAGAGGCATGAGTACCTTTTCAAAAAGAGATTAACTATGGCCAGGATTGACTGAGCACCTAAGAATGTAGGCTAAGCTCTTCAAGTCTCACTCCTCCATCACAGAAATATTCTATTATTCTTCAAGGAACAAGGTTAATGTCAAGAAAACTTGCCAGAAGTTCTTATAGATAGTTCAGTCACTTTCTTTAAGGCCTAAAAGATCACTCTTTTCTGCTGTGCCATGCTGATGGACAAAGATTAAAAATGCTAAGCCACATTTTTGGATTACCCAAAGCACATGCTTTGCTAGAGTTCCAAGTGCTGTGTTCTGGCTCTAATACACAACAGGAAATTAAAGTAGAAATACCTATCAAAAGTAAGACAGTATTAAGAATTGTACTGTCAAGACAAAAACACTTCCAACATGAACGTGTCTGAAACCTGGCTTTTGAACCTCACTTCTTTCATTTAACTTATGGTTTTCAGGATCTTCATACACACAACATTTTTAGCTGTCTCCTTGCTGTTCACAGGTTCTACTTATTTTTAGAGTTGTGCAAGTATGTCCAGGTCAGCAGCTGTTACAAGTAAGGAAACAAATTCTGTGCTGGAAGAGCAACGGAGCGTTTGTGCTCCAGTAAGACAAACAGCCAGGCTCTGTGTTACATAATCCAGGTGTCCATCACTCTAAATTTGAGCACAATTTCTAAGTAATTGTATAGAAAAACTGTTAAGCATAATTAAATATAATTTCATTCCCATCAGATCCTCATATTATTCTTTTTAGGATTAATTTTAGACTTCTAAAAACATTATATTAAGTACAGATAGTGAAAAGGCGTTAATTAGCTCCATTTGTTCATTTTATGAAGCTCTACAGTGCAGTATTTTGCAAAAACAAGATACAATGAAGGATGTTGAAATGCATGAATTGGTATATTAAAGATATTCCCATTGCTACCAACAGACTTTCAACAAAAACTGAACACAAACCTAAACTAAAAGCAGCTATCAGGAAAAAAACTCTCAAGTTGTAACCAAACCCTCACTTAAATTTCTGTTATTTCCCTTCTTCCCTTGCACACATTTATTTGTTCACCTATCAAATTCATGGTATCAGAAGCATTTTAAGATAAGTCATACTTAGGTGCTAATACTTAAGAGAAAATCCATCCCAAATCTGCAGCTTCAAAAAAGTTCATTAAGAATACGGACATCTGATTTTTATATTTCTTAATTAATAATATTCTGTATGGATTGTTATTAATGTGGTAATCCTGTATCATATGCCAGAATGGGCACTACAGCTCTGAAGTCCACCTGACGCCTCCTTTGCACCAAAGGGGAAGTACCTGAAATTGATACCTTGTCCCACTGTATTATACACAGGGTAAATTGTTTTCATATTCTGATCTTCTGGAAGGGGCAAAATCTCCCCTCACAATACTGTATGCACACAGCAATGTGAGGAAAGAAAAACATGGTGCTCTGCATCAAACATAATTAATGCACATTTAATATGGAAGTTACTATGTAGCGACAACCAACTATTAAAAACACACATTAATTTCTGTCCCTTTCCACATGTTAATTAAATAACATCCTTTCAGAATCTGTGTTTCTATTTATGCTTCTCAGTTTGAAAATCAGAACCATTCTAGGAACACGTTGACTTCTGTAAGGGTTTTCAGATGGTGGTTTCCTGAAAGGTGGGAGGTGACAGGTGCTACTGCACAGTGCTTTTCTATTGTCTCTTCATTTACTCCCTTGCATGCATTTATGTGTCCTGAATCATCATGCATTTCAATTATGAAGAACTAAGATTGAACTGTATTTAGGCTTTCATTAATTAGTTCCCTTGTTTATATGATTTCGTTGTTAACTTTGCAGAAGGCTCTAGAATACCACAGTCCTATTAGGCAATACTAACAATGTGCATAGAAGCCATCTCTTAACATAGCATCACAAATTAAATCAGCAGCACCACTAAGCATTTGCAAATATGCATTCAGTTATAGATGCATCACGATTCATTTCTGACTTATTTCAGTCACTTTCCATAAACATTCAAATGAACACATTTATTTTGACACAAATATGCACTGAAAAGTACCAAAAGTGATGTGAGTAATGATATGGCCATGCAGCTGCATAAGTGCTTATGTTAGATGTCTTTGTGTGTGCATTAAAAGCTTTTTGTGGAATTATGGTTCATCAGAACACAGTACAGAAAAAAAAAATTGCTATTCAATAGATTATTGAAATTCAGACAGTCCAGAGATAATTGATTTGTATTAAAGGCAAAAAAACCACAAAAGCATAGATTGAGAGTGGTAGTAGAGAGGTTCCTTATGACTCAAACTTCATTGCAGTGGAAACTTTAGATAGGCACACTATAATTTGCTACATGAATTTGCACTGTGATCAGGGTACTAGGGTATGGCAGCTAGTAATAATTTCAAACATTTCTTTCAATAATGCGTGGTTTTATTTAATATACAAGCTTGTCTTTTTATGTCATACTATATTCACATTTCAAATATGACCATTCTATTTAAAATAGCTTAATAAATATATTTATAGAAATTACAGACAAGTATTAGCTGTTACCATTCCTTCAAAATGTGTAAACTTACTTTTAGGCTGATAAATTTAAAATTGAAAAGACATGCATTTCCCATCAAAACAATTTACAACAATTTTATGAGTTGTTTAGATTAATTAATCCTGTAAATCTTTCATTGATAGTTTACTAAATGTGTGCTGCATAATGGGTGCATTTAACTCCATTTTGCTCTGTTTCTTCAAACTAATACAGCATCACCTAACATGAAGCTGATAATATTTTTGTCCAGTAATTACTATCAAATGAAAATCAAGTAAGATGCAAACATAGATCTTTGTGCAGCAAAATATGTCAACATCCATTTAATTTAAGCATGGAGTGTTTTTTTCCTGTTAAAATCATTATGGATGTCCACATGATTAAATCTAAGCAGGCCACCAAGTAGTAAACTGAATCAGGGCCCAAATATGTAAAGGAAAAATCAATCCTTTGAAAGCCACCAAGAAATCCAAATAGAGAAAGGGTTCTCACTTACCAAGATTTAGGAGAAGAGTCAAAAATTATTAACTGGAATCAATTTGCACATATTGTATGTACTGTATTTAGATCACACAAATTACTTCATATTAGCAAATCAATAGTTCCATTCATTGCGAGTTCCAAGACTGATTATCCCTTGCAACTCTGAAAAGACCATAGAGCATTTTTATCCATTAATAATTCACATAAGGATAAAGGCATTCTCTAGGCATATAGCTTAAAATACATACTTATAAATATACCTTTGATTAATATAAAAGCTAAACTGAAGAGCATTCGGGAACTTGTTTTGCAAACAGCCAAAGAAAAGTTGCAATATTGTATTTGCAGGTTCCTATTCTGTTACTGAACTATTCAGTATCTTCCCTCATAGCAAACCCATCCTGCTGTAAGCAGTGACTATTATAAATATACTAAGCGAGCAAAATTTGGTTCTTTGGAAATGACCATCTAAGCTATATTAAAAAAAAAATTTAAATCCCCAGAAGTACCTGTTTTTTAGGCAAATAATCCAGATGGAATAAGATAGCAACAATTCCTGACATAAAAATACATCCAAATGGGGCATGTAATATAATGATGTGTTGGCTGGGATGAAAATTGGAAAATACAAGTTTTAAGCAGAACGCTCTCAGTGAGGATATGGCCCTCAGTACTAATATAGGAGGGTGCAAACTCATTCTGTTTGCTGGCAGAATTGTTCTCAGCTGAAAACTGTGAGATTATATTACCTGAGAGCTGAGCTAACAAGCCCACTGAGAGCTAAAGCAAATGCCTGCACATTCAGGTCTCTGCCTGTGTGGCTATTCAGCTTCCAGACCAGACTCCTCTCATCTCTCACCTCCAGAGTGAATTGCTGCTCATTCTAGGGCAAGTCACTTCATCTTTTTGCTTCCCCTCCCACTTCCATATCTTTCCCACTCGGTGTAAAAGCTCTGCAGAGCAATGCAGGCATGATTTCAGCAGGGACTTCTAGATGCTTCTGTAATATGAGCACCAGCAATAAATTGGGAGAGGATAATAGAAGTGTCAAGCGAGTCCTAAGTGCAGCAGCAGAGCTGTAATGTACTGTACGACACCCTACATCTAACACCATCCTTCAAGGACTCTGCACAGTGTGGTTTATTCCACTGCAATAATAAATGGATCCATGATGCATCTCCAAGTATTACCCAGCATTGAAAATGAATCACGGTAATGTTACCTTCGCTTCTCTCCAGCAAGAGGATAATACTTTTGTGGATGTGATACCACTCTGTATAGTTTTTGACAAACTGGAAATACTTTAGTGAAATAAGGCTGCATGGGGAGCACATGATTCATTTTGAGGCAGCAGCAGCATATAAAAACACAGTGCTGAAATCACTGTGGCAATTCCATTCATATCTGTTTAGTTAGGCTTGTTTATTCTGCTATTCCTAACTGTTCTAGATTCCCACAGATACTTCCTTTGCAGCTCCTCCATTCCCCATGATCAATACTTTCTTAGAGGTTCTTGAGATGCTACCAGCAGGTGTGTGTGTCACTAGCTCATAGAAAGATGGGAGAGTAATCAATGTGTAATATTTAATTCTCCTTTAAGTCAATGGTGCTTTTTCAAAATTTGAGATACTGCTGGTGGTTCTCTCGTTTCTCTCACAAATCTGTAAACCTCATTACTGGTAATCCCGTGAATGTTACTGTGAACAGCGTATGTGAATCAGTACCATTTTCTATTCATTTTTGCTCTTGCTTTTTTTCTGAATGTTTGCTCATGCCACATTACTCTTCATTCTATTTCAGCAGTTTGTGCTGATATAATGCTTCATGATTTTGTAAATCCATCTAAGTATCAAATGTTCTCCTAAAACCTCAATATGTAGCTGTTTCAATGTTATCTACTAATTTAGCAATGTTCAAAAAACACACACTCATCAGTCTCAGTGTCCTCTTTATAAATCAGTGCCAACAGACATTGCAGTGACAGCATGTTCTGAATCTGAATACCCTGTAGTTTAACCAGTATTTTCTATATCATCCCAAGAAAATTTGGTGTGTTCCCTTAGTTCCCACTACTCTACAAAAACATCTTTCTCTTCCATACTACTGATCACATCTATTAATCCTCTCGGCAGAAGACTTTCTTTTTTCTATTGCTAATAATTTTGGAAGGCTAATTTGTGATTTTTCTGAGTGTTATTCTTTGTCAGCTTTTGATCATTCTAATTGCCTTATTATAATCTGCTCTCCTACAGTGATAAAGGCTTTTAATGTTTCATGTGCTAGGAATGAAAGGGAAAAAAACGTGAGCAAAAATCTCTTTTTGTTCCTGAAATATTACCACCTCCACAGTTCATAACTATTAGGGGGAAGAATTCATTTTGGCCCTCTGTTGTGTCAAAGTTTCATCCCTTCAGTGGCCCCACTGTCTCTTTGTGATTATGTTCACTTCAGCAGTGAAATGGATTGATCATTGCAGCTCCTTTTGCCACCTATTTCACATGCTACTTTAACATCCCAGAATAATGATTTGGACTCACTTCTTTAATTTCTCTATGAACTGTACATCTCATGCCTCTTTTTAATATGGTTTCTTGTATAATGAAAAAAGCGTATCATCATGTTTGCCCAGGACCTGAATTTTATAATCTCAGTTTTAACATCCTTTTCTTCATTACAAGGACAGGCTTACAAAGTGGAGATTTAAAAACATGACTGAACTTGTGTAGATTTATTCACCATTTTGAGTTCTGTCCTTTGAGAAGTTAGAAATGGCTCCAAATAATACAGTCTCTACCACCCTCCACGTTATTTTGCCTTTGAATTTCAGACTTCAGAAACATACAAGTAGTATGAAGCTACAAGTACCAGAAGCTTGCAAGTAGTGCCACCAAATTCCTCATTAAAAAACTTTCCAGATTATTCTTCCAATAATTTTGTAGCCCATTTAATTCAAAAGCATACAAACTTAACCTTGCAATTTTTTCATCTTTTTTTTCTTTGTCAGTCAACCAAAACTGCTGACGGAAACACGCTGGCTTCAATAAATATTTTCTCCAGAACTCCTCAAGTTCATAGTGGAATAAGTACTCAAAACAAAAGATAAAGTAAAAAAAGAACAAAGAGAAACAAAAACACTTCTGCCCAGATATAGTCCAAGCCCATTAATTCCCAGGAGATTATCCGAATTTAAATTAGAGAAATAGTCTGCCAATGATCCTGTGAATATTTTTTCTTAATAACTAACTCCAACAGTAGGAGGAACAAGATAACAGCACTGGCTTTACAGTACTGCAGCAGAAGTGTTCAGTGCTTGACAGGAAACATGGGTTGCAGTTATCCTTTTCGTTTGCAGCCTAGAGCGTGTTTTAGACGGTATTTGGGACAGTTCTTCCTTACTGACAGTTACTGAAGTTTTACAAGTCTGAAGAAGGGACATTACTCCAGGTCTTTTGGATCCCAGGATATGGAAGATATCTTCTGGATATTAGCCTCCCTCTGTTACTCCTTTGTAAAGCTCCTATTTTGGCAAATTGTTCTTCTGCATAGAAGCAAATGTTTCATTTGGACAAGAGAGACCCAAATGCTACATGGCCTGGTGGCTACTGCATCTGCCCAGGAGACTTGTATTCAATTAGCAGTTTCAGAAAAAAGAGCAAGAAGAAATTATTTGAAAACTTTCTTCAACGTTTTCTGTGGAGCAATTGTCTCAGAGAATTAGCGAGCTACTGAGTGCCGTGTCATAACAAGGCTATGCTGTACTGGGGAAAAGGAAGGTCTACTAACAAGGTCTACTTCCAACAATGGTAATCTCACATCTTTTCTTGTAGGACAAAACCAGTCAACAAACTTAGAAAGTTTTTATTTTTTAATTTGTGTAAATTTTTCAGTCACATAATTATGCTCAAATGAAATTTTGTTGTCCTAGTATTCCTATTTTAGTTCTTCCTGTTTCATCATGTGAAAGAAACAGCTTTTTTTTACATTTAATTGTATAATAATGAATTATTATTATTATTATGAGCCAAAGGAAAGTAAATGCACATTGAACTTGGCAGTCCAAACACAAAAATTGCATTGTTCTCACTAAAATTATTTTGCAAGTCTAATTAAATAGCACAGAGCTGTATGAACACTTTTAAACTGATCTGCAACAAGTTTCTTGTGATGTAGCTTGAGAAGGAAATCTTCTTAAGGTAAATCAATATAAGCCTTTTGTAAAACCATTTAGGTTTATATGAGGACTTCAGGACTGTTACTAAATTGATTAATTTAAATGTGAGTTCAGTTAAACAGATGCTGCTTTTGTGTGCAGAGAAATCCTAAAGGGGTGGCATAGTCTTATCTGCACTGACTCCATACCTACATTTAATGTTTATTAGATTTTAATCTTGTTAATGTTATAGCCTTCTTCTGAAAGGGCAAAACACCAACATTATTTATATATTCTGTGACCTATCCCTTGCTCAAAAACAACTGCCCATTGGTAATCCCTTAACTATCTGTGATCGATTCCCAAAATAAACTTTACTGATTAAGGTGGCATCCAGACTGCTTATTCACCTTACCCATTAGGATAGTGAGAAGCTCATTGCTCAAAGAATGGTTTCCTGCCAGGCTACAAGTAGAAAACAAACACCCCATTAACAGTAGGCCTAGTGACAGCTGTAAGTACCACTGGTCTCAATTAGGTGTTCTCTGAGGTGGACCAGCAGAGCTGGGATAGGATTACAAACCAGAATCTGTTCACACTTCGAGAAAATCACACCTGTTGGATTCTCCAGGACACAGCATGAAAATGACCAGGTAAATGAGATACTCTTAAAATATTGTGGTATAATCAGAATGATGATGGGCATCAGGTAGTCCAGATAGCCCACAGACAGTTTTGCACATGTAATTGAACTTTCTTTTAGTGTTCAGTCCCACCCAAAAACAGAAAAGAGTGTGTTATGACCCCCCTACTAATTAATAGAACAGTGGGGTTCTTCTGGTGCCAAAGACTCTGGATTCTGGCCCACACAAAGTTATTTCCAATTTTTTTTACTGAGTTGTTCCCTAGCTTGACATTTTACCCAACACAAAGGAGAATCTCTCTTTTGTAATTTTACAAGATGAGAGGTATGACTTTAAAAGCTTAAAAAATAAAAACCTCAGCAAACACTAGCTACTACTGCATTTCTGGGGAGTTTCCTTCCCTAATTTCTCATGAGTATGTGGAGGGGTTTAGGATTTTCAATGAAAGTAATACAGTATCAGAATTAATTTGAAACAGTTCTGTTCAGAAAAGACAGTGATCATGAAACCATGACCTTCAAAACCCTGGGACCTCAAATCTGTGGAACAAACTTCGACCAAAATGAACTGACTGCTTCTAGTCATATTTTCCTGAAATTAAATGACTTTCTCATGACATATAAACAGATTTATTGAAAGACTGCTGCGCTATTTCCAGGTACGTCATCATTATCATCACACTTTTCTGTGCAACAGCATGGAATAATGCATAGGAATAAACATTCTTCTAACACTAAGCTAGATTCAGAGAATAAATATAAGGATATATTTTTACTATGGCAGCTGTGGTTTTGTGAGAAAACTAAAATGTTCCTCTCTTACATCTTTAATAATAGATAACCATGGAGCCAGCTACGCAGACGGGGCGGGGGGGGGTGGTAAAAGGAAAAAAAAAGAAGAAAAAGGACAGTAATAATTGATCCAGAGCTATGTCATATATTGTGCATCAACAAATACCTTCATATTTTAAGGAATGTATTCTAAGTAATAAACATTTATACACAACTGTAAATGCATGCAATACATTACAAAAGCCTAAAGTTCTTTTGTCTGGATTGCTTACCAGCTACCAGTTATAAATATTCTAATGAGGCTCTTATTCCTCTAATGTCAGTGTGGTACCAGAGTGCCTTTCTATTAGTGCATTAAGCTACATGACTAGCATTTTTCTGTCTTTCTGTCCGCAGGTGGAAAATTACATGTATTTAAAAAAAATTAATATTTTATTTTTTATCTATGATGTGCACGCACTTTCACTGGCAAATGCAGACAGAATAATATCTATCACATTTTACTGTATTGAATTTAAAGTACTAGACAAGCCTGTTGTACTAAAATAAGTATACTTATATGCTGAACATTTATATTACTTCCCACTAAGGTTACACCAGAACATCTGTGAGTTACCCAAAGAAATTCTGTGGCTCTATTTTATTGTGCTATTTTGTGTATTACACTCGGTATTCATGATGCTACTTTCCTATTTAAGTCCCTAACTCCCCCTTTTATTTCCACGGCATAACCATCCAATGATTTCAAATATCAAATGTAGAATACATATTTTAGTCAGGTTTAATAGGAAAATTTTGATACTCCAAAATGCTTTTTCTTCTGGGGACGCACATGACATAAACAGCATTTTACTAAAGATGCTTTTAACTTAAATTTGGATTAGATCTGTACAACTTTCTTGACATTGCAAGGAAAGCATGGAAACACATATTTGAAAGATCAGTGCAGTTTGAAAAATCTGTACAGTTGTCAAAACCGTGGGTCCTTCCAATGGGCTTCTAGCATTTAGCATTTGCTTAGGATCTAGACTCCCAAGAACAGACTAAACAACTCAGAGGTCAGGGAACTCTTACACTGTTACATAGGAAACTACTCTACTGCTCATCTAACCTACCTAGATTCCTATAAATGGTGAATACAACATTTATTCCTCATTTTTTTAAGGCAGATATCTCCCTTTTTCTCTTAAAAAAAAAAAAAAAAAACAAAAAACAAAACAGAGAAAAAAGTTCTTTATAGCGAAGTATCACAATCTCAGCAGCAGGAAGTTGTGAATGGCTCCATTAACAAGAAGGAGTTTTTAAAAGAGTGATCTGAATTATGCAGCAGCCTGGCATTTAGAGTGCACTGCATTACTGCATTACACAACCCATTACTGCACTGGAGTACACATCTCACAGCCCCTTCCCCAAAACCCAGCAGTCATTTCAAATTGATCTCTCTAGAATCTAACTTCACTAATTTATTTTTCTATAGTCTAGAATGACATAAGTTCTGATCTGCATTTCCCCTTCACACACCAAGACTTGTTCACAGAACCACATTTTACATTTTTAATATCAAGAAGTCTGTTATTATCATTGGAATAGCTTCATTGTTGCAATACTATCAGGATTAGCACTTACAGAGAACTTCTGAGCTCAGAAAGACTGAGGCAGGTCTTCTTATGGATGTTCATCTTCACTTCCCCTTATATCTATACTACCATAAAGTCATCTACTCTCTCATGCCTTGCTTTTTACCCCACTGTGCTCCACACCACTTTTACATCCCTGTGGCTTTTCCACCGACCAACAGACAGCACAAGTAGTCACCAGACAATTATTTTCATGCTGACTGACCTGCCATCTGCAACTACCCAGAGTATATATCAGCTGAGTTGTTTTTGGATTTTCCTTAGAGCATGGAGAAGACATGTGGCTTTTTACTATTTTGTTACTGCTTTGTGTTTTCATGAAACTTGCAGTTTCAAGATTCCTACCTTTGTTCCAAACTAGCTGAAGCTCAACAGCTGGTTCAAATGCTGCTGGGGAGGGATCAGAGATGAGCAATCAGATAGCTTTCACCTCTGCCCTCAAAAAGAGAAGAAATATCAGGATCATTCAGTAGTTCACCAGCAAGGAAAGGCATCAATCTTGTGGCACCTTTTTAGCAGGGGAAACCAGAAGAATCTCAGAGTTATTCATAATGAGGTCAGAATTTTGTCAGACTGACTTGAATATGTCCAGAATTATCTCTGTTTCAAAGATCAGAGATCACCCAGTCTTGTCATTTTCCCAGTACTTAATAGTGCAGATATGTAATAGCAGAGAACTAGGACAGCAAACCCTTCAGTGTTATCTTTTTGAGTCAGCTATACTTGTGAGCTTTAAATTCTGTTAGGACATCTATTCTTGATTAGTAGGTAATCAAGAAGTGAAAGGACATATCCAAACACAGTCTTGTGTTTTATTTCTAATCTCAGAAATGTATTTAAGTCTAAACATGTATTGTTTATTTACTCAACTGATCCAGCTAGCCTATGAAATCAATCACATATCTGATATCAAAATTAGGTCCAGTGTAAAAGTGGAAATGACACAGTGGTTAAAGGAGGTTGACCTAGGATGCCAGAACAGCCAGGTTCATCTGCTAGGTTTGATTAATTTCTCTCATGTGCCTGAATGTAAATCACTGTGGAGCAAGCACACCACAACATTTACATCTGTAAACTCTGTTCACTCAAGAAAGCTTCAGAGACAGGCAAACAGTACCTGAATAATGGTACACTCTAACTGCCATTGTTCATCCAGCTTTTGAAATGCTTATGCCTCCCTAAAATGTGTAACATGTTGTTTGCCTGACATACAGAGGTTTTGAGAAGACCAATGGACTCAGTCTAGGTATGCAAACTGCAATCATATTTTAGCAGAATCCTCAACAAGTAAGAACAAAAGTAACAAACTCCTCAAGAGTGTGTTTTAGGCTGCTTGTAAGGTACAAAAACCTTCTAGTTGTGTTAACATCACTTGACCTGATCCAAATCCTGATGAAGAAAAAGGACATTTTAAACTGAAATTAAATAAATTTAAACATGATCAATCCTCAGTTAACCATGCATAGGTGCCTATCACACTCTTTTAATGCGGGTGTACAGATCACTTCTGTACTGCCGAGTGCAGCAAGACCACATCAAAAAGAACACACCCTAATGCTGTTTAATCACTTCATAACCAACTTAAATATTATTTTCTCTCCTATATTGACCATCCTTAATTAAAAGACAAATCTGTGCAAATACTTCAACCATACAACATCAGCAAATTTAACTGACATTTGGTTAAAGATATGTTTGAATTCCAAAGTTATTTAAAACTGGCAGGAAATAAGGATGATATTCCAGAAACCAAAATGTCATAAAAATGCATGAAGACAATACATTTGATTCTACTTCAGAGAAAATTCTTAATCTTGGTTCTTAGGTTTTTTAGTTACATTCACTAACCCAAAAACCAAGACAATAAAAGTAGCAGGGGCGGGTGGAGGGGAACCCAAGATTGCTTGTATGGCTATAATGCAATCCTTTGGTGATCAATTTGGTGACCAAATAGCTAAAAAATATTTTTATTATTTTGCCAATATGATAAAAAAACAAGTGCAAAGATACCTAAGAAATTTTTAAATCCATATTTTTATTAATAAGAAATCTCAAAAACTCTTATTCAATAAACAATTTCTATTACAGTTTTTAAACACAACAGATTACTTAAACCAAGTTTGGGCCAGAATGCTTCTATTTTAAAATATAATGGAGATTTTTCAACCTTGGTTCCATTCCTTTGTGTATTTTTTTTTTTTTTAGTGTATTTGTTTTTCAATCAGACTCCAAAAGCTACAATAATTAAAACCATATGTAGAGCAGGAAGGTACCATTTTTCATGTTATATTATTTCTTGAGCATTATTATAAGTTCAGCCTGCCTGATGTGAATCTAATTCTTTACTCAATCTTGGGCTAAGTCCCACTGGAAAAGTGGGATATTGTGATTATTAAAAAAAGTAGAGAAAGAAGAGGCTAAAGGCTCCCTGCTAATAAGTAGGAGAGAAAGAAATGTGCCAGTCTACAGTGCAGTATGTCTAAATTGAACTGCCAAACAATAAACTACAATCCTTCATTACAGAGAGAGATATTTTTGATGTTCATAGATAATAAGTGTAGAATGACCAAAAATACTGATAAGAAAAAATAATAATAATACTAATCATCATCATCATAACCAATTTGGAATTTATAATGTTTGACTACTTCTCCTACAACCTTTGACTGAAAAAAAATGTAATTCAGACCTCTGGTACACTCACTAAATATTTGAAAAATAGATGAATAATGAAGGGCCAGTAAGATATTGCATTATTAATTTTATATCTACTTATCTATTTATCTTATTGTTTTATTATTTTATATCAATTATCTTATATCTATTATTATCATATCTTATTATTTTATATCTAATTCTCTTAGCTGATGGATTTAACAACATAATTCAGCTTCAATAAGAAGGAAGGCTGTTGTGCCATAGAGTAGGACCCAAAAACAAGTGTATTGAACTGATCAAAAAGATTAGCAAGTGTGCAGACAAAATATTTAGAAATGACAGTTTTCCAAAGTTGTTTGAGGTACTCAGGGTTTTTAAACTCCAGGAACTCTCACTTATACCACCTGTACTCTCAGAATCTTAATTCCATGCAAGTTAGAAAAAGCACAATGATGATGTAGAAAAATGTCTTTGGAGACTGTCTACAATCCAAATTCTCTAAAGACTGATGCTAAAGCATCAGGTAAAATATTTCTGCTTGCAGTATTACTGAATAGACACCATCTTATCAGCAGATCTCAACACATTCTACCAAGGAGGAAAAATTTTTCCATGGAGGAAGTCATGGAGGAAAAGACAAATGGAATACCTATAATTAACTAGCATATTCATATGGCAGAGGTAATAGTAGTAACCATTGTTCTAAAATCCACATTTTTGCAAAGTTTTTCTTTTTCAAAATTGCCAAGAGGAAATTTGTGCTACTTGACAGAATTACCACAAGCACTGGTGGAACTTCAGACATACCTGTATTTATTAGATGACTACGAAATGTCCCTAAAGTACTTGAGAACCTGGGGAAAAAAAGAGCATTTTTACCTTGCTTCACACAAATACAAACAGACTCACTGGTGATTCAAGGGAGGTCTCTCAGTCTTTGCATCATCTTCACATTGGTGATGTTTATTCCAGACCAGATTTTGGCAAGGCCTGGAACACTGTCTGGCCACCCCTGACTAAGAGCACAAGACCTGTGACTGCTTGGTGATTACTCATCACTCATTTAGCCACTCTTCATCCATACAGTGTGTACTGAGACAATTTTGTACTCTTCTAGCTGCTTAATCAAAATTCTTTGCCGTCCCAAGTCCCCTTTTGCCATAAAGAAAAAAGCCTCCCTTACTTCAACTGCTCTCTCAGATCTATCAACCCAAACTGTAATCTCATCAAAAAGGTGCCATATCAACTTTACAGTATCTGTCTTCCACAAGCCTAACAGTTATTATTACCCTTATTTCACTCTTTATAATTGAGTCCTATATCAGCCATGCCATTATTTTGCCTAAGATGCATGTCAGCCTGACAGGCCTATAATTACCATTGTACCCTCTTTCACCCTTTCAAAATATTGGCTCAATAGATTTCCTCTCATCTTCTGGATTTTTCCAGTGCCAGTTTTATTGAAAAGCAAAGGCAGTGATTCTCTGGGACAGTTTTTCTTAACATTTGGACATACTATAAAGAAATGCTGATTTTAAGAGGTCCATTTTCATCCTCATTAATTGTTGAGACAAGGTATTTCAGCTTCAGCATCATCATATGGCTATCACCCTATTCCTTTTCCACAGAGAACCAAGAGGAACAGTTTGGATCAGCACTAACTTTGAACTTTACTCATTAAGCTCTAAGCAAATTCCACTTGGGAAAGGCTACAAGTTAGACAAGAAGGGAGCAATAGATGAGATGCCTGCTTGGGGAGTAAAAAAGGTTGCAAGAAGAGAATATCAGTCTCCTTGAACACAAAAAAAGCAAAGTTGCTTGCTTCCCAGAGTGAAGACTACTGAGGAGCCCTAGGGATTTGAAGAGACACGCAATTTGGCAGATTAAGGAGAAAAGGATCGAGGTAC
Organism: Vidua macroura; assembly: GCF_024509145.1. Classification (NCBI taxonomy): domain Eukaryota; kingdom Metazoa; phylum Chordata; class Aves; order Passeriformes; family Viduidae; genus Vidua; species Vidua macroura. Next base: position 13,001,785 of record NC_071574.1, read on the forward strand.
AAATGAAAACCTGATCAAAATGAAACCTTGAAAATCACAGGTCTTTACTTAAGTAATTTTTCCCCCCTCACTTCCAAGTATTTACCGCTTTACAGCTCCCCTGCTACTGCTGACCCCTCCCAACTTCTGCTTAATTAACAATTTCTCTAGCAGCACTTTCCTGTGCCTCCTACATCCACTCAAAGGAGATCACTGAACACACTTAAGCTGGGAAACTCAGTATCTTAGCAAAAAGAAAGCTGGACCGGGTAACACAGGATTCAGAAAAGTAATTTGTTAGCCAAGTAACAGAAGTATTTGTTGACTACCTCTGTTTTTCCTGTATTATTACATACATTTCTGCCTTTTCCACATACTAACAGGCCAGCACCAGCATTACTACTTTTTTTTCCGTTTTAAAAAACTTATCAAAGTCCTTAATTAAATGGCAATTGCTTCGTGTATCCTTCTGCTTCCTTTACAAACATCTTCAATTCCTAACTTCTCATTTATATTAATTTATTCTTTGTGATCAACCTTCTTTTTTTCCCATTTGTTTCATTATATATTGCAGCTGCTTTCTCTTCCCCTGTAAGCCAGGCTAGTTTTCAGCTGCTGAAAAATTTTCATTAAAAAATGCCAATGAACTGACCCTGAAACATTTCACTCAAGACATCCCTAGTTGATAAAAAAAGTTGATAAAACTTTTGTCAAAACTAGCAGAGGATTCAGGAAATAAACTCTGATGATGGGATTCCTTGGGACTGCCACAGGGCCATGCACTCACTCTCTGTTCCTAGCTCTGGGAAAAAAAAGCAAAACCAAAACCCACACACACAACAAACAAACAAAACTCAAACCATACTACATTTTAAATTTTCAGGAATGCTTTGTTTTGCAAACAAATACTTTCAAAACAGAGACACCTGAATAGGGACTGCAAAAATACAAAATCACAAAACAAAGAGGCTAGGGCTTAGTATATGTTTGCCTGCATTACCAGAGCTTTCTTAGTTATCCACAGCTCCCTCAATTCCAACATTCTGTATTTTTTAATTTGTTCAACTAACTCATCAAACGTCTCAGGAAGCGATGGCTGTCTCTCTGGCTGAGAGTGACTGACAGGTGCTGTGCAGGCACACGTGTAATGAATGTCACAGATAACACAGGGGCCTGCTCAGAGAATGCCACTGGGAGAGACAGCTTGTCTTCTGGCAGTTTGTAAATAGCAATCCACCGGGAGTTACACGGATTTGAGTTACAAGTCACTTTACTCCTGCCTGCTCTCTGGGGGAGTCAGGAGAATAAACAAGTACTTTTCATCATGGCACTTCCCATCCAGTGGAAGACAGTGTCTGTTCAGAGCAGACCCTTTCAAGGGACAAGCTGTATTTTGCTTTATCAACACCCCAATCGTGTAGTTAAGACTGCAGCTGTAGCCAAAAAGTCATCACAGACCTCCTTTCCACAAGATGCATTTCTACTATGTGCCTATTCTCTCCCCTTTTAAACACAGCACACTTGCCATGTACAAATGGTGGATGGGATTCTGAAGGTAAAGTCCTTCAGAGATTTATTAACATGAGCATGATTTTTACTGCTTATTTTACTGAGTTATGCCTGGATACAAGAACAGACAGCTCAACAAGAGCACTCTCACACATCAATGCAGGCAGCATGTTTTCAAGATAAAGTTTTCCTATTCAGAATAATAAGCATTTTTCCTCTTTTTTTTTTTTTTTTCTGTTTTGTTTCTCTTACATTTTTTCTATCATGAGAAGATCAGAGCAAGGATGAGCAGCAATATCTGGAGTTTTATCCAGCAAAACATAGATACTAGGAAAGCCTTGGAATGCATACACAGTTGCTGCCTTTTGGTCTGGATGTCCCTAAGACGGCTGACAGGCTTGACAGAATTGTATTCTCTAAAGAATGTACCCAGGAAATGTCAGTGCACACGCGCTTTCAGAGAAATCCCTGCATACTGAGGTTGTGTGAGAGGCCAAAGCCAGCAGGTGGCACTCAGAAACGTGTGCCAGAGCCTGGAAGACAGCAAGGTTTTCTGCACCACACAAGGACTATTTCTCAGCAGTACCTTGTCTACATAACCAGACAGATACAAACAAACATGGAAAATGAATTTGTTCTGCAGAGAGTCTGATTTTTAATCTAATATCAGAGAAACACCTATGAACTCTTAGTCCCATGTGAAATAACTGTGTCAACGGGATCTCTAAGCCACACTCACACAACCCAACCAGGAAAATTCATGTACTCTTGTTCCATTTCCTTCTTCTCTTTATGCCAGTGTGATTTGCCTGCACAAAGAGCATTTCCATGCTTGATTACATTTCTTAAGTCTCAAGAGAGGGAAGAAAGTTTATCAGTCTTCTCTAACAGGTATGGGATTGGAATCCTTTTTCCCACTCTGTTCAGTGTTCAGCAGTGAAAAATCTGAACACCTGCAGGCAATTGTACCTATTCACTGAAGATGATGATTAGGTTTTTTTTCCCAACATTTTTGCTGTGTGCCCCTGCAGCTTCTTTCAACACATAGCCATTTGCTCAAATTAGCAGGTGTCCAAACCCAAAACTAAAGCTTGTTTAAAAGTTTGTCTGTGTTGGCAGAAATTTACCACTGCTTTATTAATGATCAAACCAAGATTGCTTTGGTCTGTGATAAGGCATCACCAGCCTCGTCTGTCATTAAATAACAAGAAGCAAGTGCTGCCTGTCATTCCTAGAAAGACACTGAATCTAAGGCTGCCACTTTAAGCACAGCTCTCATTATTTATTCTCTTTCTTCTACATAGCCTGTTATCAAAATAGACTTCCTTTCATATTTCACTTTTTTTCTTTTTTTTTTTTTATTTTAAAACTCGACACAGGTTGGGTTTTTTTTTTCTCCCATTCTGCAGGGAAAAAAAAGCAAACCTAAAAAAATTTTCAAGGTTGGATTGTCAGAACCCAAGGTGTCCCTCAGACATTCTTGGATGTTCCAGGTCCAGGTCAGAAGCATCTGAGACCCTGGCAGGCAGCCGGAAACCCCTGTGGTTTTGAATTTGATCCATGGAACAATTTACCAACCTTGCAGGAAGAACAAGAAATCACAAAAGTTTAGATATTATAATAGAAGTAGTCACAAAGTGAAAGGAAGGATTTTTGAGTGCTGTACAGGGGGGTTTTAGGCCTTGTACAGAGGGGTCTGAGTTTTGTACATGGGGGTCAGAAGTTCTAAGATGGAGGGATTTGGGCATGCCCTGTCCTCCTTCTTTCTCCTTCCTGTCCTCCATGTTCTTGGTGATGTTGGCACTCACAGACTGGTTTAGAGTAGAAAGTCACTGTTACATATAGGTGATAGGCATTGGGGAAAAACTATAAACATTTAATACGTAATGTGTGATATAAAAGATGGCACCAGCCCCTTGGGTGGGAGAGACGGAGAGAGACACAGAGGGAGAAGGAGTCAGAGAGAATGCCAGGGAGTCTGTGTGCCTTGAGATAACATGCAATAAACTGCCTCGAGACCAGACAACTGAAGACTACTGAGTCTTTCTTTGAAGGCCCGGGTTGGAGGAGAGACTTTACCACGTCCCGGGGTCACCCCAATCTGGGGGTGAGCCCCATCATTGGATCATATTGCAAAAATTTGTTTCTAAACTTTTATGATTTCTTTCTAAGGCTGTGTCCTACAATTTATAGAGGACCTTATCTGTCAGTCTTTAAGAACAAAGCCCATACTTAACACTCTTTCTGAAAGACTGGCCATATGATTGGTTCAAGCAGACTCTCTGAAGTGGCAAGACAGACAAGCCAACCAGAAAAGTCAAAACAGAAATAAAGTGAAAAAATCCTAACACTTCTTTTATCCTTTTGTTTTTCTTTTTTTAAATGTGACCCTTATTGTTCGTCAAGTACAAGGGCATAACCAGCACAAAAAGCCCAAAGTAACCTTATTTCTTCCCACCACCAAGAAATCCAATAAAACAAACCTCTTCATTCAGATTTATACAGTAAATAGTTTGTGAGATAAAACTGTAAGTTCAGAAGTACTTCAAGACATAATAGTTTATGCAGTGCTTCATGACCTTTCATACTCCCAACCAGAATGTTGTTGAATGTGTCTCCTGATAAGAGGAAGAAATGCTCCATGCTCAGATTTAATGTTTAAGAGCTACAAACCTGTATTTTCTTCCCTCTAAATGACCAGACAGGATATTTCAGAGATGTTTCTTCTTTTCCTGCCAACAAGAGGGATAAATAAAGTGAAGGTGGTTAAATTCGTACTGTCCTCTTGTTTTTTATTAAAACAAGTAAAGTATGTATTTATCCAGAGAAGCCTAGGGGATTCTTTTCTCTTTTTTTCAGTTTCTTTTTTTTATTTTTATTTTATTATTAATTACAGTTCAACATTCAAATGAATAAGCAAATAAATCTAATTCCAGTTAGGGAACTTGTTAGCTCACCTACGAAATGCAGCCTATTTTTGGGTGAGTCAGACCCAAATTTTACAGCCCTGATTAAATTAGTCTCAAAAGTGAAGAGATCATTTTCTTCATCATTGAGTCAGAGATCTGGCATAAGAGTTGGATTTCAAAGGCAATACTCAGAAATTGTCAGCTTGCATGGAATTGTCACGTACTTCAGACTTTATGTTTCGCAACTTTCGTCTTAAAAAATATTACTGCCCCGATTACTCGGCTGCTCTTGTCTCATATAAAATTTTAGTTTAAAGATGAAACAAGCTTTTGAAATATTTATTTATATTGTAAAAGAGAACAAAACCACCCTTGTATTTCCTCTTTGTCATACTTTTAAGGTGACATATTCTTTCATGGAGATAGCACTCATGATACCGTTCGATTACATACTTTGCTTATAGCTATGAATTAAATATTAAGTAAAAGTGAACTGCATTTTAAACATTAATTAGAAATTACATACCTACTGTACAGTGCATGGCAGGAAGGACTACACGTCGATCTATTTTAATTAATTCCAGCTGACTTAATTACACAACTTGGCTTTTTTTCTTTTTTTTTTTTTTTCAAGTGGATGGTAAACTTCAAAAATTCTGCCTGTCTCCTAAGATTGAAAATAAACCCACTATACATTAGCGAATGCAGAATGGCACATTATTAGTGATTTACAGAGAACATATTGTAACTAGTTAGGAATTTTTCCATTGGTGATCAGGCCATTTCTGTGCAAAAAAAAAAAAAAAAAACAATCCTCAAAATCGATTTTATTGTCCTGTATTTTATTGTTCCTGCATTTAAAGAAAATAAATTCAAATCTCAAAACTCTTAATATTTGACACCCTCTAAAATACAAACACAAAGAATTATTAATATACCTATCTACATTAAACATACTTGCACATGGAAACAAAACTATTTGCATGCATCCATCCTTGTTCCTAAGTGTCTGGAACTCAGACTGATAGGAATGCATCCTGCTCCTAACTGTCCTGCAGAGTTAAGTGTCCAGGATCCATCCATGTGTCCACAAAGAAAAAAACCTTTGGACAGATTAACTAAGGTACATGGATGCTTTCAGACTTTGCTAAGCAACAAGTTTCCAGTCATAGTAGCTGGAAGTCTGGCTTCATCATTTTTAAAATAATTGTCATGATTAGAGTAGTAGAAAACCAACATAATCAGAATATTAGCATAGTAACTTTTATTAGAAGGTTGGGATCAGTCATGAGGGAGAATTTTTTCCCCCCAGTTGGTAATAGTTACAAGTGCTTATAGAACTCTAAAAGGAAAGCATTTTCTAAAGTTATAGAAGGTTTAAGTCAATTTGTCTAAGTTGTGGGGTTTTTTTAACAGAAAGTTTTACAAGCCTTAGACAGAGTCAGGAAATGACATGGGTGTCAGAATATATTTGCACAGGCTGCAGCTGTACATAACATGTTGACATTTGGAAAAATATTGTTTCTTTTAATCAGATTTTTATCAAAGGAGTGGAGTCCTTCATTCTAAGATGAGTGACTGTAATTAGATGGTTCCCCAACCAAATCCTCCTACTCTCCCAGTTTTTGATAAAACAATAAGTTATCCACTCACAGAATAAGCCCTGCACCAAGCTAATGAGATGCACAATAAATGCATCATTAATTTATGCTAGATGCTATTCTGCTCCATTCATATCTATTGTCCTTATCCTCCCACAGCACTCAAGCTAATTCTAATTGATGGTTTCCATCAGCAAATTAAAAAACAATATACTCCAGACTGTAGTGATGAAAAATATAGAGAGTAAAACAATATGTTCTAAGAGAACACCACACTTTGTTATCTTTATGGTGCAGAATAAAAGACAAATTAGCTAAAGAATGCTGTGCAAGTCTTTTTATTGCTTTTATGATAATAAGAAGATACTCTTTATTTGTTTTGATTGGATGGTATGAATTCATTGTCCTGTTACAAATTATTGATATGGTGGAAAGTCAGCACTGCCTGATTTAATATGTACAGGTGTTTCCTTCTGATAGTTTACATTTACAATTTAAATTGCATTTGGAAAGCTTAAATGACTAATCCTCAACTTGTAGGCACACTCCTCTATGGAAAATAAAAATCCAATGTCAAACACCTTTTTTTTTGTTAAGTACACTACTGGTAAAGAATTTTTTACTTGTCCTGTGGAGACAGAATTACAAAGTTTTGGGGGGAACTGAGGCAGAGCCAGCCTGAGGGCCATGCCAGGGCTGTAACAGCATCTATATAACAGTATGGATGTACAGTATTAGACACCTCTCCACAGAAAACTAAAGCTTCAGCATGTAGTGCCCAGCCCTAGGGGAAGATTTAGAAAATCTTTCACATGAGCCACTCCACAGTTCCCATCCTTCTGAAACTGGACTACAGCAGCAGCTCAAACTCATTTTACGCACAACTTTTCAGATGCCTTCTTCAAACAACTGTCCTCTCTTGCTTTGATCTGGTCACATCCCCTTCTAAACCCCATGCCAGGCAGCCTGGACCTCTGGCACTGCCCAGGCTCTGAACTCAACACATGTAGTGGCACATTTGATATCTTTAAGGAGCTGCTTGCCCTCTCTGTAGCTCAATCTTATCTCAAGCTGTAACCATGGCAGAAATACTTCTGTACAGGGCTTTCATGGCTAGTGTAAGGATGGTGAGGCCCTGGAACAGGTTTCCCAGAGAAGCTGTGGATGCCCCATCCCTGGAAGTGTTCAAGGCCAGGCTGCACAGAGCACTGAGCAACCTGGTCTAGCAGAAGGTATCCCTGCCATGGTCTTTAAGGTCTCATCCCACCCAAATCACTCTATTATTCTGTGATGTTATTTTTGTTTTATTTAATTGCCTCCTACAAGCCATACCCTTGCAAGACAATTTTAATGTTCTCCCTCCTTTCCTCTCATGCCATATGAGTAATAACCAGTCCTCTTATGTAGGTTTCCACTCTACATTTATATTTGTGAAAATTCCCCTTCCTCAGGCACACGTTAGTCAAAGATAAACAGTGTAGTTTTATAACTAACATGATATTTTTCTAATGTTTTTCTAAGTTTTCCATAAATAACCATTGTAAATATGGTTTTTACAGTTGATATTTGACGTATTTTATATATATATATATATGATATTTTCATAAAATGCTGTTCATTTATTATCATTAACACTGCATCTGACCAACAAAAGAAGTTATACTGACACATGAACTTATACAACTCCAGCAGATTAACTATACAACACCAGCAGGATGCCATTCAGAGCAAAAATGCCATGTCTTAAAAAATAGATCATAAACTGATGAGGAGTCTACAGCTCCCAAGCCACACTTGGAGCAGCCACAGGCCTTGTTTCTTCTGTCAAAGTTTATCAAAGGAATGGAGCTGCAAAGGGGAAGAGTACTCTGAAGACTTGCAGAGGCAGCAGGTGGTCATTTCAGGTTCCTGCTGCTAAAAGGAAGTACTGCACATGTGCATTCACTTTTAGCATCCAATTAATATTTTAAAGAGGTTTTTGAGTGCTTCTTATTATTTCTTCACTTTTATTGTTTTAATGCCCTCTGAGAACCTTGAAACTCCAATGTCTTTTCCTATTAGTTTTGTTCTTTTCTAGTTGACACACTTGGTTATCTGAGTCTCTTAGCAAGCCTCAAATTAACATCTTCTTCTTTCCCTGACCCTTTCTATCCTTATTTGGAAAATCTATCTTGCTTTCCATGTGGAAGACACAGTATCTTACAGCAAACAGCACAACACACCACAAAACTCAAGAAAACTTCATCCTGACTTCCCAGAGCAAGAAAAGAAGCTGAAGAATCACATCAAAATATTAACTGCAGCAATGAAACAGCAGTCAGACAGTAAATGGTAAGGGAATAAATACTGGTTTCAGATAGCTTGGATCCAGATATTCTAGCATTAAAATTTAGACTGCCAATTTAAAACATCAGAGCTCACAGCCAGTAGAGGCAACCTTGGACTTTGACTACACAATTAAAGTAGAGATACCAAATTCAGAGCTACAGTCCTGAAATACCTAACTCAGCACCTGCTGAACTTGAAGGCCCCTAAAGCCATAGTATATGACATGTAGGATTTCCAAGCTATATTCCTTTACAAGTTACTCCTCTTTCCTCATTTGACAGAAGCTTTCTATGCCCTCAGAACTGCCTCACTTAAAAGGAATTGACACTTCTAAGGCAAACCAGCATGCAAGCAGTCCCGCCTTTGCCTACAAGGGAGCAAATCCTATAGTCATTCACTGTGCAGTTAAAACACACCAGGTTGGATACTTGGTGAGAGGGTCTGCAGGTACCTCCTGTGGCAAATATGCCATGTGGCAGAGCTTCCCCAGCAGTCAGTAAAAAAAGCAATTCAAAGCAAAGAGACTCTGAATTGTAATCAGGAAAACACTCTCTCTGCTGTCACCTCCAGAAGCTTAGCTAGATAATTTTCCTGGCTAAATTAAATGTGTACAGTAAAGAGCTAATGTCAAATGCTACAAACTGGTGTCCTTTGTCCTAAAATGCAAAGAGAGGGTGAAAATAGCATTCAGTAGTCTTTAGTTCAATCGAGGTCCTGTTCTCTGGGCTGTCACTGACTGCTGAATGACAAATGCTGCTGCATGGAGAGAGTAGAGGCCAGCAGTCCTTCTGCAGGCATGCTTGAGCTGTGCCAGCCATGGTGTCACTTGTGCTATCTCTTTTCTTGTGACTATTGCAGCCTTTCCTACATGGTGGATCAGCTTCAAGGGTAAAGTTAAGATGGTTGCTGAGATTACTGCCCCAGCCAGATTACTTCATGTTTCACATTGCTCTCCTGGTGCTAAAGAAAATACATATGAAGCAAAGCAAACAGCTCTGTGACTATCACTCCTTTCCAGCTCTGCTTTAGGAATAAACAAGACAATGCTCACTGCTTAGAAAAGCTAGTTAGACACACCATTAGGAAATAGTTCTTTAGAGTGGAGGGGGTGGAAATGGAGATGTCCACTAAGAGGTCTGAGTAGTACAGTAAAAGCTAAGAGGGTATGATTTCAGGCACAGAATTTATTTGCTATTTTTTACTTACTAGTTAAGGCAGTCAGCCATTTTCATTGCATAATTTCAAGTTACTTTTAATCAATTCAACTCTCCACACACAATGTGCAGGACTACAGATTGCTTACCCAGGGATGTGTTTGCAGCACATACCTTGCAGATATTTATACTCTTTATCAGAACTACCCACAGTGGAAGCACTCCCTGCAAACAATCATGTTGTCAATAGCACATGACCCTAAGAGACCTAATATGTGTGTGTGAGAAAGCAAGTTTGGCCAAAAAATGCAAGTGAGAAAGAGGGCTGTTAAAGATTACTGAGTGCCTCAAAGCAGATATTTTCTTCTGAAGAGGGTGTGCAATACCATCCTTTGTCTTGTCCAGTAGGTGATAAAGTAACCAAGCATCAACAGAAAGACCCACAAAAGGATTAAATTTAGAATCATAGAATCATTAAGGTTAAAAAAGATCTCTAAGGTCATCAAGTCCAACCATTAACCCAGCACTGCCACCATGTTCAACACATGTCCCTGAGTGCCACCTCCACATGATTTTTGAACACTTACAGGGAAAGTGATTCTACAAGTTCCCTGGACAGCTGGTTACAATGCCTAATCACTCTTTCAATGAAGATACTTTTCCTAATATGAAATCTAAACCTCCCCTGGTGCAACCTGGGGCCATTTCCTCCCATCCTGCCAGTTTTTACCTTGGAGGGGACACCAAGATTGTTTATGCACATTGCTGTCTCCCTTGGAGCCTGAGGTCCAAGGTCAAATTCCATGAACACTTAAAAAAGCATGTGGCTTTCCTGCCTTCAGATAAAGATCATCTTCCATGTAATCTCTGATCTCCTCTAGATGCTGAGACTCAGGAATAATTGTCCTGGAATCATATAAACAGTCTTTTTCTGAGATTTTACATACCTCAAGGAAGTGGCTGATTTATAGTATATCTTCCAGTGAAGAGAGGAAAGAATCCTTCACACTTTTACTTTCTTTAACTTTCCTATTAATGGGAAAAACCTCTGTCTGCTTACCTTTAATTAATTTGCAGGTAAGAAAACATCATCCATTCTTACCATAGTAAAGCTGCTTCATTATCTTTCAAAAGTCAAATTCACAAATAAAGTAATGGTTCCATGTTCGTCTACCTATTTAATAAATAAAGAAGGTGTTGATACAATCATTTAACAATCTTTTTCCTATTGTCTGCCTCAGAGAATGATTTGAAAATGTTTCATAGCTTTAAATGTAAACCAACAATAATGATTTTTAATATATTTTCTATAGTAGACTTTGGTAATGAAAATATTTTAAAAATAAAACTGCTATAACCCTGCTATTACTTTCTTTCCCCTAAGATATTTCTGAGTAGTTAACAGTTCTCTAGCTCACTTATCTATATCCTACTATTAAAAGCCATTATAAACTATTAAATGTTTTTTAAATAGTTGTTTCAATTTTCCATAACTTTTCCTTATGTAATGTATTTTTTTTGTATGCAGAGAATGCACTAGCTGCTGTTTTTTGAAAAGATCTGTATGCAGCATATTGTACAGAACTTTATTTTTACCCTTCTACTTATAAAAAAAAAAAAAAAAACCACTGCTGCAGAAATGTGTTGGCCTTTAGGAATAACTCACCTACCCTTCCAAAAAGTGAAGATGGGACTCACACTTTCATACAAAATTAAGATAGCAGAATTCAAATAGAAATGTATGAGGAAAGAAGCCAGAAGCTGATGGCATTACCCAATAACAGAAACTGAATTTCAGCCCATGGCCCTTACTCTCCTTTGCTCATATTTTTCATATGATTGTTATCCATTCCTAAATGGATTACTTCAAAAATTCTGCTTACAGTGACAGTTTGTATTATGTGATAAATACACAGGTTAGTTTCTCTCTGTCTTATAATTTCCTGAATAGAATTGAAAAATCATCTTCCTGGTCTCATTAACACACTGCCTGTCCTACAAGAGGGTTCAGATGCCCCTTGGAAGTATCCCATATTAAAGCATCATATGAGAAGTGCAGTAGTAAAGGATAAGCATCAGCAGGTAGGATATACTCACACATCTGAGCACTAAATCTTAGGTGTCCTGTGTTTCCCTTGGCCTCTAGAGTCATATTCCATTAGCCAACATCATTACTTCCCCCACCTTACTTGAAATCACAACTGTGAGAGTAGTGATATCAGTAGGAAATAGTTTCTATCATGAAACATGCAATAAAACAAGATTTTTCATGTAGAGAATAGTGACTTTCCCCTTAAAAATTAAACAAAACCTTCATCAGTGGTGGAGCTAATGAAGCTGATACAACCCAGTGCCCTTACAGCCTTCTCAGAACATCACAATAAATTCTGACTCTTACATTCATCACAAAAAACACCACAGCTGCAACCACAAAGGCTGTATAACATGCCAGTCTTACCAGGCTTCCCTTCACTGGAAATGGTATTTTTTTTTCTCTTTGCATTCCATTTACCAGTTTTTTTTTTTTTCTGATCTGATTTAAATTGGCTAGTTAAGGTCAAAAGTTATTGGACAAAGTGATGAACAGAGAGGTCTCAAATAATCCTTTCCTTAAGAAACTAACTAAAAAACTTTTACAGATATGAATAAAATAGTTTGAAATATGCTATATGTACACTCACTTAAAACAGAGCAACAACTCAGGTCTTTTGAAGCTGTTAGATGTTTGAATTCTATATTTAGGCTTATTAAAGAGATTTTTGAAAGCACAGTATGAAATATAAAACAAGAACTCTGTGAAATCTGACTATTTTGCCTCACAAGCAGCATTACCATGCTCAGAGAAGGATTCCAAAGCAACGCTTGCTTACAGAGTCTAGGTAGTGAGAAGGTTTCTCATAAATTTAGCTTAGGCCTTTGTGCTCAGAAAAGAGCTCATATTTCTACTGCAGGTAGTATTCTGCTATGTATGATGCTCTCTCAATATGAAAAGAGTACAAAAAACCAGACTGTAAAGGTTTTAAGATTCACAACACTTGCTTTCCTTCTTAACAAGTACCCTGTTTACAAAGATCTAATTACTCCGGTCATTTTGTTTGAAGACATTAGGTCAAAAAATAGCAGGATAAATACACTTTCCTGTGACTTGGGTAACCAGTATGAATAACTCATTCTGAAAATTATACTTGGAGGACCACTTACAAAACTCCACAAGCCTAATGTGGTTGTAAGATTATTTGATGAACTACATAAAACACGCACAGTCATATAAAAAAATCATTAGCAGGTCATGGATAATTCACAGATAGAAAAAGTTATTTAATCCCAAAGTGCTTATATACAATGAATATCTATGACCTACTCTATTCAGTACATGTGTATTGCAAAAGCCAAGTATATTGGTTCTTTTCTGACATTACACAGATATTTACATACACTATTCCAAATAGATTGGAGTAAGAAATTACAGATTAGAGTAAAAAAAAGACGTCAGGTCAACAAGCTGCTTCTGAAAAATCCAGCAATTACGGTGATTCACAAACCAAAACCTGAAAAATCACACAGATTTACTTTAAATATTTTCTTGAGTAAGCTATGGAATACAAAACCTGTGTGGTTTATATTTATACTGGAAAAAATGCCTTCAGTGTTTCAGAATAGCAGTTTGAAGGAGATCATTAAATTATTATAGGGTTGTTTGGAATCCTGTTCCATTAGAGTTACTCCATGTGCAAATGCCTATTGATTTCAGTGGAACTCCAATTGCACTATCTGCTGTGAAGTCTTATTTATTTCTCATTTAAAATCCCCACTACTGTGTTTGCTCATTTCATTTTATTATTGATTCAAATCATGGTGATATTAGAGCTAACATATCCAGGCTAAATCTGTGAAATGAGAGAGACTACAAATCAGAATGCTAATGATAAAGATGGTCATTCAAAACGAGAAGACTTAAATATTTTTTTAAGACTGCTAGGTATAAAGAAATCTAATCAATAAATGACACTTAATCTTTCTTAGCTCTAATATACCATATATAATCTTATTTGTCTCCACTGTTTTTACAGAAACCTCCTTGCAATGTAAGATTAATTCTATTTAATAATTAAAATTACTTAGAAGCAAAATTGACTACTTACAGGTACAAGCACTGATTATGTTAATTTAAATTATAAATGCTTTTTCTTCAGTGCAATCATGTATTTTTAATTCTTTTAGACATCATACTTCAAGCTTCACATTTGCTATATGAATACTTTTATATGGTACTAAGTTTCCAATTTAATGTAAACCTTTTTATTCTTTTCTTTTTTTAACTGAAAGCATTTATCTTTTATCCATTACCTAATCCTCTTTACATACAATAGTTATAAAAATATCAGTAATTACCTGTTTTATCCTTTTGATTGTTTAACATTTCACATAAAACAATTAAAAAAAAAATTAGCACAGATTTCCATATTTTGCTTTGTTCCTGTGTTGTTACACCCAAATGAGGAACCTGTGATGTAAATACATGCAGGGCTGATTCTGTAAAACCTGTGAGATGCCTGTGGCATAAAAGTACCTACTTGAGTGTTTAAATCTAGGCAAGGGCTTATGTGCTGCACCTTAAAAACTTGATTTTCTATTCAAGGCATTATAGCCGGCCCCATGACCGTATGCTCAGATGATACCTTGTTAATAATGGAGTATATTCCATATATATGAAAACAGCTCACTGAAGAATCAGCTCTGCTATATCATTTACAGGCTGTTTACAATCAAATCTTCTTTTAACCCTTCATAAGAGCATCACTGGTTACTGCTTAACATATTCAGAATAACCCTAATTTTCTATGTGCTGGATGCTCTAAGAGTTCAAATGGATGCCTGAGGGCCTGTGGAGCCTCAGTAATGACAGGAGAAATTGGATTTAACTCTTCTCACTGTAGCAATATATATATATTTATATTAAATATATATATATAAGCCAGTTGATTATTTGTGCTTTGTAGTTACTTGAGAATTGAAAAGAGGGTTGTATTTGGGAACATAACAGAGCAAAAACACTCCTGACTTGTCTTAAAAGAACCAGTGCATTAAATATAAAAACCAATGCTGATTCACAAGACAAAAAAAAAAAAAAAAAGGCAAAAAAACCCCACAACCTAAACAAACAAAAACCAACCAACAAAAAAATACAAAAAAACCCCAACCAAAACACCCCAAAAAAATCCCAAGCTCTTTTGGCCAAGTATTGCTGGAGAGAAAAACAAGTGAAAAAGCAAAAAAATCCAAAATCCAAATAAATAAGCCCAAGAACTCTACTAGACTATAGAGATGTGTGATGCTAATTCAGAAAGTTGTCCTTCCAGGGAGGTGTTCATTAGTCCAAAACTTTATGAGAGTTCCTGAATGTTCCAAAAACCTCTAGTACTGAGGGAAAAGCGTAATCTGTAGTGGATATAAAGTATAGAAATATTATTATTATTAGTCCAACTGTTGTAACCCTTTGTAGTTCATCATCCAGCAGCCTATCAACAGTCGTTCACAAAAGATTCCAAATAGCATCTTTAAACTTTTCAGTGAAAAGCTGAACTGTGCTATGTACAAAGTAGTTTTTCTGGAATGAGCTGGGCGTGCAAGCACACCAAATGTTTCCCAATTGTTTGCCAGGTGGAATTTAATTTGTCTGACAGTCACTTTTAAAGGAAAGTTTTTGAACTCCATTTGCAGGCAGAAATAGTTCACAAAGGTCACTCCCCAAAACAGAAATGTCAGACAAATTACCATCCAGGTTGCAAGCTCTGCCTCTAAAGGATACTCAGTGGGATTTGCAACTTCAGGATTTTGGGTTTTTCATTGTTCATACTCCTGAGAAAATCACTGTAGAGCTTGTTTGTTCCAGAGCCTGCAGAGTCAGAACTCCAGCATAAGGAACTCACAGAAGGCATGACCACCAGACATGTTGCTCTTTTGTTCACAGAACAGCATCTTCCAGAGGTCAAAGGAAAATAACTGATAGGCTGATGCCAAGTCATACTTCACTGCAGAGATGGCTGACTCAAAGTGGCAAAATCAAAGTTCTTTTTCAAACTGGGATCATCCAGTACATCCTCCACAGCCAATTTTTCAGGAACAATACAGAAAGAGAAAAAATCACAGCACCTGCAAACAGCTTAAGAGGTTAAAAGGAAGTCTGTGGCTGTGTGTTTAAAATAAGAATGCTTAGGTGAAGGTTCAGTTAGTAGTTTACATGTGTTTTCTTCAAAATAACAATATTTTAAATATATATATCATATTTTTCCCAGCCAAATTTATTTAGCACATTCTCTTGAATTTAAAATTATTACCAACATGGATATATTTTACTAAAGAGACCATTATGCATCTTCTATCACATACCAAAAATTCATATAAAACCAGACTAAAATCTGAATTTTTATAGGAACTTAGGTGAAACTATACCAGCTGTACTACTTTTTAATTCTCTTTAACCTATAGAAATGAGACAGGTTAAGGACTCCATGTTCTGCAAAGATATCATTACATAACTTATGTACACGTGGATACAGAGATTTGAAAACCTGCACTGCCTCATTTTGCATGTCATAAGTGGTTTAGCCACCGGTATCACCTACATTAGGGGATGAGCATAAAGAGAGTGCAAATTTCAAAGTATTCCTGTGTAGGATCTTCTGTTCAAGTTAACAATGACAAAAATCTACTTTAAAATAAGAAGGAGGCACATTTGCTCAAAATTCTACATTGGAGGCTTTTGTAAAGAGTGGACTCTAGACAGGTCATTAGCAACTAAACATTACCACCACTTCTGCCTTTAAGAGCATGCCCACAGGCAGCAACTGCAGGGCTCTGTAGCTGCAGCTTCAGGAGCTTAGAGGCTGCCAGCAGTGTCTATTTCATGTTCCCAAATGCATTTATGGTTGGTATTTATGACTAAAGAATAAATAAAATAAAATTAAATTATTCTTTTCTTGCCTGGCATTTACAAATGTTATAGAAAAACCTACAGTAGAAAATATTTCTTACCTGAATCTGGCCTAATTCTGTCTGTTCCCCAGACAGATCAAAAAAGGCTATTTGTGCATTTAAATCTGGTACTGATGTTACCAGGCAGTGTTCGCTTAATTAGGTTGCACACAATTGTACTGAGTGACAAAGAAAATCTGCTTATACACAGATTGTTCTGATTTGCCCCTATTGTACTTCAAGTGGGTATTTTGGTAAAGATCTTTATTTTATTGCACAATTTCTAGGTGCATCACTACCTCCTTTAAGTGGTGTGGTTAATGTAATCTGGTGGGTTCTTTCTCAAATCACTTGAATCTAATATCTGTCTTTGTAGGCAGATACTTGATATTCCACCACACTATCCAAATCTGTCAAACCTATGAGCAGTTCTTTACACTTACAAAACTCTGTGAGGGAAACAAAATTTTTACATTGGAGATGGAGAGAAAGAGCAGAGGCAAAGGGAGATGATCAACCCCATACCACAAAGGATATCTGTGCCTTGACTGAAAACTGACCCTGGATTTTTTACCTTCAAGACAAGTACCTCAGCCTCCAGACCATCCTCCCAAGTGCAAAGATGACTGCATATTAATTAAAAACTATTAGACGTGCAAGACTTCCATATGCACTCATCACTGAGATTAGTAGGTTTAAAATGTTGTGTGTCACTCTAATCTTCCAAGAAAAGGGATTTAAATTTATTACCTCATCTCATCTACAGACATCTTTTCCATTTAGTGACCTTTAACAAGTAGAGGATAGATGGGAGAAAGAGTGTGTTAACATTAAAAATGTTTTCTTGAGGCTCTAGAAAAACATTGACCAAGGATCTGCTTTCATACATTCAATACTGATGTTCTGCTAAAAAGGTTTCTTCCCTGTCTTTTATACTTTGGCACTTCAGCAGTTAATAAATCAGCACTTTTCAATTGCAATAAAGTTATGCCATGTGGCCTGAAGTAATTTAATGATTTCCAGTGTAAGTTAAATAGGCACATTTAAATGTAGCTATTGCCAAATAGAATGGATATTTTCAGTTCAATTCTACTCCAGCAAAATCAAGTAGAAGCCTCTTGAATCTGAATAAGAGTCTGAAGCCACATGAACTATTAAAATACACAATAGTCCAAATCTTGTAAAGTAAATGCTAAGAAGATAAATCTCAAAATTCAGATCATGTCTATATTTCACTGATATAAAATGAACCATGCAGGCTCAGAACACCACTGATTAAAAAGTATTTAATATTATGTTCTTAAAGATGAAAAATTTTTGAAAATGTCCCCTAAAACTTTGGTCTTGAATTTGTAGATTGTGTGAAACATATTCAAACATGACAGTGATCAAGAAACAAATAAAAATTATAAATCAAACAATAAGGTCTCAAGTCAAAGATATTTCACCATGAAAAAAATGTTTCATAACGTGTCTTGACATTTCCTTTGCAGTTCCTTGACTAGCCAGTTCCCAGCATATTAATTTAGAAGTGTCAATCAACAGATTCATCCCCAACCACAGTTTTAACATTTGGGGGAAGTAATTCAGCTTATTAGAGATGTTTACATGTTTTGGTTTTTTTTTTTTTTAGGAAACTGATGTTTTTCTTTAGGAATTAGCACAGTTTAACAGCAGTTACCGTATGCATTTAAATACTGTCTATGTTTTATAAAAATATTTGCTACCTTAAAAAACAAGAACTGCAAGAAAATGTCACCTTACAGAAGGAATACTACTTCACTGTTAGCTATGGAAAAAGTGTTTTTTGCTCTTGTTGCATTCTGGGTTTAATCTGTCTGCATGACAGTATAACATCATTGAAAAGAAAACAAAAACCATGGTGTAACCAAAAGCGATGTTACTTAGAATAAATTACTTGAATGTACATCCAGTCTCATTAACAGGTATCCTCAGCAAAAATTATGAACATTTCATTTTGAAATATTTATTGAATTTTTATTATTTGTTGAAATTATTGAAATATTTATGAATTATTTATTAATTTTAAAATAATTAATTTTAAAAGATGGATTGTTAAAGATCACTTCAGCTCTCCACATTCCTTGTCTAATGCTCATGCTTTAATTGAGTTAGTCCATCAATGCCATGCACTGTTTGGAGAATGGATGCAGGGCTAGGACTGTTAGCACTGCATATGGAAAGGACTTTGATTTAATTAACAATAATATCTCCATAGAGAAATTAAAGGCTATAATCATTCTGTTCTAATAAATTGGATTCGGGTTTTTTGTTTGAACAGAGTGGTGAATGATGTTCAGGTTTATTTCTTAGAAGTGGCAGGACATGAAACAGAGATAGCTTGCAGAATGTCATTAAGTTCAAAACACTTAAAAAATTATTACTTCACTTTATTGGAAATTAACCAGGAGCACTGGTCTGCAAACTAGTCCATGTAACTCTACTGCTTCCTACTTCTCTGTTTTTTTCACCTGCTGGGATGAAAATTCAGTTTCAACGACAATACTAAAAACAACCAGGTCTGCAGTTCCATCTTGAATGCACAAGGCATTCCTTCTTTATTTTGCCTTGGGAGTTAACTCACTGAAAAGGCTGAGTTAAGGTAATTATTCACATGAAGTAATCTTAAAAAGAGACCAAGATACTCTGAATATGTGTTGATACTGGCAAATGAATCTTATTCAGCTTCATTGGTTTCCATACATCTTAATTTGTTTTTCATTTTGAACACTCTACTGAGCATCTTTAAAATAATAGCTAAATAAATTAAAAAAAAAAAAAAAATCTTCCTGGCTCATGCATGAAGCATAGAATTGAGCTTGGACCATGAAATAGAGAGAAGATAATGCTCACTTAAATTCTCCCTAAATGCAGTTAAACACCAGCTCTGGCAGAACTGCTTTCCAGTATTTCATTAAGGTACAGAACACAGCATTAAACAGGCACATGATGGAATGTATCCCCTGCTTTTTATAGTACCTTCTAGCTTGGTTTGTCAGAGGCAGTAACAACACATGAGAGAAGTAGAGGTAACAGTGCTTGTTCTCATTTTAATCCAAAAATCATGTATCCTAATATCCAACAACCAAGAGTTGTTTGTTTCATACCAACGAGAAGTTGTTTGCAGAAAGATAAATGGAGCACACTGTTTCTGAAGTAGAAATACACTAATCAGTACCAAAGGGGAGGACTGATGATGCTAAACAGAACAGGAGACCCAAGAAAAGATCAAGAACTACTCATAAATGCTTTAGCAACACCTGATAGGAGATTCTAAAGTATTGATTCTATCTTCTATTTTCCTAGGCTGAGCAAGTAAATAAACAGCAGGACCACATCAAAACCAAGACTATTTAAATAGAGATGAGAAATATCAATGGAATCATGAATATGTTTTATCTTTGTTTCCTGCTGGTAAACATTGTTACATGGAGACATAATAGGAGTCCATGAAAGCAGAACAAGAGTTATGCAGTTTGTCCTAGAAGACGATACATAAAAAATAATTAGAGCATCAACACACCAGCTTAAGTTTAAGCTATTATTACACACAGAAATTGAATACAAAAAGAAGCTATTCTAGAGTATTTTAGAACACTTCAGATTGCACCTTCTGTGTGTGGCTTGTCTGCTGTCACCACCAATAAACAAGGATTATTAGATGCCTTTCGTTAAAGATAATAAAATTTCCTCTAGCATAAAAACATTCTTTGAATTGAGTAGTCCTATGAATATTTGCAAAAATCTTGCTCAGGCAGTACTTGATTCAAGGTAGCTGCAATGAAGTAAAAAGCACCACCTAAAAATTGTACCTTTGTAGCAAAGTAAAGCAAGTTCAGTCTCCAGACAAAAAAATTAAGTAACCCCTACACTGCATTTAGCTGCCATGAGAGCTAATACAGGGAAGAATAAATAATATTTTTTCTAATCTTCCATTAGCTCACTTCTCTATGAAGAAGGCATAATCAAAAGTTATGACTCTATTGAATTGTATGAAAACAAGCAATGTTAAATATCTCAAACATATCATAGAATGCTCTTGATGGGCTATATATGTAAATTTCATAATAAGAGATAAATTACTGTGAATGAATTGCAAGTATCTCTTACTGTCAAAGTTTGTTCACTTTCTTGTTTGCACAAATTTTTCCACTTTTTAAAAATTTTTTGTGGAGCTATTCTTCTGATAAGAAAAAGAAATATAAGAGCATCAGAAGCATTTACATTTTTACAGAAACATTCTGTGGTTCAGGAAGGAAGGACTAAGATCATTAACACAATTTTAGGGAATATAAATTGTCAAAAGTAATTAAAGGGTCTATAACCATTAACAACCATCAGATGTGTTTTTTTCCTCACATCTTTGAAGTACAGTAGTTTTCAACCTTTCAAAATTTTGCGGTCTACTAAATTTTCCAGAGAAGATGCAGCTTACTTCAAAAACTTTTCATATATATAGAATGATGTGGAACATTAATTAACTTTTCTTCTGCCTTTCTTATTTTGAAATTTTCATATAAAAAAATCACAGATCCTCAGCCCATGAATGACTGACCACAGGTCAAAACCTTCCAATGTCCCAGTTATAAGCTCCTTGGGGAAGAAATCTCTGGTAATCAGCCTACAGGTACTGTTTGGAAAGATTTTATTTCCGTTCATTCCTTTATTATCTTCCTGACCCTGGGCTGCAGAGGCTGTATAGTTTTGCTGTTCTATTTAATACAAATATTTCTCACAAAATCCAGTTAGAAAGAATTAGTTTCCAGAAGATTCAAATAATTATTTTTTCTTAATGAATGTGTTGGACAATACTGGACATTCAGAAACAGCTCACATTTCAATCAATTTTCTAGTGATTTTTAATCTTCCATAGCTTCAACCATTATAATAATTATGTGGTCTCATTGCTATACTATTAAAAAGTCATCCAACCCAAATTTTCTTCAGAATAACCACCATGTTAACTGCTCTTCTGGACTGGATTTGTTTTAAGCAACTCCTATGTGTATCCTTGTCCAGCATTAAAATTCAATGTCAATGTAGGCCATAGACACAAAACTGTGTAATCATTCAATAACTGGAAATAGAGGAAATTCTAAGAGATCAATGTAGCTGGCTAGAAAGCAAAGAGTGTTTCCTTAGGGCTGAAGGATTTTGGCTTCTTTCCTTATAGACCTGCTCAAATTCTTAAGGTAGCACAAGGAGGACACTGAATAGCTCACAAAAACTTCCAGAAAACAGTCCTAGAAACAAAGTTATGAAGTTAAATGTGATGCCAACAAAGCCTGTAAATAGATGACCCTAAGCTCAAAACTACGTAAGTTTAATGCACATAATGCACTACATTAATTTACACCAGTGTCATCTTGTTTACAGCCCAGACACTCCACAGACATGGCAGCCACACAATAGCACCTGCTTGACTTTGAACATTGATTTAAGAACTTAGAGGTTTTGGGCTGTTTGGGTTTTGGTTTGGTTTAGGTTTTTTTTTGGGGGGGGGGAGTGGTTTGTGTGTGTGGGGTTGTGCTGTGTCATTTTGTTTGGTTTGGCGGGGTTTTTTGTTTGGGCTTGTTTTGAGATTTTTTTTTTCCTTGCAGTTTTACAACAACAAGGTGAGTCATTCTACCACTAAAAAAACAGTGTGACTTAAAGTTGGCTTATCACTGAGCGCTACTGAGCACTCATGGACAACTACCATGGCCAATCTTTGCTTCTTCTGGGCAGAGAAGAACAGTCTGAAGCTCAACAAAGGCAAAAGCAGGGTCCCGGTGCATGACAAAAGCCCACCATGTCTACGCCCCACCTTCATGAATCTCAATATTGTTCT
Organism: Vidua macroura; assembly: GCF_024509145.1. Classification (NCBI taxonomy): domain Eukaryota; kingdom Metazoa; phylum Chordata; class Aves; order Passeriformes; family Viduidae; genus Vidua; species Vidua macroura. The sequence continues at coordinate 13,024,091 of NC_071574.1, forward strand.
GCTGTCAGCAAGTAGTACAGCTTGAAACCCTATGGCCTCTCTCTCTAGTAGACCGTCTACCTGAAAAACATAACACCTTATCAACTTGCTGAGTTAGAGCAAGCAGTGCTATATAACTCAAAGTCTCATGTGCAGTTTTCACATAATGGAGTCTTGAATTTTTTTACCCTTCACTCAAAAAAATTTTAAAAAACACATGAAATCATTGTGTTAAAGGTTAAGACTGGAAAGTAAAGCACTCCAAAGGGTAGGAAATAAAATAAAGGTGTACTGTGCAACACATCTCAGAGGCTTCAGCCACAAACACTGCAATTTCAATGTTGCTTTACACAACATGTGCATGCCATGTGTTCCTTTCCATTTTCTTCTCCCTGCTCTGTGCCTTCAAGGCAAAATGACCCACGCTCTTTCATTAGAAAAAGGCCAAGCACTGTGAATGAGTCAGTTTTGTCCTTTGGAAAAGAAGAATCATGGTATCAAAACAGGTGAAGCTTCTCCCTGGTGACCCCAATGCTGACCCATAATGGATGTTTCAGATCCAGTATAAGAATAAAAGAAGCATATGGTGAAAAAAAATTCCCAAGAGTCCAGTGATTTGCAGCTCAAAGGTTTATAAAACTGATGTGATGAATATTCAAATCAGCGGGAACTTTGGATTCAGGAAGTACTGTATTAATACTAAAATTGATGGAAAACTGGACCAAGTTTGGTACTCAAAATTAGTGAAAACTTTTGGCCTTAAATTCTCCACTGAATGGGCATAAGAAAGGAGAAACAAGGAAAATCTTGAGATTGCTGTGAAGATAAATTCCTTAGGTTTTGTGAAGTAGTTTAATGCTACATCTAACACATAAAACAAAGGCGCCCACAAGGAAGTCAGTAAATTTGTACTCTGCAGGGTTTGGATGGCAAGGTAAATAATACTTGGGGATATGTAACCTGTGATTCAGTACAAGGAAATTTTGAACAATTATCCCCATGGTGACCGCTGTCCAGTTGTGTATAAGTGCATATATGAACTACATATATATGCACACATTGTAAAGGGCAGGGGTCCTGTGGAGGGGAGAAACTATGTCAAGTGCCAATTAAAACCTTTCCAGCTGTGGATTCATTGAGAAGTTGAATAAAATTTCCATAGATTTCCCACATTCTGACATTTGAAAACATGATTTTTTTTATTTTTCTTAATGTGTGTCTCTGGGGGGAAAAATTCATACGTCTATATTTACACAAAGTCTACTGATTGACATAATTGCTTTTCAATGTTCTTTGATACATAGGAAATGCTTTCCCTTTGGTTATGCTGTTTTTTAAAGATGTACATGGAATGTATATGCACTTCAATTTCATTACATTATTTTAAATAGTCACAATAATTCATCTTGATTTGTATCTTTTAAGTTTTTATCTCCCTGTGTACTGAAGTTGACTTTAACGGATCAGATGACCTCTGCTTCCCACAAGAAAAAGAAAAAAAGGACTCCTTCTCTTGTAGGTCATTTGGATATATAACCTAATTCCTTACTAACAATTTCAAAGGCATACTGAAGCCTCCAGACTACTTAAATGTAGTAAGCATTTAAGCATTGCTGAGCCTTGACCTAGCATGTCCCAACTATGGCACTTACTACATGCAAAATCAGTATATGGACACTTGCCCTGGGGCCTCCAATCAGTAACAGAGCAAACCACACAAGTCACAGAATCTCTACAGATTATCTGCACAAAATTCCAAGTGATGTGGAAAGACCTACCCTGGATTTTGGTACTGAGATGAATTTCACTCAGAGAGGAAACATTGCTGTGAGCAGTGACAAGATGACAGATAACTATCAAAATTATTTTATATAAAGGATATTAAATCCTTATTTTATTTACAGTCCTTCTGAAATTTCTATATTTGAACTCAATTGTATGTGTACATTTCCCCTTAAATCATTGCAGAGTTTTTTTACAGGTTTTACTTGACAAATTTACCTCCCCTGAAGTCTTGCTTCACCCCTCAGAAGTACACCAGAAGCTCATAAAAGCATATTGCAAACTTTTAAAACTATTATTTAGATTCTTTGTAAGGAAAAGTGTGGGTTATAGGAAACCTGATGATTAGGAAGCCTTTGGGTGCATTCTGATTCTAGACTGGTTCCTGTAAAGACTGTGTTTCACTCCCAGGGAACGCAATAAGCCAGAAACATCAGAGTATACAAGGAAGCAGCATCTTGCCAACCAGCATCAACACAAAAAGCAAAATGAAAAGTAGCCTTCAATACACAAAGGAGATAAGAAGAGCTGTCTGGGTCTCACTCTCATTCTCATATAGCTTCTACTTCCAATATTCATAAATATTTGCCTTTACTTCCATGCTGTGGTCAAGAAAAAACTCAGGTTGCTACTGAAATGTCACTAAGAAGCACATATGAGAATACATATTTGAAATCCATATATCAAGGTACAATTGATTCAGCTGACCTTTCCATGTTACTGTAAATACAGATATTCTAATGGCTAATGCAGAAAGCCACTGCATGTGTCACACCATACTTCCACTTGCTTCAGCCTTCCACTGTACATTTGTTTACAAGTACCAAAATGTCAATAAAAAAAAGGCACTCAAAAACTTTGATTATAATGAAACTTATGAATTTTTTCATTTGCTTTCATCTGAAGAACAAGATTAAACTGAAACTCTTCAGTTAGCTGTTTGTAATAGGCCAAGAAAGACCTTTGAAAATAACTACATCTGCAATCCTAGCAGATGTCTACACCAAAGAATGCAGAACGACTTACAGACAGCACCTACCCCAGCTTTAAAGGAGCTAGTACAGGCTTCCTTGTCTCAGTAGCACAAAGCTCCCACAGATAAATGAATACTTCTGGAATGTAATTTACCTTGTCCTGGTGTATTCCCAATGAATAAATGGTGTTCAGCATGCCAGGGGCACATACTTTCGTTGTGTTCATGAATTGCTACAAATGTGTTTCAACCAAGAGATCACCTCTCCATTTGTTGCCCTATTTGATGTCAAAGCTCACCCTGACTACTGTATGCAAAAAGCAGGACAGTTATTGAGAAATAAATTCAAGTCCCCTACTAGCCATTAAATGCCTCTTGTTTGACTTAGGAATCAGTGCTTAGGAGCACACACATTTCAGAGGCAGTGACACTGAAACATTATTGATCCACCAACACACTTCTATCTATGGCTGTGGGCATGTTCTGGTTTGCATGTGGGGAAGCATTTTCTGTGTAAATGAATTGCTGCTTCTTCAGTTGTCAAATGTATAAAGCACACAAAACAGCTAGAAACCATCCAATAATAGCATATTGTCTCATAAACCTGACCTTTATTAGAAATTACTCAGGAAAGCATTACAGTGGGTGTAGAGCAATTTAAATTGTGACTTTTTGGATAGAAAAATAGAGATTTGCCACCTTTAGAACATTTAGATAACAAAAAAGCTTTCAGTCCTAAAATGTGCCTTAGATAATTTAAATGTATATCAAATTTACAATAACAAACTAAAGCTCGAAAACTTGGGGAAAAAGTTTTATAGTTTGTGTAGATGGAGAGGTATTATGTGTGAGGCGAGAAAGAAGAGGTTGGCAGCTTTAACCCACCTTCAAATTCTCAGAGTTTTAAGGCTGGTCTTGATCAAACTCAGGCATCTGCTTTATGCTATAATGTGTTACCTTCTATTGCCAAGAATATTTATAAAGCAGGAGACAAAACAATAAAAGGCAACAAGACAATGGTCAGATCAACCTTTCCCAAGACAGCTATCATCCAATGGAATATCCAATTCTCAAGTGAGATTTCTTTTTTCTTTCCTGCATGGAAGAAGTAGAGAAAATGCAGGGTCAAGCATGAAATCCAGAACCAGCTGCTGCACTCACATTTTGGAGATCAGAATAAGATTCTTCAGTTTTGTCCATAGCTTTTTCACTGGATCACACAATTATTTCAGTAAAATAATGTAAGGGTGTGATCCTGCTTTCAAATAACTCAGCAGCAATGTCATTGTTTTACCATATGGAGCAACCAATCAAAATTTTAGGTATTATTTCTCTCAACTTATGCAGCTCCAGAGCAGTGTACACCAAGGAAGAGTTCCCATGTGGTTCTTCATGAACACTTCAGTGATTCACGTAAGATTTTCTCCATAGTCTTAGTTTTATAACTTCAAAAATCCTGCAGAGATACTTTTCTATCTGCATCTGTCCTGAGTGCCCACACAATTGGGGGACACATACTATTCACTCCGTGGTGCTGAGTACAGCAGCAGAGCACTGAATCTGCCAGACCATTATCATACATTTAGTGCTGGTTGGTAGCCAGTGCCTCTGGCTTCCAACTGGAAGATGCAAAACACTGCTCATTGAAACAACTGCAGAAATCTCAGAGTGGTAGGTGAACAACTTGAGAAGTGAAGCACTTGAAAATGTGCCTGAGAGGCAAGACAAACCTCCTTTCCCCAGAAGAGAAATTACAGACTCAAAAATGCACCAGATTATTCTTCCCTGTCTATAAGGCATGATCAGTTGGGTTTTACTCACTACAACTTGAAATATAAGAAATTAATCTTTTGGTAAAGCACAAGAGTGGGAAATGTTCCAAGATTAAGGAATACCAGACTGCTGTCTAAAACTGTCTGCAGTTTCTGTGGACCTGCCTCAACCCAGTGTCCAAGGGATCCTCATGGATTTGTAGCTGGGGCACTCCAGCTTCCCTCAAACCCAAAATGATTTTATACAGCACAAGGTTAAAACCATGCCAGAGCTCATGTTTTATAAGCCGTGCTTATATTTCTTAATTGATCCTCAAGCACAGGTGGCACCAAATACCAGATCTTATTAACTGTTACATTGTCATTTGTAGAAAAGTTTTGTTTAGACTATTTCAAAGGTTCTCTTGATTTTAGTGAATTAAAATTGTTTTCACCCTCTGAGACTAGAACAAATAGATTGATGTTACTAAGGAGACTTGTCTCTCAGCAATTTCCTAGATAGCAAAATAGCAACAATAACAACAATTTCCAAATCCATTGTTAATAAGGTTCTTTTCTCTAATATTATTTGTAGAGCACGTTAAAAGCATGACTATATTGTTACAAAGGCACTCGCTTGGATGACCTACCTAGCTCATTCATGTCCTTGCTGCTGATTAGTCTTGGATATATCTATCTAAAAGAGATGTCAGTAAACATTTAAACCACATCTTTTTATTCAATGTTCTCTTTTTATGATAAATGTAAGTTGTACCTTAAAGTAGCTGGAATTTCAGTACGTGAGCTTTTCAATACTGAATTAAATTTCTGCTGCTATCGTCTTGTAAAAGCAAACTGCAAGACCCTAAAACAGGGGCAGACCATAAAAAAAAATCCTACACATTCCTTAGGCAAACATATAAGTATGCAATGGAGATCAAAGCTGAATATATAAATCCAGGTTATGAAAGAGAACAAAATACTCTCAAAGTGTCTAAAATCAGTGACAGACAATATATCTGCCTAATGTTTGACTACCAACTAAAAGATAAGGAAAGCACAGAAAGGGGAAAATAATCCTCTCATACTATAGGGGAGAAAAAAATTAAGCCAAAATTGCCCTGAACAAAACCCCACATGTACAATGCTCATAATATGCCCAAGCTTATTAATGTCAGGTTATTAATATGCCCAAGCTTATCCCTCAAACAATGTATGTATCAGGAAATAAGAACCAATAACAAAGATAAAAAGATAAAACATCATGGAATCATAAAATATGCTGAGTTGTAAGGGACCCATCAGGATCATGGAGTCCAACTCCTGGCCCTGCATAGGGCATCCCAAGAATCCCATCATGTGCCTGAGAGCATTGCCCTAATGCTTTCTGAACCCAAGACACTGCTGCAACCACTTCCCTTGGGAGCCTATCCCAGTGCCCAACCACCCTCTGACTGAAAAACTGTCCTGATATCAAACCTAAACCTTCCCTGACTCAGCCTCATCCTGTTTTCCTAACTCCTGACTTTATAATCTGCAGAGGTCAAACCTCAAACCACTAAAAATCACCTCTTAATCTTTGTACATCAGGATAAACTTGAAGTTTTTGGGAATTCTTTCAAACAGCTGACAAATCTGCCTACAACTAAAATTGTATTTTAAAAGTCAGTGAAAGCAGTTCTACAAATTAAAGTAAGATATAAAAAGTGAATCCATGTTTATCATGTAAAATGCTTTTAGGTAATTTCATAAAGAGAAGTACTGAAAAATAATTCCATTAAAAATAAGAGTAGAAGAATAGAACAGAGAAGCTATGGTACAAGAAGGAATAGAAATTTTAAAATTAGTGTAGTGAATTTAATTAAAAGTTAAAGAATACAGTTACAGATTAAAACTATAGACTACCTGGAGAATTAAAATGTTCCAAATGCTGGCTATTATTTTGGCTGTTTTGTCTACTGTATTACAGTTGGATTACTACACCTCCCAGGGAGAACATTGTTAAAACAGAGTTTTCATGACAATGAAAGACATTTCAGAGACACTTGTTAGTGAAACACATTAAGAGGCAGCTGTTATCAGTAGGTTTTGGATTGTTGCACCAAAGAGAGAAAGCGTGGAGATAAAAAGAAGAAATGCTGATCATTCCTCAGTTGTACAGATAAAAATTAGGGGAAGAATTAAGCAGACTGTCTAAAAGAGGAAGGAGGCATGCCAGGAAGATTCAAACACAAAAATCTTTGTATTTTAAACAGAGTGAATTGTACAAAATGTGGCTGGCAAGAAGGTATTATACAGGTTGGATAATAGCCCAAGTTATAGCCCAAATACAGGTTGGAGTATAGCCCAAGTTGAGCTAGTGGATGAGGAATAGAAAGCCATGATGCAGAAAGACCTTGGCAGAATTTGGCATTAGAGAACTGGAGACAAAGAAAAAGCTCTTAGTTGAGGTGTCTGGTACTATCATGAAGGACCATATATACACATATAGTTTTAAGCTTTTCTTTCTTACTTGACAGTGATCTACTCAAATCCAAGAATAATGACAGGCAAAGCAGGCTGTTGAGTGCTATATGAAGCATACTGTATAATGTATCCATAAAACTGTAAGTAAACCTGATGCAGAAAACTGTTTGCAATACTCACTAGAATGAAACTCTGTTTAACTTCCCAGGATTAGATTAATAATGGCAAATTAATTTATGCTCCCTCTAAACCAGTAGACAGAGACATGCAGCCAGTATGGTCACGATAATGTCTGGCCCGCTTGTCTCCAGTACCATAAATTTCGATTAAGTATTGTCTATGCAAATTGAAAACAAATATCTGATCCAAAAGAAAGTGATGCTGTACAAAACAATTTGCAGGTCTGTGTCAGGCTGTACTGAGTAATGCTCCTATAAATTAGTGGGATATGAAATCCACCTAAGCCAAAAGCAGTCTCTTTTTGACCTACACCATAAGATACAAGATTATGTAAGTGACAGGATGGGTAATGAGTGTTGTAATTGTCTACACTTATTTTGTATTAAAATTACAGTGAACTGTAAGATTAGAATAGTGCAGTCACTTAAGGATTTTGGTTTTTTTACATACAGGAATGAATCATTATAAATAAAGTAACAACAGATGAGTTCTAGAAAACTCAAAGGCTGAGACTTGTAGATCATGCAAAGCCTCAGCTTCTTGTCTGAGTTTACTAGTTACCCCAAATAGAGTAAAAGTATTGCAGGCAAAATCACTTCAGACAGCTCTACTTTCAGTGCAACCCAAAAATTGAACAAGAGGGACACCCATCGCTTTTCTGTCCATTTTTAATATGTTAGGTGAAAATCTTCCCAGATTTTCAAAATTAAAAAAAAAAAAAATTAAAATTTGCTGTTTCAGCCCTGCAGAGATTCTCTTGGCATACTAATGGCCAGAAGGAAAGTTATCAAAAGAAAGTCTCTGTACCATTCTATACCCTGAAGTTATTTAGATGAGCCTGAAGGACACTAATAGGTACCAGCTGGCTACAGTCCCTGGAGCAATATATCAAGTAAGCACAGCCAAAACACTCTGTCATGCCCCTCTTCACACCTCCTGCCTGAGGGGTGAGGACAGAGAACTGCTCACCACCTGAGGTCACCTTTCCCGCATTTTCTTAAATTCTAGGCATGATCCACACATTTTTTAAGATCCCGCTGCATTGTCCAAGTGCTTTTCCTTCCTAGAGTAAATCTGAATTACATGAAATGATAAAAAATCAGCATGTAGCCCAGTAAGGTTCAATACATGCAAGTGCCTAGAAATCAGCTATGTCCACCTGAACAAGGAGCACAGTGGAGAACTTAATTTTACATATACAAAACTCTCCCAGCAATAAATAACACAAAATTGTGAAGTTCACAATTGTGAACTTCATTGCATGTGAAGTTCATTGGCTGAGTGGCATCTTATTCATAAAATATCTTTATATCTTCCATGGATCTCCCAGGTATGCAAGGTACCTCCACCTGCCATTATGACTACAGCCACCTGATCCAAGGTAGAAGAATTAGGCTGTAATTTTCCAGAACTTCAAATTTGAGCAAGCGCACGTGGAGTTTCCAGTCATAAAGTGAAGGCCAGCTTTCAAAGAAACAGTGAAAAGCAGCTATGGATTCAGAGACTGAGAAGTCTCTCCAGTCAGAGTTGCACAACTAAAGTCACTTCAGAGCAAAACAATCCCACTTTAAGACTAAGCTTAACAGCAGTTCAGATGTGGGGAACAGGTATCAATTATACTTGGACAGCAACACAAAATTGTCTGAGTTATCACAGAACATTATACTTGACTTAGAATCTCTTGGATTCCAACAAGAACTGAAAAAAATCCAGATTTTTTTAATATCAAATGTGCCAACTGTTGCCTGCAATAGTGAAAACATGTAGTCCTTATATTTATGAGTTGGTCGTAAGCCCACTGGCATACTGTCTGCCTTGTGTGTTCTATGTTCTCAAGCTGCAAAACCAAGCTCAAGACTGAAGGCATTACAGTTTAAATGTCACCAAAAGTAACTAAATAAATGTAATTCCAAACTATTCATATTCTACTGCTTCCCATACCATTATATAAGTGCATTTCACTAAGGTCAGAACATAAAAATCCCATAATATTGAAAATATGTCAGCATTTCAAATGTACAAATGATTGGAGAGAGTCAGTCCAAAGCTTCTCAGACCCAGGAACTTCACCAATGGCAGAATCAAAAAGAACACAATAAAAATAAAGAAAAACATATGCTGTTTCCTTCAATACTTGAACACCTTCAAACATCTGAGGCAGATTCCTCAAATGAAGTGCTTCAATGGATGTTGTAATGCTGAAAGGATTTACCTTCCTGGAAGCTTTTTCTCATTGAATCAGCATAGTTTTAACATACATCAATGTCTATGACAACTGATTTCACAGACTCTTGTTATTTCACAACTTTACATTGTCCATACATACTATATTATTTTAGTGTACTCTGGACAGATAGCTGGACTCAAAGGGGTTTTAATCAAGCACAAGAAGGTAAATCAGCAAGGCATTTTAGCTTAGAAGCATGAAAACATTTCCAACTCAATCACGTGCCTATTCTGTCAATTTTCTGCTCAAGTATTTTGCTAGTGCAAAACTGAAATTTGTTAATTTATATGGATAGTACCAGAATGAGCTTGTACCTCTGGACTTACATCCTCCAAAACATATACTAAAAAAAACACTTTAGCCTTAAAAAAAATTTCTCAAATCAATTGCAACACTGGACATTAATTAGTAAGTTATCTACATATATATATATTTTTAGTCCAAAGTAAATAGGCATCTGCAGTTTTGCAGCTGAAATACTGTAACATCATAGAGCATTAGAAGTCAGAATCTGAAACAGTTATTAGTTTGCCTTAAATGAAAAGGTCTGCCTTTGCCTCTGCTGAATGATGAGCAAAAAAGAAAAAAAAAGCTGATAGAGCACACAATGAATGGGGGTTTCATCAAATCCCTGTGTTTGACCCATTTTTCATCTATAAAGGTCCCTTAGGCTGTCATATAAAATATAAAAGGCTTTAATAAAAGATTGCAGCCTTTAGCCATAAGCTGAATGATAGTAAAATGTACACGGTTTTTAATGCAAAGGTATTAATATACACTTTGATTTTTTTCTAAATCTCAGATTTTAAGATATTAGAACATATAAAGTGAAAATAAGTTCATGGTCTATGCTATTATTATAAAACATATCCATTATTAAAGGGATCACATTGTTCCTGGTCTGTAGAAAAAAATAAATATAATCAATGCAAGCTGTAGCAAATTAAAGCCATTTAGAAAATAGAAATATGAAATTTAACACATGTTGGAAAGGGACCCCACTAATTGCATTGTACACAAGCAGGTCTTGTGAGCCAGTGGCTCAGAAAATCTAAAAAATATTCATATGGGATTGATCTTTTTATACCTGGGAAAGCACCAGAAGAAGAAAAGCAGCAGAGCTGGTATTCAAAAGTCACCAGCATTTCACATTTAATAACAGATGTCCAATTATAGCCAAATCAATTACTATAGCTCTGCATTAGGGTTTAACGTATTCAGGTCTAACTTACATTAGGCTGTCAAGCATATCTTTAAAGTGTTTTGCAGTTGCATGGCACTAATATTGTACCAAGATGTTTACAAGCACTGAGGAAATTCATATTTATAGCACTGGAATTCTGGATTTAGATTGGTGTCATGTACAATTTAGCTGAAGGAAATGTGTGCTGTTTGGCTGGATAGGATGTGGATGTGCACATCCACCACTGGTGGAGAGGCATGTGCCTCTTTATGCTGACAAGGAGGTTACTCTGCTGCTTCTTGTCAGGACACTCAGACCCTTGCAGATTGTTTTGATTGCATTTAGCATTTCCTGAAAGTAGGCACTTTCAAAAAAGAAAAATCCACCTTTGAAAATCTCACCTTTAAAAATCAACAAAAATCCAATTGCAGCTTAAAAGTTAAGAATTGCAGGTATTAAATTTGCCCCGAGAAAATGTGAAAATAGTAGTTTGTGCTGGCACCTAAGGCATTACCTCAGTCACACAAATGCAGCACCATTACAAGGGCTCCTATCAAGTAGTTAGTTACCATTATATATCTGCTGTTCACTGTTCTTGTTAAAAAACCTTGGCTCTTTCAGAGCTTTGCACATCTGACTTTGTCATAGCACCTGTCCCAAAATGATTGAAACTGAAATAAATATATATATACATATATAGGAGAAATCAGAAATGTTACAGATACACTGCAAGCCTAGAACTGTCAGTTCAGAATTTGAATTTTTTACTTATTTGATGCAAGATGAAAGCAGTATCTTTCATTCTGTTTCCATAATATCAGAAGCAACAGCATGTCCCCGGAGACAGTGACAGCACAGGGCATCATCCTTGATAATTCAACAGATTGGTTACAGTTCTTACACTGGGAACATTTCAGCTCAAGTGAATTTATAAAAGTAACTGTATTTGTAATCAGAAAAAGATCTAGAGGGTTTTTTAATGTGTTCTTATGCTTTTAATGATCTTGAGTCCTAGGAAAAATAAACTGACATAATCCCATTGATGAAATTATCAACATAACATACGTTTTTACCTGAAGTTCACAAGTTATTTTGTTCCAAGCTGGCATTCCAATATGTCCTATGAGACTTCTTCATGCACTTGAATTTCTAGAAAACAAAGCAAAGCATGTTACTGTCATACCCAAATAAACCTGTAGGCTTCCAGGAAAAAAAAAGGTTTCAGGGAAGTCTCAGCTATTCTTTGGTATTTTCTACATTAAACTTTCACAATTAGTTGTTATTTTATACAGTATTTTCCCATCTCTCACTGGGTTTGAAAATGTTTTAGACAGCTCCTGATCTCAAACATATGAATGACAGGAGCTAAAAGTCAAAGCATAGTATCAAGAAGTATGAGTAACACCCCCATTCACATATGCTCATTGGAAGAAAATTCCATTGCCAAAACTGGACTGTCTGATAAAATGTGGGCATACCAGCAACTGCCTTGTGTGATTAACTTCATAGATGGTGATTCTTGCTACTTTCAGGGAACAAAAATCTGCAACAGTCATAACAACAAAAGAGGATTTTCATTGACATAATTTGCACAAAACTTTGCCTGTATACCAAAAAAAGTCTTCCACTGTGAACTTTATACTGATGCTTCTTTGAGAGTTGCCGGGTATAACTTTACACTCAGCATGAACAAATCTAAGCACCTATTTTCCACCTTGCTGCCCTAATTAATTTTTCAGTCTCTATAAATACCACTCACATCTTATCTCTAATTCAAACCACAGACTCAGGTACTACCTTCAATGCAGATCTTTCCCAAGTCCTCAAAATGCTAAGATATTCTTATCTCCCTTCATCTCCCTACACAAATTTTCCAAAGGGAGGATTTTCTTTTGTGTCTGAACAGATGAAATTAGCACCTGGTTGGTCTGGTTTCCAGCAGACTTCTATCTTCTCATCAGCCTTGACCTTCTCCACTTTACACCACAAAAATCCACTCAAAATGCTGTACAAAAATCAGTTTTCCTCCTAAATCCCACATATCCTGTCAAGTCTGTTTTCCTTCACTGGTTTTCTTTTCTCTCTGAATTAAATGGGAAACTATCTTCCTGTATCACTGGTTCCCTAAAGTGTCATCCTCTTATATTCCCAACCAGTTCTCCATCTGTTGAATTTTCAAAAATCTTCCTACAGTCTCCTTCTGAGGCCATCTTTAGTAGTTGGAAACACTTGTAAATTTCCAAAAAAATAGATCAATATCTTCATCTTCTCCAAATTTTAACAGAATGGTGCTGAAACATGACATTTATAAAACATTGTTTCCATGCAAGGAGCGGATAGGATGCAAATACAATTTACCATGACAAATGATCTTTCTGCTTCATTATATGGCCTCAATTTTTTGTTCTAGGTAACACTAATCCTAACACAAAGTTTGTCTTCTTGCTTTATGAAGGACTTTTTTTGCACATTTTATCTTTTTCCTGACAGTGGACACGTGGACAGAAGCTATATGCTAGGACAAAAATCATCAAGCTGTGAACTTCAGTTCTCTATTGTGCACTGTGGATTTGATTATAATTTCACCGTTGAACCATCATTTTAAAATCCAAAAGTCCCATCCATCTATTTTTCTGAACTCTTCTCCCCCAACATATTTTTCATTTGAAACAAAAATAAATACCAGCCATTTTCAGCTGAAAACATCTAGAAACAGGTATGAATTTTCAATTTTTAGATGATTCAAAAAGGGCAACACATCACGAGCATTTCTGGCAACTTTCAGTGAACCACTGACGTTGGTTATCACCCAAACCTCTTTCACAGATATTTCTAGTTCATTTCCACGAGACCTTTGATGAGGTTACCTCAAAATGTTTAAACAACAAATATACTGAAACCCTGGGATTTTCTTCTTCAGTAGCTGGTGTTTATCTTTATTATTCACAGACAACTTTTCTACAGTTTTCATTCTTCACATCAAAAAACAGGTTTGTTTTTTTTCTGCCATTGATTTCATAGTGACCAGCAGACTTAAGAGAATTCTTGAGAAAATTCTTGGAAAACCACCAAAAATCCCATTTCTTTCCTCCATGTGACAACTTCTTGTGACACTAAATCTTTCCAAAAACACGGAATACATTTACTTTCAATAGCCCTATACTTCCTTTGTAGTTAATCTTACTTTTACTTATTCTTTCCTTATTACTGCAATGCTACCACTATTTACCATTATTCACCTTCTTCAGCTCCTCACGGATTACTTCTCAGAAAACCATAAAATGTCAAGCATTGCAATTTCTCATGCATGTTGGAGAAATTTAAATATGCAAATGAATTTATTGTATGCAATGCTGAAATATCTGTATCAGAAAGCTGATTCCTTCATTACTAAAGGGCTAATGAGATTCAGCTTGACATTTAGCACCATAATAGTCATTGCTCAAATTTTACTTTGCAATGGGAAGTTCAAACTGAGAAACTATCTCAAGTAAAAATGTTGATGTTCTGATAATTAACATTTTAGTAGGGTTTTTTGAAAATACCCTATGACTCTTTTCTGCAGACTTCCCTAAGAGCTATATATAGCCTCTCTTAAGGGAAAATGTAATTTGGTAGGATTTAAGAGGTCCCACTGGCTACTTCAAGCTCTATCTTTACTTCAAAAGGAAACTGAAGCCATTTACACTGTATTGTTTAGTTTTGTACCAAGATTTCTTACTATTTAACGGAGGTGCTGGAAATCCAAAGCAGCTTTAAACAACCAGGGAACAATGTAAAGCCAGAAGTGAAAATATTTAAAAGAAAAGTAAAGAGGATTTCAAATCTATTTTACACAGCTGCATCTGCTGTGACAGTTTATTAAGCTGCAAGGCAAGGGAATTTTTTTCCTTTCTGAAATATTTACCATAAGCTAAATAGAATTGTCACAGTGTCTCAAGCCACTGCTGTTGGAAAACTGAGCATTAGCATTCTCACATGAGAACATTACTTGGTTGATCCACCAAGCTAAAGGGTGAGCAAAATCAGATCCAAATGGGAGCCTAACCTGCAGCAGTCAGATCCGTGGAAGGAACTGAAAATGAGAGAAAAACTGGAGAGAGGAAATAACAAGCTTTATGCATTCATGGATAGAAAGCAGCAGAGAATTTGCCATTTTTGAAGATTTTCTAACCTTTGATGATGTACTAAGCAGAAAACACCAACATTTGAACCTTTTCAGGAGAAACTGAACAATTTCATGAGGGTTTTCTTTTTGACAAAGTGACCACCTTGGCTTAGGAAAGTAATGTGTAAAATAATGGCCTGGAAGTTTGTTGTTTTTTTTTTTTTTTTATTTCTGAAACCATTAATGTAAGTTTAAGCTCATTTAAGTTGCATCATTCACAAGTGCTGTATTAGTGGATTTAGTAGAAAAGTAGAAACACAAATCCCTTCTCCTCCCAGCTAGCCTGTCACTGGAAATATATCTCCAAAAACTGCACACCAACCACCAAGCCTCTAAGAGACATCCTTCTTCTAACTAAATTCTTCTGTGCTCAATCCTTATTAAATTTGCAGTCACATGAAATAAGTGTCCCTAATAACAAAATAAAGGTTTGGACCTCTGAACTGGACATTTACTTCAGTGGATCAATTCTGACAATAAAGTAACCATAACAGTTTCATTTCCTCCATGTAAACAGGGCAGCTGTATGAAGTACAGGAGAGAATGAGGGGAAAACACACATCAGCAAGAGGCAAATCCCATCAGCCTAATTCCTGCAAACTTCTGCAGAAGCTAACAAACCACCTTGGTGGATCAGGCATCAGCCCCTCACATTTTCCCTTGATGCTTAGAGAAGTCATTGCAGTCCACATGTGTGCCACACAGTTAGGCCTTGGAATAAAGATATTGACCTTGAAAAGCTTGTTCCTAATTAAAGTTACCCCTTTGAAAGCACACAAGTAGTTCTGGCACCTTTGGCCATTCACGGCTATTAACTGTTACCTGAAAAAGCACTGCAACAGAGTCTGCAATTAAATGTTCTTTAAAGTTCTATTCCTTTTAAATGAGTAAGAAATTGTGCACAATATTTATTGCATTCTGTCAAGTCCTCTGGAAATATTTTCAACCCTTAATTAGACTTAGAGAGAATAAACCCCTATGATGCTGATAGAAAATTTTGACATTAGTTAATGCATAGAAAGTCAAAGGTTTCATCATAGTATGTCACATCTCTAAGAAGCTATTGCATGGGGTCTAAGAAACTGAAATATAACCTATGTCATGACTTACTGGTAGCACTAATTTTTATATTATATATTCTATTTCTATAAATTAATTTCTGCTGGAATATAATCAAGCATAAGTTGCTGTGTTCTCTCCTTACAATAACATGTGCATGTTTCTCTGGTATTTTCATGATCATCACAGAATCTTTAGTTTCTTACTAAAGGCTGACCAGAGCTCTAATCCTTCTCTTTCTCTTTTGGAGTGCAACTTTTTCTTTTGGGGAGAGGTTATGAGATTGAAGAATGGGGATGACAAACAGGAATTTTCTTTTGCAACCAGTTAGGACTTTGATAAAACTTACAGATTAAATATCTTTTGTAAAATGTTGCATCAGTAGGAAAGGGACATCATTATCATCATCATCATCATCATCATCATCATCATCTATTTGGTATGCAACATTCCAGAATTCAGAATATATTTGAAAATCAAAACTAAATTAATAAAATCAAAGAAGGATAATAACTTTGGAAAAGAAGAATCAATGCATTGATTTAAAGCTGGGAAGCAACAAACAATATCAGAAAACTAACGTTTAAAAGGGAAAGCCTTTCCCTTCTGAAACCAAAGGGCTGGGGATAGGGAAGAATTTAAGGAGTGTCCCTAGGATATTACACCCATTCAAAGAACAAGAACTCATTTTTATTTCCAGCACTGAAAAGCTCTCATGTGACCCATTGTCACTGAAAACATCATTGACTTGTTTTTCTGTTTGTTTGTTGGGGTTTTTTCAATATTGACATACTGATGACAAGGACATTCACTGGTCATAAGAGGGTGGAATAATTACCTAATTAAGTCAACACTGCAGGAAATTAGGCAAATACATGAAATATGCATGGGAAATGGATCAGTTTATTTTCCTGGCTTCTACTGTGCTGTTTTTATCTGCAGCTTGCATGCTAAAGGGGAGGAGAGAGGCAGGAGGAGAAAAAGGAGTGGGAAAGAGAAAGGAAGGCTGGTGTGCTGCATCTGCTTTGCAACCTAAAATAAAAGATTAAATAAAAAATGAAAACCAACTTCAGTTTCAACTGGCTAGTGTTTCATGAGGGATCTATTCATTATATATTTCAGATATTTAAAACTAGTATTTTTTCATATATAAACTATTTTCTACTTACGTATGTTATAAAAGTGCAGAGGATCCAATGCAGCTTTATAAAAAAAAACTAAGACTTAGAACTGAGGTACACCAGTGCCATATTTAACCCATTCACTGAGTTCTATACACTTAGGAATCCTGACTTCCTGACATTACTCCATGCCTGTTTTTCAGATTTCTAAATGGAGGCCTCTGGTGCTGGGGAAATTCTTTTCCTTATTTTCTTGGTCTACATCTGTGATCTTGCTACTCTGATTACATGGGTAACTTTCTGATCACTCTAGATTATTCTCTACTTTCCATAACACTTTCTGGAGTCTGGGAAGTGTGTAATTCAGTCTCACAGGGCCTATTCAGCGAAGGAAAGGATAAACAAATGGCTATAGGATACAAAAAGTAGGATAAACCTACTTTTAAGCTGTTGGACAAGTTTTTCAGTATAACTTCCCTTATTGAACTCCTTTTAGTCAAGAAATGCAGAAGAAATGAAAATAAAAAATTAGCTGCAAAAGAAAGATTATGAGTACCCTATGCTGAAGCCCCATTAACAAGGCAAAATGATGGGAAAGTCACCAAAGAAACTTTTGAATAGGAAAAGGTGAGGAGTGAGGTGCCAAGAGTGATCTCTTTATATACAGAAATGTTTATTTTGCATGCAATACACTGTCCTTAACACAAATAGATGAAACCCCCCCAGTTAATGAGAACAAGCACTAACATCAGCGTTCAAGAGAATGTCCCTGAGAAATTCTGCACTCCTTTTCATACTTAATGCACAAGTGATGCATGCAGAGTCAATCTTTATATACTTACCCTCAACAATACCACAGAATGTCAAAAATTGAACTGATCTCAAAATAAACAGGATATTTACATTGAATGAAGGAAAGGAAGCATCTTAACAGCAGGTTTCTAGCAGCTTCTCACCTCTATATTATACCATGGTTTCATTTTCTCTGTTTTTGTAAGTTATCAAATGAGCTCAACTTAAAACCATTCTATCCGTGAAAATATTGGGTCAACTCAAACCATGGTTCATTTAACTTATTTTATCAAAGTGGGTTCAGTAAACCAACAAGTTGGGACTGATCTTTGTGGTAGCCCTCACATTAGTCTCTGAGCCCACTCAGAGAGTGGGGATCTTTACAAATATTTGTCTTGCATTTTCAGCACACTCAACCAACCAAGAACAACTCCAGACAGCAAAGGACAGTGCTAATAGAGACCTTTTTCTGTGATGGATCTTTCCTTTAAGAATACTGACACTACAAGGACCACAGAAGTGCCTTACAACAGCAGGCTTCAAAGTCATCCTCCAGCATCTTTTTCACATGCTCTGCTTCAAGCTTTCAACCAACTTCAGTTCCCCTTTTGTGCCACAGTCCCTCAGTTGCAATTCAAGCAAAGGACATAACAATCATGGGGAAAGTCTCTGTGTTTCATGTACAGCTGGATTCCACTTTGATGGGTTTGTTTTACAGGTGTACAGGCAGTGAGGCTCTCATTAAACCTTCCCTGCTGTTATTTGAGCTTATGCATGAAGCCACCATAAAGAAATAATTTTAGCCTTGTTTTTTTCCCCTCTCTCTGTTAATTATCAAGTGTCTGACTGATTGCTCATGATTGATGACTGATGGGGAGAGGATTCAGCAGGTGTTAATGGGTTGGGTGACATGAATGACACAGAGGAAAGAAGCAGCCCAGAATTTCATCAAAGTATGATTGCTGATGTTGCCTGTAAATGGTTTTCCTCATGGTGGAATGTGCATGAATCTGTATTATAAACTGAAAATGGAAATTTCTCTAATTCAACATTACTAGAAAGATTATTACTAAAGGAGGATGATTATTTCTGATCTTCATTTTTGAAAATATTTGTTTGGTTTGAACTTTCAAGTGACGCAGAAAGTATAGTCAAGTGAAAAAGAACTCCAAGTAGAATAATCAAATTAAATACTACTAACTGAATTCAGCATCAGGAAAGAAATATTGAAATGCAATCCAAAACCTATCTCAACGACTTCGTATAATTATGAAGAGAAATGCATTCACATGAAAGACTTACATAGTTTTTTTAATTTAATCAAAGAGGTAGTCATCTTAACAGCAAAATTACTTCTTCTGAGACAAGAAATGCAAACAAATTTTATTTAAAATACAAAAATCCAAATTTGAAACTGATTTCTAACCAACTAAACCACAGAGCCATCTTCCTGATGTCTTCTGCTTTGGTGGCCTGTATGCTATCATGCTTATTTTTATATGTTCATAAGCATCCTACACTTAGCTACCTCTTCTCGGAAGCAGATCCTGGAGGGAGTAGGCTGTTGTTCCTGCCTACAGTGAAATTTTCTTTCATTTCAGTACAAGAAATCAGAATACCTAAAAAGAAATCAATCCACTCCTTAAGGACAAGGAGTGTGTACTAGATTCTGAACTCTTCTGTGGGAACAAAATTATTTTAGCATAATAGAACTAGTGAAAGCTTTTACTTTAAATAGGAACAGCAAGATAGACATCTGTCCTTTACTAGACTTCAATATGTTCAAATCCATTTCAGTGACTTCAAGAAAACTGGTAGTCAAAAGAGAGCTTTTTAAAGGGAAAAGGAAAGGGAAAAGGAAAAGGAGTTGTCCTCACAGCTGCAAGAATAAGAAACTTGGGACAGATGAATAAGAGAGTTTTTGATCAAGTTAGCAGTTCCAAAAAATTAATTTCCTTCCTCTCTTACTCAATCAAACAAATACATTAAAAACAAATATTCTTACTGCTTTCATTAGTGATTGGATACAGCTTCAATACCTGTAACAAAACCTGAATGCTAAAGAAATAGGGAAACCAGTGAAAAAAACAAGGCATATCAATGATCTTGGCAATAAAGTTGCTGAGGTCAAGAATTAAGAAGCACAGGAATATATAGTAGGAGCATAACTTTTATGCTGCATCCCAAACAGCCCAGAGCATGCTATCCTGAATTACATTCCTCTCTTTAGAGAGAAATTTTACAACCTCTTGCTAAAGTGGCAGTCAGAAATCGTGATTTCCTGACAGTAATATGTGACCATCACAAATCAAGCTTTCTGAAGGTAGTAGTTCTAGTTGCTACATATCCTATGAAGAATGGCAGTTTTATAGAGGAAAACACTGGGAACTACCATACTTAAATATTGTGATACAGAGCACAGACTTCTACTGTTCAGGACTGAACAGGTGTTTCTTTTGTACGTACCCCAAAGAAAAAGGATCTGCAATGGACATGCATAACTGAAAAATATAAACAGACACATATATTTGGCATACATACATTTGTTGTGTCCACTACACCAACAGACTGTTATTTTCCTAACTTATCAGATTGCACCACAATCTTTTCCCAACTTCACTAATACAAAATTAAAAATGTAAGGTATTGCATCTCATGTATGCTGTTAGTATTGTTGCACATTTGTAAGAGGCTGATTACAAAGACAGAACATCTCTATAACCAACCTTTGACAAATAACCTTTGGTGTAAGGATATTCCAAGTACTAGTTTCCATCCTTCCTTTTTTTTCCTTTTTCTTTCTTTTGGCAAAACATCAGTTATATTCCAGTTTGGAGACTTAAATCTTTGGGGAATTTGTCTTCATGACAGCAGTTTCTAATAAACAATGTAGTCTCATGGTTCTTACAAACGAAATAAGACATTTTTATGGAATGAAAAAGGACAAATATAAAGGGGAAAAAAAGTTTGTTTCTGAGCTCTAAGGCTAGTGCATTTAAAGTATTTAGTGGTATTTATTGAAAAATGCTTATGTGTATTCTTTTGAAAAACAAATATTCTTTGTAAGGGAAAATTAAAATATTTTTTTATTATTACTGCAGACAATCCATTTACGGAATGTTTCTGTCAACCACACACACAATCCAACATCCAATGCACCATTTAGTAAGCCAGAAGTATATTGCCTTTTCAAGGACGTGTTAGGGACCACAATAAATAGGAGTCAAGAGGAAGAGTGTTACTGCAAGAGGCAAATTAGTTATATTTGCACAGCCAGAAAGAACAAAGCAGAATTTTGGTAGAAAGCTTTGAAATACTGTCAAATGAAAGAAACAAAACCATTAAATTTAATGGCAGAGATAGATGGAGAATAAATTATAAGTGAACTGGACTACGTAAGATTCTTAAAACTGTCTGAACAGTTTGACTGACTAAATGACCCTGTATTTCCAATATATTAGCATAGTCACAATATGCCTAAATCCATCAAAATCATGCTTATTTTCTCTAGTTATTCTTCAAAACCTGTTTTATAAAGCTGTGTGAGTCCAAAGTAATGTTTTCCAATCTCCTATTCTTGAGGGTTTTGTTCTGTTTTGTTCTTGAAATCAAGTCTATAAATAACATTTATCGCTTTTAGATAACTTGGAGAGTTGTTAGATCAACCAGAAAGGTGAAAAATTGATTAGCAATGCAGTATTATCAACTTCAGGCCATCATCATTACCACTTCTGATGACCTCCATAAGTCTGACATTAGATGTGATCATTAGACCATCTATCTAGTCTGCCTAGAATTTAGGATTTACATTAATCAAGGACCAGGCTAGACTTCAGAATTTGGTCCACCAAAATAATCTGTAGGGATCTTTCTTTCTAGCCCGCACCATTACTGCTTGCTTCATGCCTCCAGGCATGAGAAGCTTTAGGCCTAATTAATTTTATCCCATCTAACAAAACTAACTGCCTGTGTTCTCATTACTTGTATAGGTATCTAATCCCACTAAGCTCTTTACTTTCTTGGTATTTCATGGCAATAATTTCCATAAGCTAATTATATGTAGGGTAGAAAAACGCCTTCTTTAAATCTCTGTCATGTCTCTCAGCACAAGTATCCCTTAATCTCCCACAGTTCCATAGCCAATTTTGTACCCCTCAGAAATCCTTTGCTTGGTGTTCAGACCCCCAGAAAATTATCTGATAACCCTAACAGTCTCTGGCCACTGCTCCTTCTCATCAAATAAACTTGGATCCCAGTGAAGACATCCAACATTTTCTTTTGCTAATTTAGTTCACCTGTAACATTTTCTTAGTGTCCAAAGCAACTGGCTCTCTGTGTCCCCCAAAACAATCACACTTTTCATGTGCTGATTTTGGTTTGCATGTGTGTGCCCTCAGCTGACCAATTTTCATGTGTCTAACATCAGTTGTTACTCTATCTCTCTTTTTTACCTGTCCTTGTCAGCACTCCAGACCAAAACAACTTTGTGACTTCCCCTGTATATAATGTTTCTTCAACTCCTTCCCCAGAAACTGATCTCCCCCTATCACAGTTGATTATTTATCCCATAATTTCCTGTACTTACTGTCTTTTGTTATCCTCATGTAATGATTTTTCAGACAAACTTTTCCAAACCTTTTAATAAGGTTTTATATTTGAATAGTAGGTTCTGAGTGAACTATGAACCCCCCAAGAAGGAAGGCAAAGGAAATACAAAGCTTATACAATAGAGAGCCTCTACTGGTCTCTCTGAGATCACCAAAATTTTGGAAAGTAGATGCTGGAAGAGTTTTCTGCTGAGTGCACAACAGGGTTTATCTTTAGGCTTAATCGTGAATAAATCTGCTATAATTCTCTAGCATTCATTTCTTCAAAATATTTTTGGGAGAAATGAACTATCAAAGTCTTTATACATCATTCATACACATCTCATTTCTTCTTTACTTCATTAGGAAATACTTATAGATGTTATCTATGGCATGTGAGAATTCTTTTTTTAAAAATGTTTTGATTATACTTCTTAAAAATTGACAATCTCTGATATCAAAATGCTAATTTTAAAAAAAGATTCTCTCTTTTATTATCTAATTTGTCAGAATGGCACATCAAGTTAGCAATTTTAAATGACATTTGATTGAAATATAGGCAGATTTTAATTAAATATTTTATGTACAAATGGGGCCTATAAAAGTAGACCAAAAGCTATGACTATACTCACAACTAAGTTTCCTTGATCTAGTCACATTTTGTGTTTTCATATATTTGCCTGAAATGCTAATTTATTTTTTCTTTTTTCCGCTAGTAGAGGACTCTCTTTTTGTCAATAAATATGCTGTTAAAATTAAGAAAACACTGTAACAGAATTATCATTCGAATTGTAAAAATTGTATTGCCCTGGGGACACATGAGCTAATAAGAAACATATTTAATAAATAAAGCGTAGAGCATAATTTACTTTGAGTAATTAAACAGAATCCTGAAGGGCCATGATGTTCTCTATTACCAACAGGTAAATCTTCTGGGAGACACAGTAAAGCATTTTGCATCAACAAAGCTGGACCCCACAATCAAATAATGGATTAAGTCAGTGTCGTGGTTCCAAGTTAGCCACTGTGAAGAAGTTAATGTTACCCCAGCCAAAGCAGCACAGTAAAATATATACTCTATAAAATAGAGTAAAACTCTGCGTGGAGAGTGAAATTAGCTATAGATGGCAGAGATTGTCCCTCTGTACTCAGCACTGGTTCAGGCCACACATTTCCTTTCCCTTTCCTTCCTTGGATCCTATATGATATTAAGGTCATTTCAAAGATACCTCGTTAATTTAACTACTTCCAACCTGAAAGTCTAAAATTCTCTATCTCTCATGGTATCAGTTTTTCAGGTTTGTCACTGCCACAGTTGCAGATGTATTTGCTGAGGAGAAAGTTCCAGCCCCTTTCCAGGGCACTGATTTCTCTTTGAGAGGATTAGCCTCTTATGACAGAGAAATCTCCTTGTATCTGAAGAGATAGCAAAACACAGCAGCTTACAAAATGAGATTTTAGAATAATTTTGTCCATCTAAGTAGCCAAAGCCATTAACAAACCAGGTCATTAAGCTTTTATGAAAGAAGCTGTCTGCACTGTATTATTACCTCTGAAATCACAGTTTATTGGCCTAGTTTACAGAATCTAAAGAAAAATTCTTCAGGAAGCAGAGGTGGGAAATGTATTATGCAATCCAAACCCAAAAGCAACCTGAAACTCATTAGTGCTCCCTAAAACTAAGATACATACTCTGTGTTTTCCTTCTGGCCAGTCTGATGCAGAAGATCAATAGATCCAAATCTATCCTGACAATCATTTTTATTTATAACCTCTTTATGGGGTCTGAAATAAAACTATTCAATGTTAACATTGCAGAGGTTAGAATAATTAGATAGCAACTACTAGGATTCTTTCTCTTCCATGTCACAAGTAAAACACCTCAAAATTAATTTGGTTATCTAGAAGACTACAAAAAAAATAAGAAATACGATGAGTGATTTGTCCTGATATAGAAACTAGCAAGCATCTCCCCTCAAAAGCTACATATTCCAGCACAATTACTTTGATGTTGAATTTAGTTTAGTTTCATCCAAGAAGTCCAGGCAAAGGTTAAAATATTTTTTCAAGTGGACCACTCTTGAAGCCCAGAACACATACTATGCAGTCTTAGTTTTTCTGTGGAGGCTCATCAACCTCTAATAGCAATAACAGAGAGAGTGGTGGCCAAAGCAGGTTAGTTTTCATTAATCACTTCAAAATTTTTGATGGACTGTACTGATTTTATCTCAAGTAATTGATAACCTAATGTGTATTTTAAGGTGTTGTCAGTCATTTGATATAAACATAAATGCTGCTACAGAAACAGGCCAACAAGAACTACAGTCCAGTCTCTAAAAAACCATCAATCAGTTTTAAACAAAGTTAAAACATGGAAGTCTGTAGTAGCTTCATTTAAAAACAATAAACCATCTGCCTCATTAAATCATCAAGACTACTCATCCTTTACTTCCTCTTGGCTAAATCTGTTCTTCTCAAAACTGTTGAGCTGTAGCCAGGCCTAATTCTCCATCCTTTCAAGAGCTGCAGCTCCTCTGAATAACTGAGCCTCATCAACTGGCTCTCTCACTCAATAACTGATGTTATTCCCTTGCAGCTGGAATACAGCATTTCATTATTACTTTCACACTTAGGAAGGTGAATACCACAGGCAGAGACTAGCAGGGGAAAGTGGTGGCTATTCTAATAGGTCCACTTATCTGTCCCTGACAGAAAATATGTATCTTCACAAGAAATAAAAAATATTACGAGTGATTATTTGTCCTAATTTAGAGACTAGCAAGCATCTCCCCTCAAGAAATCTTTCCAGCTAGTTCAATGAAAACACTGCTAATATTCCCTTATGAAAACTCCATCGAACAAACATTTCATCTTATAGAAAGCACTCTGGATTTCTGTTAACCAGAAATTGACCTGCTACATGGTGAAGATTTTGATGCAGAATGATGAGACAAATATTTGATAGAAAAAGTAAAAATACATCAAAATAGATTTAGAATTCAAAATACACTTCTTTTCCCTGGAATAGAATGAGCTGATTAATCTACAATGTGTGCCCTAAAGTATGAATCAAACAAGACCAGAGTGGCAAATCTTAACCAGAATAACAAATAGCTCAGAGGTTTTATATCAACACTATCAAAATAACAGAAAACATCAAAACAATTACGAGTGACACTAGGATAAAAGCCCAGCAATTATCAGAGGCAGCCAGAAATGTTTAGGATAGAGTTCTTCAGGGGGAAAAAAATCTGTAGAGAGCCCTTGGATTTTGTGGAGGAAACATAATTTCATTAAATTCCTAGAGAAATTTTCTTCCATGTTTGTGACAGATATTTGACTAATAGCTGCTTAAGAATTTGAAAAAACAGTGACTCCTTTATCTCAGTCACTAGTATACACTAGTATACACTGCTATACACACCTATAGCAGCACCTCTGTTAACCTGCAGAAAGTTTAGATTTGCTTTTAGAAGTGTGCCTGCATGCCCAAAATGGGCAAAGCATTTAATGGAACCACCTCCTCAGCACTGGGGGAAAACAGCAGCTTAATTAAAATGGTTTTGTTTAGATATGTAAATATGATGTTTTCAGTTCCTTCAATAACATTGGTGATGTAGGCTCAGTTTGTAATTCACTTTAAACTCTATAGTCTGAGGAATTATTGCTGGGTTATTACCCTCTAAGCATAGCATTTGTCAGCAGGATGTAATTCAAAAGGGGGAAAACCATAAGAGAAAAAAACAAGCAAGAACCTGTTGAGTCAAATTTTTTGGTTCTAATATACAAAATATACAATACAAAAATTGTATATTCATATAAATTTCTTGTTCTCTCAGAAATAACTGGAGCCCTACTAGGCTTGACACCATAAATAAGCAAGAGAAAAGTGCTTTCAATGCTAACACTGGATTCTTAATAAAATGCTGAAGAGAATTGGACTCAGGATAGATCCTGCCCTGAACAATGAACACCCCTAATCGGGCAATGCACCAGCCATCAAACAACTTTAGAAATTTTACCTTGTTTAATGAGCAAAATGCTGATTATCTCCCCTTGCTCTGAGAATGTCTTAAGTTAGAAATGTGGGGTGTATTCTATTCCTATCTGATGGGGCAGTTTTCTTTATCTCTGCCACAACCAATCCTCCCTCCAGGAAATATCTTCTGTTAATGGGCCATTGAGTCTCACTGCATGACTGATAAAATTACATCATCCCACTGGGAGATGCTCTGCCCAGGGGGAGGAGACAAGCATTCCTACCTGGATATAATCAGAGATCTGGAAAAACACAGTCAGCCTTTTCCACTGGATTCCCAGAAGAACAGCAGCCTTTTCCACTGGATTCCCAGAGGAAGATCAGGCCCATCTACACCACCACTGGATCTTAAGAAGAAGACTACACCCTTCCAACAGAACCACATCTGTCACTGCAGGAGGACTGCAGCCACCATTTCAATTGGACTGCTGCCAACACCCTGACCCACAGGGTGTCAGACTGTAGCCTGACTCGGTCAGTGTTGTTTTCTATTACTGCATTGTTTATTTTATTTTTATTTTCTCCCCTAATAAAGAACTGTTATTCCTGTTCCCATATCTTTACCCGAGAGCCCCCTTAATTTCAAAATTATTACAATTCAGAGAGGAGTTTACATTTTCCATTTCAGGAGAGGCTTTGCCTTCCTTAACAGACACCTGTCTTTTCAAACCAAGACAGAGAATTAAGGTTTTGAGGAATTTATCAAAATCAGTTCTTCCTTGATCCCTCATGCTGTGGAAGTAAAGTCTTGGACTTCAATAAAGACCATGCCATTGCTGTTGACCTGGAGTTCTGTGAATCATTTTTATTATAAATGTTTTATTCCAAATATTGCTGGTTTAATCAGAAAATTTACTGAGCTATTTTATTCCATAAGACTTCATCTACCTTTGGACACTCCTTTCTCTCCCTCTCTGTATTTACAATAGCTATTGTGCCATTTTCTTACAAGCAGTTATTCACTCCTGAAAATTCCAGTTCCTTTTTTCATAGCAATGATAGATGCATCCAACAAGCCACAGAAAAGTAAACTTGACAACATTTTCTTCTTCCAACTCAGTTTCTGATCTGTTTCTACATTGACTTTTTTTCTCCAGTTAACAAAAAATGCTGTCTCTGAGCTCATATCAATTTTAATATTTACAACCTGCCAAAATGATTCACATTCCTTACTGAAGCCTTAGCTCATGTGTTTAATTGATCAGGCCCCAAATCCCTTTCTTTAATATGAGCATTAAATCAATCTCTTAGAGCTGGCAACATCCCTCACAGTACATAAAAAGACATTTTTAGTACAGATAAAAGAAAAATACCTAATTCCTATTTAGTTAAGCTTTGATCAATTATAACACTTCTGAAGTTTCAAGAGACTTTATATAAATAATTAGCTGGAAGTAAGAGGCAATACTGCGACAAGAAGCAGTTTGTTGTTCAGCATCAGTGTCAGGCTCCATCTTTCCTTGTGAGCACACACAGAACCACCTGCCTCAGCTCCCCATGTGCTCCCAAAGGTGAGATCTCAGTGCTGCACAGAATTACACAGCATCTTGATCCTTCCCCACCTCTGTGCTCCCAATTTACTGACAGAAGAGACAAAAGCCAAGGGCAAGTCTAAAATTCCCTCCATGAGAAAAACTTAAATGGTGATGAATGGGGCTGCTCAGGTTCTGAAAGGTTTCTCCAGAAATCAAATAAAAATGGTTTGTGAAAACAGAAAAAGCTTAAGAGAAATTATTTTAGGTAAATAGATACAGCTTTCTGCAAGCCCAAGTGTGCATTGTCTCCTAACAGCTTTATACTCCATTTCAAAGAGTGAAAGATCCAAGCTGAAGACAGAACACAAGATTCTCCAGCCTTGAGTGATCCTGCCAGCCATGAGACAAGTAGCTCTGCAGAACAAGTGCTAAATGTCCTGTTTACTGTTAACTGAATGTCAATGAAAAATACAAGAAAAAAAAAGTGATTTTCTGTTTTCATTAATCACCTTGCTCCTTTCTATCAGCCTTATTTAACATAACCAGATAAATGCACAGACATATCCTTAACTACAGAAGGAAAGTCAGCCAACAAATTCTTGCAATTCATTGGGTAAGATATTCCAAACTGAAGTGACCACAAAGGTTTTATAGCGCCTTGAGCAGCTTTAAATATCCCCACTTACATCTGATCCTTCAGATAGTAGAGTTAGGCCAATTTCACATTTAATGTCTCACTTTTATAAAGCTTGACTCTTCCACCTCACCATATCTTAAAAATTGAAGACATTCCTTGCAATAATAAAATAACTATTTTCAAGGATACAAGAGATAATTTGATGATCATTCTTTAAAACAGGAAGTTAAACCTTTTTACTGTGGAGTTGATGGCATAAAATTATATCAATGTATAAATGCTCTCCTGCACCTTTATTATCATTTTGAAATACTGACTTCTCACAGTCGGTCTGAAACTATGAGGCAAATCTTGAGGTCAGAATTTGATAGGAGCATCTGCCTTTTCTGTCAGTCATTACCAAAAAAGAACCCATAAATTTATTTTAACACTAGTATTTTAAGAGTTAGGCTTAGTTTGAGATTAGATCCAGTAATTTTTGGTTGATTTTAGTAAAATGTATTTTTATTATGTTAAGAATAGTTCCAGACGTTGACGGACAAGGATTCACTTGAGCTTCATATTTAAAGGTAATGTTATATATGTGCTTACACTTGTACATTTTTTTCTTCTTCTATTTTGTTTGTTTTTTTAGTGAAATACAAATATCTTCTTGTTTACTAAATATAAAACAAGAACAGGATAACATCTCTTTGCAAAGACATTTGGGTGAGCAGGCTTTGCTCCTCTGGGTAATTCTTTCAATAGAGCTACTCACATGAAAAAGCAGTTCATGTGGGTGTGCAATGAGTTACTGCACAGTGAGGATTGTTATCCAGTAATACAGATTTTTACCATTTCCCAAAAGTCTTACTAAAAGAAGATCATGAAATAATTGCTCTGTATCCTCTTGCTGTCACTCTTTTTCCATTTCCCTCACCCCCTCCCCGCCCCAAAGCTGTTCAGCACTATAAAAGATATAGTTACAAATTCCAGAATTGTATAAAAGTGGTTGAAAGTTGAAAACTTCTTTACTTTTTTCCTTTTCTCTCTTTAATTGAAAAATGTCTGAGGTTTCTGTTTCTAATCCTAAAATCCACACTGTTTCTTTCATGTGTCTTTTATGACATGCTTCACCCTAGAGCAAATGCTTACACAGCCAGGAACAGGGAATTGTAGTGGAAGCAGTAACAAATGTCTCAACTGCAGCAGTTCTGTCTGGCACAAGCATAACTGGTTCAGGTCTGAACTAGGAGCTCACATCCTCAATCCCTCTATAAACTTAAAGGTAGTGTCATGTTTACAAAGATGGTGAGAAGGTAAATTCAAGCTGCAGTACAAAATAACACACAACGATGTGGCTGTGCTCTGAAAACAGAGCCTGACAGGAGCAGCATATCAACGCCTGAGGTGAAAAAGCATCTGTGGTAATTACAATGAGGCAGCTTTTTGGTCATAAGATATTAAAAAGAAGGTCAAAAGGAAAGAAAAAAGATAAGATGAGAAGGTTTGTTTTTTGTCTTTTGGTGTCACAAGTCTTTGAAATTTTTCAGTATTTTTAAATTCTCATGTTAAACATGAATAAGGTTTGAACAACAGTAAATTTGGCTAGCATTCTAGCACAAGACTGGAATATGTAGTTTAGCACCCTTGAACACTGAAGCAGGATCAGTGTTAGTGGAAAAACCTAATTCATGCTTTATGACAATATTAAAGATTTTTGCACTATATAAGTCATTATAGAAGTGATATGATATATGTAGTTATCACTACCACACTTAAGCTGTGCATAATGAAACCAAAACTTTGCTTTAATGCCCCAATGTCCATACCAGTTTATTCCACATGGCAGAATACTGGCAGCTATACAATTTTAGCAAGGGAAGAAAAACAAAACCAAACATGGACATTTTTTTCCCAAACAGGTAAAAATACATAATATTAAATGCTGATCCTTAAATGAGACCACCACAGGCTTCACTAAAGCAGGAACTCCATTCTAAGCACATTGGGGTATAATTAAAAAAGGTTCTTATCTTTCCTAATGTATTTGTGCTATAACAGAAGCACTTCTTTCAATGATTTAATATATTAATAAAGTTATTAGAATTAAAAAAAATAATTTTCAGTAATAAAATAATAAAGCATTTAACAGTATTTCTTGCTATCAACTTTTACTGAAAGTTCACTGGCTAAAGTACAGACTTAGCAGTGAAATACAATCCTCTCTTCACTCAAAATGCCATTGAAGTTCACCTGTTCATCTGTAGAGCTCATGGCTGCTCACTCACTAGTAGGAATTAACAGGATATTCATTGTAATAATTCACAGGAAAAAGGGGGATAGATAGCTAAAAAGATCTGCTCTAAGCATTGTATTTCAGCATTTTCTTAGCAACTTTTGTTGAGTATTCAGAAGCTTCAATTCCTAACTGATTCAGTATATGTGGATGGGAGAGCAAAAGCAAGAAAAAGATCAGTAATAGGCAACAGGATAACATCTAAATTAAAACTCCCTTTATGTACATTTCATTTAGGTCTCAGAGGAAACCAGTACTATTTTCATGGCCCTCACACATTGCTGCCATAGAGTCAATGACACAAATAACTAGTGTTGTTGCACCTATTTTCACTGCCTGCTGATATAAACTATGCCATTAGCAAGAACAAAATATTCTGCACTGTTTTATTAAGGTCAGAAAATTATTTATGGAAAAAATAGAAGGTATACACACCTATTCACACAAGTTCACATGTATATATATATGGTATTCATAACAGTAACTGCTTAATCCTTTTTCCTTTAATCCCACAGCACTACTAACATTCATCACTGATTGTACTCAAATCCAAATCCCAACTACCTTTACAAGAATAATCTATAGTTTCATGTTCACTCTGAAATCATCTGGTGAATAATCTTTACTGTTCTGGTTAGCAAAAAGTAGGAGACAGATTTTGGTTACAGCCTGGAACCGGGAAATTATTACAATTTTCTGTTAACAAAGCATCTTACATTAGAGCTTTTACGACAGAGCTTTCATTTGTTTCTGTCCTAAAATGAATTGAGTGAAGAGATAACTTTTAAGCACTTTATTTAAGGATATTTCCACAGAATAAATGAATTATATACCTGCATACAGCACAACATGCACCAGCTATGATGTAAAATTTCTGTCACTCAACCAAAGTGACTGCTCGGGAGATTTCACAGTAACCATTGGATATATCACTTTCCCATCTTCTCCAGGGTTGGTGGGAAACTTACAGGACTACTTATGAAGATCAAATACTTTTGCTTTAAGCAAACACATGCTGGCACCAAACAGCAGGTCTCTCAGGTTTAGGTTTTTTGAGGAAATATATCTTCAAGCTATTTTGAAAAAATCTTCTAAGACATAGCTCCAATGATATAGATTAGCTACTGTTGCATTATCTAACTGCCAATAGTATAGTTTTTTAGTGATGACAACTACAAATAGCTGATACTATTTATAGAAGTTTAAATATTTAGTATATATTTGTCACATGTCACTGTGTCCCTCCTTTGATTTCAAAGAAAAAGTCTTCATTCTGATGGCAAAATCTCAAATAAGTAGACTTCCTGAAAACATTTCCTACTTTTCTCTGAAGGGAAAGTTTGTTTTGACAAGTACATGTACTACTCCACATACCACAGAGAATTTCTTACAGATGCTCTCAAATCCAGAGTGATCCACTACCTCTATTCTCAGAAGCCATCATCATCATGTTTAATAGCCAGAACACAAGTCAGAAGAGATGAAAGTGGTGAGAAATGCATGGAGGGCCTGTTGGGACCTCCCATCTTTTAAGCATCTCTCCCAGCCAAAAATAAGAATAAATTCTTGCTTATTGTTAGTGGATCCCATTCCACACCACAGTATCCTGAGCTTTACTTTTAATAAAGGTTTACTTTAATTAATGTTTCAACAGTCCCACAGTAACAGGGAGGCAATCCCTGATGCGACCACTCAAGTTTAGAATTCAAAAAAAATCTTCATTAAATTTTTTTTCTGGTTTACCATACTGATTCATGGTATGCTGCCTCTACTAATTAAATTAATAGCTACACTTGCTTACTAAAGAGATTAAGTGCTGCATTGCCCTCACTCGGCAGGTTAGTTGCTAGGCAGCTCTCACTGGGGATTTGGCACTGTGCTCTTATCTCCAAAGACAAAGGATCTTTCACGAGGAGAATGAATGCTACACTGCTCTCACTGAGAGCATTCATCTCCATTTTTATATCTCAATAGCTCCCCTTTAATTATTTTCATCATTTGGTGCATTCTAGTGTTGCAAGCCTGTTTAATCTGGAGTATATTTCCACTGCTATGCTATGGATTGCTTCCATTTTTCCCTCCCTTGCCAGTTTACAACCTAAAGATTTATTTCAAGTCACACATGAAGGTCTTGCACTCCAGAGCTTGCCACGATTGCTACCGCAGTAATATTCAGTCTGACGTTTAAGCCCTTCTCAATATTTTTCTATCCACTGAACTGTTCATTTTCAATTTTTTTTTTTTGTTTTGTTTTTGGTTTTTTTTTTTTTTTTTTACCTTGTTCACTCTGTCCTACACTTCAGTTCATACCTGGGAAATTATACTTTTGATCAGCAGCCTCAGTGTGCCAAAAGTTTTGTCAGTGCAAGCAGCACAGGCACCATCACATGGCCAAGGATATGATTTATGGCACCAACAGCCTGGTCTTACTTTCTGCTGAGCAGCTGGACCTCCAGGTATCCAGAGATGGCTGCACTAACGCCCCCTGCAGTATCCAGATGACTTCCAAAGAATAAAAGACAACTTTGTTTTCTCCTGGGCAATCTGACCTATTTTTCCTAGTGAATGGATCCACATCCTTGCACTGCATCAACAGCTGGGAAAGCACAGCTCAGCTTCTCAGATCTGAGCAAAACTGAAGACACAATTCCTACTCTCCAAAACAAACCCATCCAGACCCAAGGATTTAGTGAAATTTTCAGGTCTAAGTTGGAAACAAAATTTCTTCCTGGACTCTGTCACATATTAAAAAAAAAAAAAAATACAGATCTTAAAATTGATATGTGAATCAGTGTTTTTCAGAATGTGCTTCCAGGGGCTCTACTTCTAAAAGATTGTCATGATTACAGAGCGGGAGAAAATAAATTGCAGCTGAAAAATACAGTCCTTTTCTCACTTATTTTTGATATTACATGAAGATTTACCAAATAATTTACTTAATAAATAAAAACAAATAAAATTATTTATTTATTTGCATTTTTGTATAGCTATACCATGCAAATTTATGCCAACTTGTGTTTTGCTATTTTGCTTTTTGTCATGTATCCATTTCTGACTACTCACTACCTTCTAGATGTTACTCAGGTAACATTATTATTCCAGAAAGCTCCATTTGACTGGATAGTCCAAATGTTAGAGAGTTTGAGACAGAAAAACCTGAATAATTAATAAAATATCCATACAAATTCAAATTCCCTTGTTGAATAGAGAAATTATATAATTCATATTCTTTTTAATGAATATGTGAGCACAGTCAAGTTGAAACATTTTTATAAATAAGGTGTCTACCCTTTTGTCCAGTTGTGAGAACTGGCAAGGTTTCTTGCAATTATGTAAAGCCAAAACTTGTCAGCAGCACTGCATTTTTTCCCCCAAACTATACTGCCTGTGGATAATACAAGGAAAAAAGAAAGACAGCTCAAGTTAGTCCATTCTGCTTCTGAAAAGGTCAAAATATGGACATTTTAAGGCTCAGCTGAAACAAAGGAGAGTGATTATATCTTTACAAATTGTCAGAAAAAAAAACTAGAAAGGAAGGACATGGTAATGTTGAATTCATAATTGTATATCATTCTTTTGTTTCTACACAAAGGTTAAATCATGTATTAGATGCATCAAAGATTTTGATATTTTTCAGCATTCAAGGAATTGGGATGCTACAACAACAAAATAAAAATCAAACTGTCAGTTTTTTTTCAGTAAATATCAAACTGATGACTGCTTAGAGAAAAACACAAGGTAACCACCCTGCTAGCACCTTTATTTCCTCTTATATGTCAGTTTCTTTTGACATTTCATGGAGAAATATTAATAATATTCAAAAGTTTACCTGAAAATTTACCTCCTCTGGGACATCAGTTTGAAGGATAATCTGCTAATGATGCATTACTTACAGGGAAATATTTGAAACTGACATACATAATTTATACTGTAAAGTTCCACATAAAAATGGTTTTTGACTCTTTTATTAGCACATTAAAAAGTGCTTTAGAAAGATGAGAATATAAAGCAGAGCCTACAGTTTTAAGAGTCGAGGAAAAACACTGCACTTGAATCTCAAGCAACCAGGACAAAAATTCTGGTAAGTGTATATATGTTCTGTGACTTTAAATAACTAAGTATCAGCAAAATTTCTGATCTACATATGATAAAATCTTACTATTGTAATGATAGTAATTTTAAAGTAATCCAACAATACACTGATTCTTGAAATCAGTGGTGGTCTTGAAATCCTTTCCCTTTTGACCAATATGATTGTTTTTATACAGGAAAGCACATCCACATCCATAGGCTTTGCTACTCAAGATTTGCAGCTAAGACCAAGCAAAAATAAAACCAAACCAAACCAGACAGCTAAACAAACCAGGGTTCTTAACTTTCACCTTGGTTATACAGCCAAACAATTTTGAAGCATCCAGCTGCTTGCAAATCTATAGAAAATCTATAGAAAGCTGTATAAGAGGTGATATATAGTGAAGGGCTTAGAAGTCAGTATGATAGAACTGGTCTACTTAAAATATTTTGAAAAGAGACAAACAACTGGTTTTCTTGTTGGCTTTTCACAAATTGTTGATTTGGTTTGCTTTTTTTTTTGTTTTGTTTTGTGGGTTTTTTTGGGTTTTTTGTTTTGTTTTGCTTCATTTTTGTTTGTTTGTTTGTTTTTTTGTTTGGTTTGGGTTTTTTTGGTTTTTTTGTTTTGTTTTGTTGATTATTTCTTTCCAGAAGACTCTTCAACTGAGGTGAAAATGAGCAGAGGATAAAAGCTTGGAAGCCAGGGGAGCTAGAGTAGAAGTCACTCAAAGACCACTGCGTGAGATTCTTAAATATCTGATGATCTGTGATCAGTGGTATTGACTCCATGACTGGCTCACTGCTTACTAAGAGATCATAAACTGTTTTAAGATGCAGTATGAATGAAACAACCTTCTTCAAAATACATAAGAAAATAAAAACACTCAAAGAAATGCTCTGTGGTATTGGGAAATTGCTGTTTGTGCTATCCCCAAAACCTCTTTCACTTTCATATTGAGAACATGATAATTTTCAATTTCTTTTTAAATTGTCTTTCTGAAGGTGAGGAAAACCGATATACTTAATTTGGAACTGAACAGGCAGTATGATTTGGTTTTATACATACACACACAGATTTATCACCCAAGCAGGCACAAAGAGAGCATTCTCTTTGTGAGCACATATGCTCCTATCAGAAATCAAAGATCAAAGCTCTTCCCAGAACTATCATCCTCAAAATACTTACAAACTTCAAAACCAGAACAATACATTCTGTAGCTGTAAAGGAGGCATCAAAATGAAAATTATAGAAAGATGTAGAGAAGGTGCACCCTAGACAGAGAGAGAGAAAAATTTAACCTCTAGAATATTTTAGTCAATAGAAAAAACATGCAAAAATGTCCTCCATATATCAACTGACAAAAGAAAAATTGTACAATTTTATACTATCTTCTGCAGAAAACTCATAGCTTACGGTAGCAGGTTATGAGTCTGCCTGCTATGATATCATTTGAGTGTGAGTTTTTAAAGTATTTCTACACAGATAGACAGGGCTGCTTCTGGGTTCATGTGTTGATCGAAAATCTCTGGGCTTGAGAAAAGTTCAAGCCAATGCAATTAGATAACCCACATTTTCTCTCTGCCCTCCCTCTATTGCTTGCCCTCACCTCAAATCACTGCTGACATCATTCAGAAATTTTAACTAGAAATTATGGAATAGATGCCTCAGACCTCAAAACCTGCACTGATGATTGCACCCTTCTAAGTGCATTAGACAGGACAAGTCTGCTACAGCTAACATGTCAGAAGTGGGGGTTTTGCCACTGCCTGAGAGATTGGGCATATGCTGCCTTGTTAAGGTCATGAGCTTCATAAATCAAAGGTATGAGTGAAATTTTGTTTGCTCTCAGTAGTATACATGCACATATTTTTGTAAGGATATTTTACCAGATGCATCTGGAACATTCTGCTGATACAGGTTTTCAAGCAAGTCCAGTGAGGTAAATGATGTGACAGCAAAAAGAATGTAGAATATATGTCAGAGCAAATGACTGATGCAGCAGCTAATAAAATCTCATAGTAATACAGCTTTTACCAGGGCAAAGTAGCACAAGAGTGCTAGTCTCTCAAAATTAGTGTGATTCAAAAAGTATATCCAGTCACTGCACTATGCCATTCACAGCATGTAATGAGCCATGATGATGTACTGTGCTAGATTAAGACATTTAGAAGGTTCATGAGGGTTGTTTGGAGTAAGAAAAGCTTTTATAAAGTGATTTATATTATCAGCTGAAATGCTTCTGAGTATGAAACTTTTTCAGTATTATTATACTTGCAAGATTGTTGGAAGAGAAGAAAATGGCCTCATCAGTTGTTCTTGTTTAAAACTTAACCACGCAAGATTACAGGGAGAGAGCTTTTGTCATAGGCACTCCAGATATAATCCTGATTGAATATAATTTTGGAAAAAGCTTTCTCTGTTTTCATTATTGATATTCAGAGTGAGAGTCATATTTGGACCCATTTTTTTCTCTTTTTTTGGTCACAATGATTAATCACACAAGACTTGTATCCATCTCATGGACTCTCAAAGCCTTTCCAGAATTATAAGTAGTACAACACTTGAGAAAAAAATAGACAAGATGTGATTTTTCCCCATGACACACTTTTGCCACTGCAGAGGCTACCAATATCACTGAACCACTGACCCCAGTCTCTTTTAGCTATCATCAGTGTAGCCAGACATTATAATATGAACAAGATAAGTCTCCAGAAAGCCTCAGAACACTGTAAATAAACACATGCAGTCTGGGTTCATTAAACTTCAAATTTCAAGTTTAGTAGTTTAACCACAATGAAAACTACCATTTTTAGTATTTCTTTTGTATAACCTTAGACAATATTTTAAAGTACCTCATATAATGGAAATTAATAAAGGTAAATACTCTTAAAACTCTGGTGCTATCTTGTCCTCTTCCTGTTCATTTTAACTGGGGTGAATCAAGGGGATGTTACAATGGAAGCAAATACTTCTGAAAGACCTACCTCCACTGAATAAACAAGAAAATTCATATTTTCAACAGCAAGGATCTGAATGAGTACTGTCTATACAGGAAAAATATATATATATATTTTATCTATAATGACACCACTGGTGACTGACCACCAGCTGGATGCAAACTATTCACCACCACTCTCTGGGCCTGTCCATCCAGCCAGTTCTTAACCCAGAAAAGACACTCCTGTCGAAGCCCTGGGCTGCCAGCTTTTCCAGGAGTGTGTTGTGGGAGACAGTGTCAAAGGCCTTGCTGAAGTCCAGGCAGACAACATCCACAGCCTTGCCTGCACCACCAGGCAGGTCACCTGGTCATCAAAGGAGATCAGGTTGGCCAGGCAGTACCTGCCCCTCCTAGATCCATGCTGGCTGGGTCTGATCCTTTGGCCAATCAGGTTTGCTGTTTGATTGCACTCAGGATGATCTGTTCCATGATCTTGCTGGGCACTGAGGTCAGGCTGACAGGCCTGGAGTTTCCTGGATCCTCCTTCCAGCCATTCTTGTGGATGGGCGTCACACTGGGCAGCTTCCAGTCATCTGGGACCTCCCCAGTGAGCCAGGACTGATGGTAAATGGAGAGCAGCTTGTGCCAGCTCCCTCAGCTGGCATCCCATCCAGTCCCATAGAGCTGTGAGCATCCAAGTGGCTCAGCAGTTCTCTGACTGCTTCCTCCTGGATAACAGGGGGGCCATTCTCCTCCCTGACCCCATCTACAAACCCAAGAGGACAGATGTCCTGAGGACAACCTGTTGTTCTGCTGAACATTGAAGCAAATAACATGTTAAGTACCTCAGGCTTTTCCTGATCTTTGGTGACTACATTCCTCCCACCATGTCTAATAAAGAATAGAAATTCTTCTTGCCCCTCCTTTTGCCATTACTGTATTTATAAAAGCATTTTTTTATTATTATCCTTCACAGAAATGGCCAGATTAAGTTCTAATTGGGTTTTTGCCTCTCTAATTTTCTTCCTACATGACCTAGCAACATCCTTAAATATTTCCTGAATTTTCTGCCCCTCATTCCAAAGGGGATAGACTCTGTTTTTTTTTTTTTTTTCCTTAGCTCCTTCAAAATGTCTTGCCCATGCAGTCCAGTCATCTTCCCTGCTGGCTCATCTTTCAGCACATAGGGGCAGCTGGCTCCTGCAGCTTCAAGATTTCATTCTTGAAGGACATCCATTCTTCCTGGACCCCTTTGTATTTAAAAGCTGACT
This sequence comes from Vidua macroura, assembly GCF_024509145.1. NCBI lineage: Eukaryota > Metazoa > Chordata > Aves > Passeriformes > Viduidae > Vidua > Vidua macroura. Next base: position 13,063,068 of record NC_071574.1, read on the forward strand.
CTCTGAACAGGCCAACTCTCTGTTGAACAGGCCAAAGTCTGCCCTCCAGAAGTCCAGTGTGTAGATCACAGGCAAAACATTATATTTGGTCTGTACCTCCTATTTTCAGAGCAAGGCTTTAAAACTGGGGCTAAAAATCTCCAACTGTTTCTCAATATGCCTGAGTCTGAAAGAATAAAGCCAGTACATGATATTTTTTCACCTATTGAAAAAAAAAAAATCTAAAAATTTTGCATGAGAAGCATAAGCTTCATTACTCATAGAGCTCCAAGCAAAACCCTACTTAGAAGAATTCCCCACTGTCAGTCAATGGGAATTCTGCAAGATTAAAGCAATCAGGATTTGGCACTGAACCTCATTGCCAATGTACTGTTTTCCCCTCTCTTACTCTTAAAAATGGTCACGCTACCAAAATTCTTATTTTATTACATTTTTGACAAAATTTTTGTACAAAAGGTTTTAGAAACTTAGTTTCAGGTAAATAAGAAAATCCAGTTCATTATACAAGTACATTTTAGATGCCTAATTTCATAAAAATAGCAGCAGAAAGGAACTTCTCCCTCTCCCTTTAATGTTGCAGGTATCTGTGAGTCTCCCTAACCTGGGAAAAAGGTAATCTATACCTTTAGCAAAATATGAGCTTAAATTTTCTTCCCTTTCTCATTTTGTTTTCTGTTGAGATTTCAGAATCCAACGTTATTTCTCACTAGTTGAGTGAATCAGTTCATTTTAAAAATAAGTAAGGTTGAAAAGTCCAACCTAACAAAATCATAAATGTTGAATAATTTAATTTCAATGTATGCCTTCTTTTTTACCTTAGAACTGAAAAGGAAAATAAAAACTGTCTAGATTTTCTCAGAGATGAACAAGTAGCACGGCTGCTTAGGAACAGTTACTCACGTCTTTGAAAATAGTATTTTCCATGCACTTTGTGGACCATTAAAATGATCTAATTTATGAACTGAAAGGATTGCTACTCAGAAAGTTCAGTCCCTGTACTGTTTGCAGTGCCAGAACACTCAAACTTACCTGGTGACTAAAGTCTCACAGTAACAGCTGATATTTCATTTAACTTTTTTCACTAAAATACCTAACTCTGCAATCACCCATGCCATGCTGAAGTAAGTATTTTTTTCCAATACCAAAACCCAAGCCTCCAAAATGACATGTCTGGCACTTTAGGAATTATACCTTGAAGTTGTACAATCTATAGAGAGTATCAAGTGTGTGGCAATGAGTATGAACAGCCTGGTAGTAGATGCAGCTAACACCCACTGTTTCCTTTTATAGTAACATATGTGAAAACAAGAAAAATAACCCAGGGAAAAAAAAAAGTTCTTTATTTAAAGCTCTAGGCAAAACCTGCTGATACTAGAAACAGTTTGAGTTTTTCCCATACATAAATCTGAGACCAGAAGCTACTTTAATCTTCCTCAGCCATCCCTGTTTGAAGACAGCATCAAATACTAAGCCTGTTTATGAGAGCAGAACAAGGTAGGACTCCCTGCTTGGGGATCACACTTGCTTCATTTTAATTAAGGAATACTTCGCCCAGGTTCCCCAGGCTAATGCAAGTCTAATTGGAGTCAATACTAAGTCCAATACCTTGCCATATGTGCAGTCTAAATTCACATCCTAAGCTCACCTCAAGCAGATGAGAGTACTGCACATAGGCCTAATAGAACTTGCAAAGGGACAAAGCCAGTTCAGATCTCCTGAGCTGAACAACAGCCAGCACTAGCAGGCTGCTGGAAACTGAAAATAGGGAAGATACAGAGTCAGGAGGAGTCAGGTGTAGTCAGTGAGCTCAATATGCACTCTTCTGAAAGAGATGGGTAATTAAAATTATTCACCTGGGGGTAAAGTGGTGCCAGTGTTAAGCCTTCACTGTTCTTTCCCCAACACCCATTTCACAAAAATTCTGAGTGTCAAAGCCACCCACTGCTGCATCTGGCCTTCTGGACAGGGAGAGGTTAACTCCCACTAACAAATAACTACCAAACCCAAGCAGTATACCAATAATTACCAAAGTCCTCTCATTTAAAGCAACAAGACACAAGGGAGAGGAGGAATCACAGATTAAGAATGAAAACCAGCAAAAGTTACAGGTTTAACCCCTCTGTGAAGAGAGTTGCTTACTGAAGGAACTCCTTAAAGTGATGCAGGTACAAATCCCCATGGGTTACAAATTGTCAATCCTAGAATCTAATTTCAATTTAACAGTAGTTTTAACATTACAAGAGATTGTCATCATCACTCCTCAATAGCTTTAACCTCTGGAGCTTTCAAAAGAATAAACAGTGAATTGAATTCATTATTAGCCTTCCACATTGGAGACCTTGGTACAAAGGTAAGAACCAATAGCTCAAGAGGTACCTACTAAGATTGCTAGCCTACTTTTGATCCCCAATGTGTTTTAACGCCCCTCACACACTCTCCAGGCTTCCTTACTCTTATCTTGTTGGATTTACTTTGCCCTCCATCCAATTTAAAGTGAAAACTCAAGCAGTCAGGAAGCTGACATCTAATCCTCCTTGTGCTGGATGTTCATGTACATCACCAATGCTGGAGCAATGTCAGCTGCAGAAAACAGTACTACCAGTTAAAGATGACCATAAGCCCATCCCAGACTTGAGCAGTGATGAACATAGGGGGTGGAATCTGAAGCGTGATCCAGACAAGAAACTTGCAGGAGACCTCTATTTTACTAGCAGTCTGCATCAAACACCTCAAGATTTCTTAAGCAGAAGACAAAGCAGAGAAAGAGGGTTTCTAAATATGAGATTTTCTTGTTCTGTCTCGTACATGGCTTTCACAGCAACTGTCACCACGATGCTGGTCAAAGGCCAGGTGAAGGAGCACAGAGATAATTGTCAGCCCTTCGTGTAGTAACAAAGCCTCACAGCCGGGTACAGAAATGCCTTAATTATGTCTGTGTCAATTATGCCAGGGAAACTGTCTGAGCTGAAAAAGGGTTATGGCACACATGCCCTATGCAAGTCTCAGTAATGGTTCTGAATGTGAAGCTACAGAGGAGCACTTTCAATTTCCCAGGACTTCTGTAGGGTCTGATAACTCTTGCCCTTCACAATTCACACCTCAAAACTTCTCAGGACCTCTGTAGTCTATTCATAAGCTAAATATACCCAGGGAACAAACACGTAAAATATCAGTCTCTTTTCAGAGATAACAGCCTGGACTGCTTTGATATGAACAGCATAGAGATCAGTTGTGAAGAATATAAAAGAACTGAATTCAACAAGGCCACTCTCTATTAGAATGTTTTTATTACTTCTACCTTTTAGTCAATGTGTCATCAACAAGTCAAAAAGAGAAACAGCAACAGAAAAGAACCATTTAAAATGGAAACCTAAACACTGTGTACTGTATATCTGATATAGATGGATATTTGATATTAATATAGACCTATCAAACTGGTATTAACCAGAGGTCATGGTTAATGACATCAACAGATGAGGTGAATAAATATAATGACTATTATTACAGATCCTTGCTAATTTTGATAAAGAAATTTTGAAGCATCAAAATTCATACTTGATATGTAGATATTAGGAATCTAGTAAAGAAAAGAAAAAAAAAAACTCCAGGAGTTTGATGTTGACTTACTGTAAAAACAATCAACCATTCCAAAATCCATAGATTTCTTTTTCCATGTACAGCTTGATTCACCCTTGCATACTGCAAATAATTACGTACCAATGCATACAGCTGCACTTTTAATGGAAGTTCCAAAAGCATAAGAAAATAGGAACAGAAGGAAGAATCCTGTTTCTCATAAACTTGTCTCTTCTTAAAGCCATATTTCAGACACATATGTAAAACTAGATTCAAATTATATGATCAACTCTTATAAAAAGCTGGAAGCAAGGCTCATTCAAATCCACCTATCATATTGACAACAGCTATTGCTGGATAGGTCACTCAATTCACAGGACTTTTCAACCCCATTTAAAATTTCAGAGGGAAAGAAAACAAAAAAACATCAAAGTCTCTTGTATTTAGCATACAGACCTTTTTGCCACTTCAAGCTAAAGACCTTTTCAAAAATGCACTGTCAGCAGCACAGCTTTTAAGGGTAAAATGAGGACTTTAAACTAGGTATCCTACTGTGTATTCTACCACTGCACTGCCTGTGGAGCGTGACAAAAAGGGCAAGGATGGTTCCTAAAGTCTCAAACACTCTCTTACAATGACTTTTATCCCTTTGAAGACAGAAGGAAATGCAGCTAATGTGTTTACAAATAGGCTGGAACCTGCTACTTTCTAAAGGAAACTCACAAAGGACATAAATGCCTCCTGGAATCTTATTATATTATTTAAAGGGACCTTTTTGGGGCCAGCAGTTCGCTCAGCTTGACCTCTCTTTTTAATTTCACCTCTTTAAAAAGTTCATGCACTTTCTCAGATTCTTGTAATGATTTGTGACTTCTGTCTCAAAATTAAAACAATTTAAAGTAACACTGATCTATGATAACAGAGAGAAGCCTGTCTGTGACAAGTTACAAATCCATCCGTACCCTTCTTCTTTTGAGGGGAAATGTTGAAAATTCAGCTGACAATATATTCATCACTTTGCACCTTTATCAATACAGTCATTCGTAAAAGCCAATGACGCAACATGGAATAAAACCCAGCAGTCCCAAATGAGTAGCTCTGTAACAAACCAATGCGCACAAGTAATAGAAGACAAAATACTCTGTGACGATAATGACTGCAAATGTAATCCTTTAGCACACCCTAAAAATGAACATTAGAGTGTGAAACACTGCAAATAAGTAGCATACAGAAGCCCAGCAAGTTTCTTTAAGAAACACTGCAGAAATAAAGATAAGCAGTAAGAGGAACAAGTCTCAGAAACAAACATAATTTCATGTCATCATGTACCCCGCTGACTGTGGTGTACAATAACTGCTTAAATAAAGGGCCATAAAATTATTTGACTATCTGCTTTTTTAGTTCCTGGTTTTCTATTTGAGGGCATAAAATCTATAGAGTAACTTTTTTTTTCAATCTTCTCTGATTTATTCATTGCTTATTTTTCAACACAAGTGTTGAAACTGTTTACTTAATTCTGAATTCTTCAGTTGCTTTATAGACTCTCAATAGGACCATTGCAATCAGTGACAGTGACAAAGAAGTTTTTCTCATAACTCTACTGTTTTAAGACTCATATTCTGGCAATATTAAAACCCACAACATCTTACTAAATTTTAAATGTTACACCAGACTGCTCAGCAGAAATATTTCCTTTTATCTAATCTAGGAGCAGAATGATTAGTGGTAAGATACCTGAGTAACTGAAAACATGTGGGAACTTGATACATCCTTCATTTCATCCTTTATGCAATGCAGTTCCTCATAAAGTCTAATTCTTGCCAAAAATATCAGTTTTCTACATTTCATTTTACCTATGACCATTTCAGCAATAGATAATGATTAAAAAATAAATAATATCAGAATGCTTCAATGTAACATATCCAAATCTGGTTTGCCTAGCAATATACAAGGTACCTCAATATGTCATTTGTGGCTGAAAGTAAAGATTACAGAAATGTAATGTGCTTTTGGGCAACAGAGCAGGAGCCACGTGGTATAAACAAATAACATTTATGAGAAATCATACTTTTTCATCACTACAGTTGTTACTAAGTCCCCACTCGTCCCCATAATTTAGATATGATAATCCTACCTTGTCTGTAACAAATGCAGCTAATCTACAGCCACATGTACATATGAATCAAGTTGTAAACTCCTGAAGTCAATAATTGTAGTAGAATTTGAGCACTTCCATCTCACTAATGCACAGAAGTGACAACACAAAGGGAAAAAAAAAAAAACAGGTGAAAAAACCATATCTCACCTGTAGTATCATTTTGTTTGGAAAAGAATGACAACCAAAGGCAATGCTGACTTGGCCTGGGATCTTTAAAGGGCAATTAACTAATGCTGGAATTCATAAACATTATGACATCCATGTTTAGGATATTGGACAACAATGTCATCCAGCCACACAATTTCAAAATGATATATCATTCTCTTAGGACAAAAGAAAAATAAGGGTTTTTTTTTTTTTTAATCCCTCTATTACTCAGATCTAAATTGTGTATTGGAAATGCAATCTCAAGGAATAGTTTCATGCCAATACAATTTGAACCACAAATCTCACATCAAAGCAGGAAGGTAACAAGATCCAGATTTGTCCTGATTCTGAGAAGCAATGGCAGCACTCAGAATTTCTAACTATTATTGCTGACTTTCAACCAGTTGTCTCTGAATTTTTCTGCACTACAGCTATTTTTTGACAGTTTCAAACTGATTGTAGTAGTAGTTCAATATACTTCCAAAGGTGAATTTAGTAGTGTGGTCTAGTTGTAAATTCATCTGGCTTTACTTTCTGCATGAGCAGTAAGTTAATCTAAGGTTAAAACCTGACACAATGTGATTTGAGAAGACCAAATCTCTTACCATTAAGAGCATTCTGAAGAATTAAACTGAAGACATTTATTTATGGTGTGCTTCTATAACAACAGCTCTTGTAGGATTTCAACATTTACTGCTCAAAATGGACCAGCAAAATGTTACTCCTTAAACCACAGAAAGCATGCCGACTAAAAAAAAAATTTGATCCATTAAGGTGACGCCAAGAAATTCCAAACAAAATAAACTTCAGTATCTAGTTTGCATCAATAATGCAGTGGTTTTGTCATTCATCTTTGCTGGAGAAGACACAAATTTGGGAAAGTTTCAATCCTGCAACACGGCCTGTCACTCCTGACTAACACTGGGGCAGGTAGATCTCCCTAAGTTTGTTCTAAATAATGAATTGTTATATAAGTTGTAAAAATCTACAGTTTCCCAAAATATGCATCTCAGAGGAAAGTACTGTAAGATGACTAGCTCACTTCCTCCTGGATGAAGTTCATTTCACCACACCCCACTCACTCTTGTCCCTCCATGCATCATTCCACTGACTGAAATCAGCTTTGACAATATTTATGGAGTCAGTTCAGCTCAATAAATCAGCAGAAAACTATTCACAGTTTTTTTTTTCCTTTAGGAGAGTATGTAACATTTTTTATTAAAGCCGGTACAAGCTAAAGATAATTTCTTGTACCGTCTTTCATTATGTTTAGAGATGCTTCAATATCTGAATAATAACAAAGAAAATTTAATTATATATTTTGAATATTAATTTCAGCAAAGGATCTATTGTATTTTTGCCTCAGTTCTGTTAACTTCTGCATATGACAAATCTGTATTGCACTTTAAATACAAACACTGATCTTATAACACTTCTGTGTATGAACCTTTCATACATTGATACCAAAAGAATAAGGGAAATCAGAAGTAATCATCATAAAAGTAAGATGGCATGGCCAGATGAGATGAGCCCTCTTCTTGCTGAGAAAGGGTCAGGGGAGCAAAAGACACCAACAAGGTATGAAGAAAGCTGGGACTTCCTTCATCAGTAAGTTCTTGGGACTGGCCACCTTCAGCTTTCAAGGGCCAGAATCATCAGTCTCAATCAACATCAGTTCAGTGGCATTACATGTCACAGCTAAATTGGGATAAGTTTTGTAAAGGACTGATTGTTATGTGTGTGCCGTGATCATTTCTGTCAGGTGAAGAATTAAGCTTTGGCCATGTGCACTGTCAACCCAGTAAAGAGTCAAGTGTGAAATCTGAAACTCCACTGATCTCTCTTTCAAACATTCCTGTCACAGCAATTCCTAATTCCCAGCTGACAAACAGACTTGCACATATTCAGGTGTGACAGAAGAGACTGCAGCAGTCAAATGCTGCTTGCTTTTCCTTAGAAAAACCTTCCCTTTCCAAGTGCTCCGTGGTGCGTGCAGCAGCACTACAGCATCCCTCCAGCTCCTGCTCTGCCTGCACAAAGCTCTGATGAAAGCACAGAAGCAGCTACAAGCCAGGGCAATAACTCTGCAGCTGGAAAAAAGGCAGCAAACAAAGTATAAACCTTACAGCACGAGACTTGACAAGTTTTTGTCTATTCCAAGCATTTGTCTATTCCAAACAACAATCTTTGCAATTATAAAGGAAAGCTCCAGCAATCTCCAGTATGACAACTAGTGCTTCACCTGTAATATTCTCATAAAGAGTGGCAGTCTTGTACAGTGTTTGTGTTTCTTTATCCTTGAGGATGTGTAACAATTACATATATATATATATGTATATATATACATACACCTCTATATATAGGTATTTTAACTGCCTATTAAACAAGATGGCTTTCTATAGCAATAATTTCTGTATCTGGATTCAAAACTCCCACTTCAAAACTCCCACTGAGTTCATAAGGCCATGGTCTTAACACTGGAGCTTCCTAAAAGTCATTCTGCTGTTATTAGATACCATTAAATCTGCTGACCACATAAGTACATTGTCTCATTGTTCAGTATTCCAATGTGCCTTATAAACCCTGCAGTACCACTCAGTAGTGGTTGCAGAGCAACTGTGGCAACACACAAACAACATATGAAAGAAGAAATATTTTTATTTTCATCTTTATATTAAAGTCAAAATAATCTGAATATCATTCTGGTTTGTATGTTAATAAAATACAAGATGAAATAATTATTAGCAAAATAAATATTTATGATGCAGGCACAATGATAAGAACAAATGGAAAAGTCTCTTAGTGGAAGTACTTGCCCTAAAGGGTAAGAGACATGCCAGCCTAATAACCTTACTAGGAGTTATGAAAAATTTGCACATTGCCTGACAGCCTAAGGTAAAGTCTTATGGTAGCTCTTCAAGTGGATAAAAGACAAAATGGAATGCAATGCAAAGTGGTACCATTTATCTAAATCAATGGAGACATTTCTTACTGCACTGACCTTCACTGCATCTTGAGGAGATAAAAAGCATTAAGAAACATTTTAAAAACACCCAAGGGTTTTCTTTATCTAGGTTTTCTCCCTGATCAAATAAACTGGAACTCTTTATTACAGGTATTTCCCATATTTCATGTTAATGTACATTTCTTTGCAGCATAGCCACCTAAATAATCTTAACACTTTGTGAGAGCCCTGACACGCTCTCAGAAATGTCATATTCCTCCCATGACACACATCCCTCAGAACAATAGCTGTGCAAGGTCCCTTTGCACTGACACTGAGTGATACCATCATCCTTAGGATGACCAAGGAATGGACCAATGTTAACATCAGTGCAAGTACCAAGGGCTGGGAAACCATGTGTGTAAAGTGATATTGTGTATTTGATAGAGCTCACTGGCATCTGTTCTCTTACTCAAGTGCCCATGAGAAATAATACTGTTGACAGGAGGGCCATCTCTCTTACCCAAAGCAGCAGAGTCAACCATTTACTCCTGGCTCTTTCCTCATGAAGACTCAGATTTAAATCAGGCAGCAGTAACACTGTTCCCTCAACAGACCACCAGTAAGCCATACGGGGCAAGCTTTGGAGCCTATGTGTCACCTTAGCACAACTGAATCATCCTCTGTTCAATCAATTTACAAAGGTGTTCAGCATCAGAACATGCAGACATGAAATATAAAGATATATTGCATTTAGAATATTTACAGAGCTTTAATCTCTCAACTCTTTGATGGTGATCCATGTGATCTAGCTTTTCGCACCAGGAGAAAATGGTAAACTCTGCACATAGATTGCAAAAGTATTTCATCCATAGTGCTCTTTATATCTGTAGGACTTAAAGAGTACTAATAAATTAGCAAGGCTTAAGTAAATAAGACAATGATAAACCCACTTCTCCTTATTCCTGCTTATGGTAACATACAAACTGCAATAAGCTGTGGCTCCTGACTACATGAGGTATATTCATTTCTAAAAATTATCTTCAATCTCTTTATTCTTTGCAGTAATGCAAAGCAGTCTCATTAGGCAATATTTCTGAGCTGAAACACAGAATAAACAAAAGGTTGGATTTATGTAATTTTTAAATCCACGTTCTCTCTTTTTTAATTACACCTCACTGTTGCCATTAAAACATTGTTTGCATCTGAATCTGAGTCTTTTCATACTTTCTTTTGCTTTTTTCATAAGTTCTCATGTTTACCTAGCTAAATATGGAGCTCCATTTTATATATTCTTTCCAAATTTCTCAACAAATATGTACTTGGGTTTAAGCGGAAATCTGGTCCAAAATCTAAAGTAAATTAGCATCTTTCATATAAGAAATGCAATGAGGTGTGCAAAGCTTTTCATTTAATACCACAGGAGTGATAGCATATCGAAAGTAAATTTTATCAAGTATGGACTAGTAAATTTCAAGCTCTTCATATTCTTTCCATACATAAATTATCAAACTTACCTGCATGCTTTATAATTTTGAGTTCAAGTCACTTGAATTTATGAGTTTCTGCACTACTGCACTGTGTAATACTGGTTTTAGTTCTCTGTAGTTTTAATTTGCTATTCAGACATTTTTCCTTATTACACTTCCAAAGCATCAGATTTATTTCTGAAAAGTTTAAAAGACACATGTTTTTCTGCTTAAAAAGTAAACTTCAGACAGCAATTATAATCATCTCTCAGATCCTAAGTTTATTCCATAAACTTGACAACAGTATAGCAGAGTGACAGAATAAATGTGATGACATATCAATGACATTTATTAAAAACCATTGATCAGAGTATTGGAAATACATTGCCTTAAGACTTGTCATAGGGATTCGTGTTTTATGTCCAAATCCTACAGCTGTTTTTAAAATTCAGAGTAAAACAATCTGTGTATCTTGCCTCTTTCTTTGAATTCCCTGCATCTAGTCTCTAAATCCAACCCACAGAGGAGTTCTTGAGTTTTATCCTCTCTTCTCCTCAAAATTAATGTGAGTCATATAAAGCACCTGACACTTGTAATCATTCCTTTATATTTAAAATATATGTAGCCAGAACAAATGTGTGAGTGGCTTGGCCTCGTTCCATCGCTGTGCAGGTACAGCTCTCCACCTCTCACACATATTGCATGTTTTAAAGCTGTCTGGTGTAACAGATAAATCTGGGCAATCACCTGGTCTGTAATGATTTCTCCTGACATTCTCAATTACCTTTTGGAGAGCCTTGAGTACAACATTTCCAGCAGTTACCTCAACCAATAGCATAAATTTTCTTAAACTGCAACAGACTGCTGGGCAAGATTTATTTGCTGAGCAGTTAACTCTGGTTACACCAGCAAAAGTGGAAGTGAAATTGCATCAAATTTCAGCAGCAGTAATTAATTTTTTATTTTGAAGGGAAGTAGTAAGACTTGAGCTACAAACAAAGAATAAATTCATATAATCACAGCACAGAGGCATTTCTCTAAATTTCCTACAAATCAGCATGGAGTGCAAGCCATCATGTAAGAAGGTCACCATAAATATTATTAGGGACCTTGACAGCATTTTTGGTAAGAGGCTAGAAGTTAAAGAAGGTATGAAGACTGTGCTCTGGAAATACCACCTAACAACAGGTAAATTTTTATCAACATCCATACTTTTTACATTAAATGGAAACCTGGGTGACTAGGGTGACAGGAACTTAGTGGGTTTTAACCCCTGCATGTAAAATCTGAGATTTGAAAACTCATAAACTGGCCCAATTTTTTTGGGAGGTGTGGAGAGGCATGTTTTTTGGGAGTGGGGTCTTTTGTTTTTAAACCATTTCAATTCGAAAGTAGCTTTTAAACAAACAAAACACAAATGTACAAATACTGTCTTTTCTTTTTTTCACTCAACTAGAAAAATACCCCCAAAAAACCACTACTCTTTAGAATGGTTCTATGTGTTAACTTGTAACATCTTGTTTCTTGAATGGCTGAGTAAAGACAACACCTCTATCCTACTACCTTTGAAGAGACAGAGTTGTATTTCTGCAAAGGACATACCTGTCCAGTTCTCTTCCCACAAGAGACTGGGAGTATATGCAAGAGAAGGAGCATTATAGTTTTTTCAAAAGGGTCAAAGTACAAAATTAACCACAAACAAGAAACCACATTGAATGGATGACATTATAGTTTACTCAAAAAGACTGGTGAGAAAGAGCATGTACGTGAACTGACTTTTCCAGAGAAAAGAGTAAACAAACACATTATACTGAGTACAAAATATAACCCACAAAATATAAGTGGAACAAGAGAAAAAGTAACATTTCAGCCAGAAAATGCCTATCCTAAACACAATATTTCCATTAAGGGTCTTGAAGGGAAAAAAAAAAACCAAACCCACAATAAAAACAACAAAAAATATTTTTTAATAGCTGATTTAGTAAGGTATTATAAGATATTTTCTACAATCTTGAACTTTCCTTAAATTCCAAACTTATAAGAGGTCTCCTTTTGAAAAGCATTTTCAGTTCCATGAAAAAGCAGTCTGAACTAGAAAGCCAGAGGGAGAAAAAGAAAACATCAACAACAAAACACATGAGGAAACTATACATCCAAATTGAGGATGCCCTAGTGCCAACATTTCCAATTTAAGTCAGTCTCTGAGCACTCATGGTGTATTAGAAAGAGGGCATATTGCAACAGAAAGATCAAAGGCTTGGTTTTGAAAAGTTCAACCTGAAATACTTCTGCTTTGGTGTTCCCAAACAGTATTCCTCCCAAACAGTCTACTTCCCAAACAGAAGTATTTTATAGAAAGAAAAATAATAGCATCCCCCTCCCCCAGATAAGCTCCAGGATGATATAGGCATCTATCAAGAAGTACTTGCATACCACAGTGATAAGTACTCCAGTTTTTATTACAGGAATAAACCACATTTTGCTACACAAAATAAGCAGATTGAGTTCCATATTTGTACTGAAGGTATTTTTGGACCACTGTCGTCCCAGCTAAATTTAAATCGGTGTCTGTAGCCTTGACTGCAAGGGCAGACAGCCCATACATGGCCTCAAAACAGTGGCTTTCTCAGGGAAACAATTTGTAGCCACAAGTGTAGAGTGAGAAAGATTACTAAAAAATCAGCTGGTAGAGTTTATTTTAACAGGTGGGTGTAATTAAGCCCAACACACAGAACAGAAGTTCATACAACTTATGGAATGTTGACTATACGTATCTCCAAAGTGGGGCTCACAAGCAGATTTTTCTGACTCTTTTTGAAATCTTACATGGTTTTACCTTTCCTGTACTGAATTGTTTTTCATTTCTCGTTTTCCACAGCTCATCCCTGTTTCTCCCTTATAAAAACCACTTCATATTCCGTCTTACTCCTGCTTAGCAGCTGACAGAAACTAAATTACTCACAGTTTTACCCACCACCTTTCCCTCAGACTCTTCTCATCTCCATTGAGAACTGTAACTCATATTTAAATTCACTTCCAGGGTGCCAGCAGCTTCTCAAAGTTGCCTGTAATTTTTCTCACAGACTACATTCCAGCAAATGCAATATCTTATCCAATGTACAAGACAGACAACATCTCCCACTCTATTAGGGACACCCCATTTGCAGGAGAGGAGATTTTGCCCTCATTGAAAACAGCTTGGGTCTTCTAAGACTAAACCAATAAAAGTTATTATCATAAGAGTTCAGTGATTTTATGTAAAGTGTTATTGAATATTGTGACAAACTGTCCACCCAGCATGCCCTGAGATCCAGGAACAGAGCACTCTCCACATTCTGCTGACTTGCTCCCTCCAGAAGCAGCAACTCATGTCCCCTCCCACCCAACCATTCTGTGACTCTATGGTAGCAAAACTAGCAAGATACAGAACATTCCTCACTCTGCTAGAGTGCCATTAAGTTCAATAAATACAGTAACTACAACAATTTCTTATGAACTTCATATTGGAAACTGCTGTGAAGCCTACACTGCACTGTTTTCAGCTGTCTTTGCATATTGATTATGGTTGTCCCAATTAAATTGTTCCACACCCATGGCAATATCTGATATTTCTTTAGGCAGAGGGACTGCCAATGTGTGACAATGTCTTAAATGTTGTTTCCATTCCCTTAGGGCAATCTTCCTCTGACAGAAAAAAAGCCATTTACTCCTATCAAATCGATTGGCCTCATTTTAATTTCAGAACCTGTAAGGTTTAACTGTGTCTGTATTGAAGCTCATTTAGTCAGACATTATTATCTACTGTGTATTGTATATCACTCAGCAGAGAAAGACTCTCACCTAAGTAGATATCACTGCAAAAACACACATGAAAAGACAGTGGCTAAAATAAAAATATCAAAGCCACACTCTTCCGATCTGTTTTAAACTGCTGACCTGAGTTTTGTAAACTACTTCATATTTGCTAATATTCTCACAAGAGAACAAATTCAAATACTACAGTTCTTAAGTACCCCAAATGTCACTGATCAGTTAGCTGCACTAAAATAAAACACTGTAAATCTCACTCATCTAAACTCATAACCTTGAATCCTAATTTTCAATTCAACACAAAACAAAAATCAAACTGATTTTTATTCTTAAACACCAGAGAGATAGATTTGTTTGCTTACCAGGAGGACACTGGGATTTTGCATTTACAAAAACTGAAAAACCTTCAAAATCAAGGACAATGTGAAAATGCAGACAAGCCCATTTTTGTAGAAGACAAAAATGGCACGCTGGAAGCCTTGTACCAATTCAGTGACTGTGTTGCTTTGTACAAAAGGTTACATTTTTGTATCCCTTTTCCATCTTTCAAAAATGCAGAAGGAACTAGAGATTCCAGACTGCACCCAGCTAAACATCCCTGTCCTGATCTCCTCAGCCATGCTGGAGGACTAGGAAGTAGGAATAGAGAGACATCCATCTCAGAAGTACAGCATTCATCTTTTATGGCTTGGGCTCGCACACACCACTGCCAGACATAATAAATCCAGATAAAACAGAGTCCAAGATAACCCACATTAAGAAGTGTTCATTAAACTAATATAATCTACACCATGGCCAATGAGTGTGGAAGGCTATTTAAGCATGAAGTCCACAAGTGCCTTGCTAAGTGCCTGCAAGCTCTCGGATGAATAGAAGCAGAGTTCAATTTTTCTGCGAGATTTTAACATCAAATTGCCTGGTATTGGATTTTGAATGCTTCAGACTCCTTATGTTTATGAATTTTTTATAAATGTTACTTAATATGCAAGTGCTATGAGAATGTACATTAGCTGGAGAAACAGTGTGGTGTCTGATGGATATGAGCAATTTTCCTATTCTCAGATAAACTGAAATATAGAGCCAGTCTTCTACCATATGGCTTACTCTCAGCCCTCATGTAACACAGGCCTCTTAGCCCAGCAAAATTACATGCTTTCACCACCAGCACCCCATTCATCCTGACAGCTTCCAAATCATAGAACAATAGAGTTGGAAGAGACCTCTGAAGATCATCAGGTTCAAATCCCTGCAATAAGCTGGGACATCTTCACCTAGAAAGGTGCCTCAGAGCAATATTGCTGTCCAGCCCAATCTCTGATATCTCAAGGGACCAGGGTCTTCTGTATCTTCTCTGTTCCCCTTGTATCCTGCTCTGTTCTTGCTATTCTGGCTACCACACAGCACACTTGTCTGTTCTTCATGTTTATCAGACTTAAATTTCACTGTGACAGGGTATTAACAAATATAATGCTCCTTGTTTTGAACCTATCCTGCCTTCAAATAATGGAGAATGAAGATGTCTGACGCAGGACTATCAGAGACAAAAAAACACATGGCGAGAAAATTAAATCTTAAGAATGTAAAAAAATATACACTGAGACTAAGGATGAACAGAATGTCACATGAAGAAATAACAGAAAAGAAAGGATATGCACTTGAATTTCCATCTCCTGATACAGCCTTCCAAAGAGAATAAAAAAGTAAATGCCCTGATTGGAAGTTTTCCATTCTGCTTTGTGCTCTGGATAACCCACATATCTTCCAAGGAGCAGAGGAAAACACAGTGAAGAGAATTTAGCATGAGTTTCAGCAGAAGGTTAAAGGTCTTTGGCCTTTGTAGCAGAACATGCTGCAAAGCAGCCAGGATAATTATGGAGGAGGGAAGGGAGTTAACATTCCTTCTTTCTAGGTCACTGAAGGATGCAGCGTCCCCAGAGCAGACAGATTTTGCGGCATATGAGTAGAAAAGAACAGTGTTTGCGAAGAGGTAGATACTGCAATTCACCTAATCCACATTTGCCATATTCCTTTAAACATAAACACAGAGGGTAGCTGTTCTGAGTGAGGGTGATGCACATGGTGATACATGTGGTGACATATACAGGAAATGCTGATTTTGGTGCCAAGAAGGTTCTACAACATCAGGTAATGACAACTGAATTCAGGCACCCCTTTCTTAGTGTGTGTGGTCTTCATTGAAAATGCCCACTGAAATTTAGGGCTAGCAAAAAATCAAAATAAATTAATGAAATTAAATAAATTGGCAGGCAGAGCCATAACCTGTATGCACTGGACAGGTAACAAACATTACTATTTTAAAATTATTGTTAACATAATTGAGAAACCTATATAAAATAATAACAAAAAGTCACTCCTTGCAAGATTCATCTACTATCATCGTGTTATCTCTAGAGAGAGTGATAAGCATTCTGCAAAATATCTATACTTGGATATCTTCTCTGTCTCTATGCCTTTCCATAAAGCCAGGGTCTTCTCTAAGAATGGTTGGTTTTGGATAGAACTTCCTAGCATTTAGAAGAATCCTTCTCCTATGAAGCCTTCCCATGAGTTGCCGAACTTAATTTTTTTTTCCCCTTCTCATGCTTTTGCATATCCATAATAGGCACTTAAAACAATAAAGCTATAACCTATAATCAACAGCTCCAGGGCGTTGCTGTACTTTGCTCTTAGAATGGAAATAAAATTATATAGCCAAGAAAAAAAATAAATATTACCCAACAGTTACAATTTTAGGCATTTTTATGCAGAATTTCTCTTTTGGATGGAAGTACAAACACCTGCTTCCTTTTCCCTAAGCTGCCTCCTCTAAGAATTTATCCTCCTTAAGAGAACTCACTACCAACATCAAAGAAAGTGGCTGCTCTGCCTAGTCAGATGGCATTTCCATTCTTGCCCAAATGGAACCTTTATTTTCTTCAGACTTATAGAAATCTAAACATTCAGAGGAGTGTTCAGGGAAATTGCCTGAAAACATCATGCAATGTCAAAAAGAGTCTGACTTAGTGTTGCTGGCATTGTCTCTGAAGCTCCCACCATCCTCTTAAGCAACCATGATCTACCAGATGCTGCTGTATTATTTGTGTTGATAAGAAATAGCAATTTTGTTACGTCTGACACGTGCCAGAATGAGAGTATCATTCCAAGGAAATTAGATACTCAGCATTCAGAGGTATTTAACAACACCAAAATGAAAACAAACTTCATCAAGAATATCCACCTCCTTCAGTGGGCTACAGCAGCTCCCATGAAGAGTAACTTCTGCAATCCTTGCTGTGGTGAATATGTTTCCTCCAAAAGTCAAGTCAGGCAGCTTATGCTTTGTCTCTGTTGCCTTTGTGTCTTGGAAATTGCAAGAATGGCATGTTATTCTAGGCTACCCCGGAGCGAGTCCCGCAGGGTGACCCTCAGTTAGCTGGTCAATGGGTGCCTGGATAGTGTAATTAAAATCCCCACCAGGAAGACAGAAGGACTCTTGAGCTGCTGGAATCCGAGCAGGTTTATTGAGGATTGATCAATGGAGTAGGGAGGCAGAAATAGGAGCAGGGAGACAACCACACTCAGGAGGAGAAGCAGACTCTGAAAAGCCTCGGGGAAGGAGGGACCAGAGTATATAACTGGGGAGGGAAGGAGTGCCCAGGGTACAAATGATCCAATGGGAAGAGGGTGTAAGGGATGGGGTAACATAAACTGGGCCAATGAGGGAAAAGGGAAGGAGTGGTTTACAGAAGGAACCATTAGAAACAAGGAGAGCGGGGAACTTTCCAGAACTTGGGGAGATGACAACCACAAACTGACAGGTGATGGGCATGTGCTCATTTGCATTGGGGGGCAGAGGACTCTGGGGAAATGCCTTATGCTAAATGACTGTAGTTTCCCATGGCATTCCCACACTGTCCTCCCCATGGACACATCCCACATGTTATAATAGATCTATCTCTTGGTATTACTGCTCTGAACCAAACCATTCTTGTCTCCAAAATCTGGGAATACTAACTGACCTTTCTAATATTTTTTTTTTTTTAATTATGAGCTTTATGTTGGGTTTTTCATTGGTAATGTGGATGCAAGCAGCCTTACAAAAGCAAGAAAATTTGTGTTGTGATCTATTTCTCACATAGGTTGCTCTCATGGACCCTCAATGGAAAATACTACTATTACCAGAATTGTACAGCAAATAAGACACTGATTTTACCAGCAGAGTCAAAAGAACTTGTGGCACAGCAGAATTAAAGAGTGGTATATGTATTTAAAAGCAACAAAAATCCATTGTGTTGGCTATAGGTCAACTTTTGTTCTTACATACTTTCTACTTGTCATTGAAAAAAAACCTAGCCGTTTAGGCTGGTTTGTTTTCTGAAAAAGGTAAAAGGCACCCAAAAAAAAAACAAACAAAAAAAAACCATTATTTTTAACATTAGGAAAGTTAGAGAAGCTAGACAAGCTTGAGAGGTTTTGCTATTACTGAACTGGACCACAGGATTAAAACCTAGATTTTACCTGATAACAGAAAAGAAAGGATATGCACCCGAATTTCCATCTCCTGATACAGCCTTTCCAAAGAGAATAAAAAAAGTAAATGCCCTGATTGGAATTTTTCCATTCTGCTTTGTGCTCTGGATAACCCAAATATCTTCCAAGGAGCAGAGGAAAACACAGTGAAGAGAATTTAGAAATTCTTTAAATTAGAATTTAAAGAAATTGAAACTCACATACAATTGTTAAATACTGAGTGTCCACTAATATGTATCTGAAAGAGAATTGAGGAGAATTTTTTAGGCTCTTGGTATAAAACCTAGCAAGAGGAAATACATTAGGTGATGCCACTCATCCAGGAAATTTTAAGTGAGCTGCTGTCTTCTGATGGATAAAGCTTTCAAACGACAATTCTTCTTCACAAAATTATTCACCAAATGTGACTATGAGTATAAAAATTGCTTATGTTTGGGATAATATGTGGCCAAAGTATGATCTTGTCTTTGAATTTTTTTCCTAGTTCTGAAATGAGTCCATGATCATCTCAACTAACTCCAGTGACTGGATCATCTTTCCTCTATTCCTCAGGTATCTGCCAAAAGTCAGTGTTTCATGATGCTCACACACTTGATGGCAGCAATGATATCACTCTACAGCTGCTCTGTTAATAGCTATGTAACTCCCTTTGAGTTCTTGCTGTATTCCTACAGGATTGCTGTTTCTCTGGTTTTCCCCCATTAAAAGCTCCAGTTGCATTCTCCAGCACAATCCTTAATCTTTTCATCTCTACAATTAAAATGGGAAGCAAAATAGGTCAGCTATTCACATAATCATGGCTATTTAAAGCTTGTCAATCTCTCTCATATAAACCTGCCTAATTTTCCTGCATGCAGTTCACTTTAATGGAATATTATCTGTCAAACCATAGCTTTACAGTGGTTTTTTTTTTTCATTTTCTATGTTAAAGGAAATTGGGAATTCAATTTTTTTTTGTTTTAATTACATCTAAAATTTTCATCATCACCTCAGTCTGTTTTTCTTTTATGAAAAGTGATTGCATAAAAGAATTGCAACAATACAATCCCGCAGGCTTGAATTTTACTTGCATAGAATTATTGATAACAGTGTAACATGTCCTTCTGATAAAATATGCTTTTTTCAGAACATGTGCTTATTCATTTATTAGTAATGATAAAAACAGCCAGGAGCTGTATTTTTTATGCCTCTGTGTAAAGAACGAACTGCCTCAAGGCTAAACATCTCCTACAAAATGTCTTCCCCTCTGGAAAGTGGCAACATCTTTATGCTAATGATTAAAAATATCCCCTGGATCTATTTTTGAATTTATTTGAAGAAAAACCTTTTTGCCCTTTTTTTCTTTGCACATTATCACACTTCATTCATAAAGAAAATCCCTGTAATGAATCAAGTGTGTTATAAATTGCATTAGTGTGCAACATTGTGGAATTAACTCCTACAATGTCTAAGGATTATGCCATTTTATAAAGTAAAAAGTGTCAAAAATATCATATGTAATGCTAGGATGGAACATGGAGCCAAAGAATTACAGGATTTTAGCCATTCTTTGAACTGTTGCCTTTAACAAATCCAAACAGAGGAGAAAAATCAATCTTTTGTCAAACATATAATGTGAATTCCTACCTCATCTCTCCAATTTGTAAACCCAGCAACCTAGAGAAGTTGTCCCGCATCGGAGTAAAAGATGACACTGGCTCACATGTTCATCAGAACATGTCTGGAGACATGAGGCATTACCTTGAGCTTTTTTACACCTATCTGACCTTATGCACTTCTATTTTGAAATCATGTTGTTAGTTAATATTCCTAGTTTAGTATTTCTCCTGGATTTCTAATTAATATATTCACTAAGTTTATATGGGTTACTGTTACATAGCAACAGATGTCTCCCTAGGACTGTACAGATTCCCATTTATCACCATGGTTTTTTCATCTGCAGTTGACAGCAGAAGAGCAAAATATAACTATCAGTACTATACTGAGATCAAATCTAATCAAATCTTTGCTCATATCAAAGTCAATATTACTTCATTTTATTTTTAAATAGTAGTTCTTATAACAAGTCCTAAGAAATTCACCACATAACCTATCTGCTTAGAGAGGAAAGTATCAGCTACCAGAGGCATTTTCTATATCACCTCCTGATAGCTCTAAAGAGAAAGGACATCAGTAATACAGAGCCAAAGGAATCACCACACCTTCCTACACCCTGCCAGGTGCTGAATGAGTGCTATGGCTAGCTGTTGAAACCAAGAATTATATAATACATTCCACAAAATATTAATTAACAATTAATTCTTGATAAGGGAGTTGGCCAGTTCCTAAGCACAGACACAACCTCAGTACAATAAGGGTGTCTCCAAACCATCTTTTAAACCAACAGAAAAATATTTCCTTGCAGGTATAGAACCATCGTGTCTTGGTTTAGGGTAAATTTGGGAGAGAGCTATTGAAGGGGTTTTTTTAGAAAGGTTTTGTAACAGTTACAAGTTACAGAATATAAACATGCATTCTGCTGTTATCAAAACTTGTTAGACGAAGGCCAGAGACAAAGCAGTCAGTCCTATTGTATCAGTGCTCTCCAGCAGAGCCCTGTCCTGCCCAGGCAGAAACTTCCAGAAGTTTCTGATTGGGTCTAATTATACTTATCAGCTTTGCAAAGGCCTTTCAAGGGTTGCAGAAAAAGAACACAGTACTAGAACTGTTATTGTTATTCAACCCTATCAACTTTTTCTCTGAAAAAGAAGAAAGAAGGATATTTTACCTATTAACAACACTATAGATTCATGTCCCTAGGGAAGAACTGAATTTAACTATGGCCTCACACACTGCAACTATCATCCAAATTCGAGCAGGTGGAGAAGATGATCCAACAATTGATTTGCCAATAAGCGGAAAGTTTTAAGACTTCCCACTCTACTTTGGGATTATGTACGTGACTTTGTTCAGCTCACTGCACTACAGCAGTCCCACAACATGGAGGGCCAAAGGGTCTGGAAGCTGGCTAACTCTTACAGACGTGGTGCCTTATGGCCTGAGCAGCTCAGCCAGCTGTGCTGCACTGCCAGCAGCAGAACTGACTCTGCTTTTCAGCACCCACAGCATGAGCAGGCAGTCCTAGTCTGTTTCCCACAAATAACCATCCCTAGCACCTATTTTTTGCTAATATTTACATTAGAAGAGCTCTATATTAAAATATATTTCATTATTCTCACTTTTTATAGTAAGGAAAGCATAAAAATTTTCTCATCGTTTGTTAACACACATTTCAAACCTGTCCTGTTTCTTAGCTCATCATCTTGAATGTCACAAGAGTTATGCATCTGCCACCATTATGATCTGTTAATAAAAGATTACTGCAGGGAAGATTAAGTGTTCCTAACTTATAATATCTGCCATTTTCAAGAGTCAAGGGCAAAAATACTGTTAGCAAATTTATTCTTGCAAACACTTGTACAGGAGACTCTAAACTACAGCAGCTTTTAAAAACAAAAGTAATTTGAAGCACTTATTCCCTAGGATGCATATTCTATACTCTTTGTTGTGTGCAATCAAATAAATCTGTTTCATTATTTACCTATTTAGTAGGCTATATATTATATTTTCAAACAGATCAGAATAAATTCACCACTTACTTACAAAATTCCTGTTCTATGTAACAAACTTGGCTGTATTTTGGTATCTAAATATACATACTAAGAATACTGCATTATTTCTAGCTAAAAGAGAAAGAAATTCAGCTAACAGTATTAATTTTAAAAAGGAAGGTTTTATTTACTGTTCCTTAAACATTTTGTATACTCTAGCACTATCTAAAATCTTCCAAGGACATATTTTTCTTAGATTTGATGGAATTATATTCTCTTAGTGTTTTTTCCTCCTGGGATACTGAACATAAGCCAACAACTCACCCTGAACTACTGAAGTTGAATATTACCTGAAGTGATGTGCTGTCCAAAGCCTGGCAGAAGCAACTATTTAGAAAGTTTTCAGTGTGATGTCTTGGCCAAAGCCAATAAGGTCAGTAATCACTTGGCTTTCAAAAAACTGCTTGTAATGATACAGAAACAAGGTAGATTCATGAATGTTTCAGAGAATTTGGGCTTAGCTTGAGACTAGATTTCCAGATCTCCTCACTCCAGCTTCATGTCAAGCCCACAGAGTGTCTAGGAGTTTTCCACTAATACCACCAGCGTTTGCCTTTGGGACATGTTGATCCTCCACCAAGAGCAGGAAGAAAGCACAACAGACCCCTGGGATAATTCTGGGACATGCTTTAATCTTGGCCAAAAGCTGGGTTTCTCAACTCTGTCTGCATTCCAGATACCTGCTGCAAAACTAGAACCTCTGGAGACTTTAAAAGAAGAATGATAAATGAAGATACATTTCATTATAGGGCAATTCCAAACTGAAGTACTCACTTTGCAACGTGAAGTCTATGAGACTGCAGTCTTAAATATTGATTTTGTATTCGTTGCCATTGAAAGAAGCAATTCTATTTTTGCTGAATGTAATAAATATGACTTTAAACAGAGTAAGGCCCTTTCAGCAAGAAATTTTCCATATATCTGTTTATAAGCCTAAAATTAAAGCCGTTAAAACTGAAAAGAGAAAAAAATAACCAAGGGGGTTTTCAAAAATTTAAAACTCTATCATGCATAAATGGAGCTCATCAGCAAAAGTAATTTCCCTGCAGAAAACACTCCATCTTTTGTTTTATGTAAGTTCGCAACATGAATATTTCATTCCTAGTGAAACTGCCATTACCCTTTTGCATTTCATAGCTATGCTTGGTGTCTCAGATACATAAGCTTTTTTTTTCCCCTCACTTTGCTGTTCAAGTCTATTGCAATTACAGGTTTTGCTGTATCTGAGTAGATAATAGAGTTTGGAATCTGATGTTAGCAGCAACTACATACTCTGTCCCTAACATACTCTCTAGAAAGTAGGTGAGAGGAAGGGAACATAAAGGACAAATGACTGCACAGAGGATAATTATTCTCAAGATACCAATCATCATTTGGAAGGCACGTCAGGTATCATTGTCCTCAAGTAGTTTAGGTTTTTCTCAAAGCTATGGTCAACTTTGCCAAAATTTTAAAATTAAACAAAAGGTGGTAAAAACACCTACACAGTATATACACATTAAAATAATGGCCCAAATAAATACTGAAACTAATTTAGCTGTGAAATTTATTTCAACTCCAGGACACAAATAACAAAAAGAATCAGTACAGTGGGTAACATTGTACTGCTGACAGCTCTTGCACAAAACTGTGACCAAAACAGGTGGCACAAGAATACAGAACCTTGCATTTTAAATGAGTTTAATCTCAAGAAGCTTAAAAGTAATCTTTTCGATCAAGATGAAAAGATGAAGATAGACTATTTGACCTATATGTAGTTCCATTACCATTGCAAATTCTCTTCTTTGAGAGCAATTTTATTCTTAATTTTGTTGCTTGGCAGGTCATAGTCTTAGTGCCTGATTTTCTCATTTAGGGCTGTTGAGGTTTTTGCAGTCACTTGACAGGCTTTTTTTTCCCAAGATTGCACACATCTGGAAAACAGTTCTATCATGTATCAGATCTTCCATCTAATCAGGAATATACTTTCTTCTTTAAATGCAGGAGCAGGCTTTTTGAACTGTGGGGAGTGAGCAGGCCTGCTACTGAGGCAAAAATGGCCAAGAGTGACCTAATTTGAATCACACTGCAAGGCAGACCACCATTCAGAGGAACCCAAGGAAGAGTCTGCAGTATAAAAATCAGTCTATAGTGTAAAATTGTAATACCATAAACCAGCAATGAAAAGATTTTGCCACTATAGTTGAAAGATCAGCAGAGGGAGATTCATGTTCCAGAACACCTGTGTCTAATAATGCACAGAGAAAATAAACAGCCACTGTCCAACAAAAGTCATCTGGTAACAAGAAGCATTGTATGTGAAACATGACTCTGATATCACTGGGGAAGGTGCAGATTTCTCTGCTGCTAGATTTCTGAAGACTTTGAGAGGTGAGATACATTCCAAATTACTTTTCGTGTTATTTTAGCTATCTCCTTTTTCCTTCATCCTCTATATAAAGTTTTCAAAATTGTTCATTCTGAGCATGAAAGCATTTGCATAGGCAAGGACTCACAGTAAAGACATCAGGACAAGAGCACCCTGTGCTTAGAAAGTTTAAAAATTGTCTCAAAGACATGCATCGGTGTTTGTGCCTTGTTCCATAGTGTAAGATCTACAAAGATAACAAAGCTGTCATTTGTGATTTCTGGCAAAAAAAGAACTGCAAAAATATACCTTTTAACGAAAGTAATCAGTGTTAAAGGGAGAGTTAATCAATTTATAAGGTGGAAGTTTTAAAACTGAGTGGAGTGGGAGAATGCACAACATACGAGAGAATTTACTTTGATATTCAAAGTAAATTAACTATTGCAGAATCGAAAACTGAGTTTGTACTACTGTTCAGTTTTAGAGTAATTTACATGAAAATTATTACCCATCCCTCTGAATCCTGCTCAGTATTAGGAAGTTGCTGATCTTATAATGTAGCTCCATCTTTGGTGTGGTGATCAACATGTTTGACCTACTTCATAAATCACTGCTACATTTTTACTTTAATTTGTTAAAAAAATTTATTGCATGCTTTCTTTATTTTACCTTATGAGGTTCTGAATCATTATGGATAAAAATATGCTGAGTTATATCTCAAATAGTATTCCATATTGACCTAAAATTATTACAAATATTGAGGATATTAGCTAGTAAGCCTCATGTCTCTTTAGCTTTCCCTCTCTTCATCTACTCCAATTTCTCTTTAATTCTTTTGGTGTCCTTAACCTCACTAGTGGTTGTAGGGATTGAGAAATTTAATTCATTAGAAAGGGTAGAACCCGTCATTGGAAATTTTCAAAAGGCAGTTGGCAAGAAGGGACACCATAAAACATTGCCTCATCCTCTATAAAAAGTTTTTATATAACTTATTGTTACTGGGGAAGGTCCCTTCCATGAAAGATGCTGAAGATATCCCAGAAGATAAATACTTAACGATGATCACAAAAGTTAGTTAATGACATTTATAAATTAATTAACAGATGTCATGTAGAACAAGATGTTCGAATTCCTATAGATAGCCCAAACTTTGTAGAGATCTGCAGGGTCTTCCGTATTTCAAAAATCACCAAGTCTTTTAGGTCAACTGTCTTCCCACTTTGCAGCAGAAGATGAATTGGGACTGCAAATCTAATTTCGTAATTGCAGACGAAGTGAAAAAATAAATATTTCCTTTTTTTTCTAGTTTGTTTTTTTTTTAATTATTATTAGAAGGTATCTCTTTTCAACCTAAAATCCTAGACAAAAAAATAAACAGACAAAACTCATTCCTGCCTGAAGTTGCTGTATTACCTTACTTTTAAAGACAAATCTGTATCAGTGAACACATGCTCCTGCACAGTAGTGCTTTTGGAGAGAGACAATTTTCTAGTTCCTTCATACTCTGATTTCTGTCTTTGACTGTTGTTTAAGAATACAGCCCTAAATCAGTGCTATTTACTGTATTTTAATGTAAAACATAAAAAAATAGCATTACCCATAAACAGAGTCTTGTGCTAATACTCAAATTTGTCAGTGAGAGCAACAGAGTCTAACTTTGTTTCAAAGTGGTTATTCAACTTGTTAATTAAACCAGATTTCAAAAAACAGCATCATTTTATTATCAGGCTCATATTGCTTTATCCTCTTTACCTTTTATGGCATCACATTTAACAACAAATATTTCACACAATCATTTAACCGTGTTTTTCAGAATGTAGACTCAGATAGAAACTTATGCAAGGAAATTATTTTCCTAGGGAGCTGGATTGTTTCCTAATTGTTTATTATATATGTATTCTCTTGCCAGAAATCAAGATTTAAAATTCCATCTTCTTCAACACTTTAATGTTGTTTGGATCTCTGAAGCATTTATATTTAATTTCACAGCAGTGTTACAATTCAAGTGCTATATTTTAATGTCTGCAGCAGCCAATTGTTGATTTATTTTCTTTCAGGCAAAATGCAAATAAACTCTTAAGAGGTTTGCTCGCAAACCCTTGTGTTTGCATTAATACATTTGCAGTGAATAAATTAAAAGAAGTCCAGATATGACTTTTTAAGGCCCTCTTGAATTTAAAAACTCCATCTAGTTAAAAATAAATTTAAAAACCACATTATTCAGAATGTTTTCTACAAGAAGTAACTAGAAGCAAACTCACATGAAGTTGGGTCATTTCCACTATAGGTTTACACCAACCACAAACTCCAAGGGTGCGGAAACAAGCAGCTGTAGTGACCCAGGACCCTTTTGAGCTCTCCCCTAGAAATCCATCCTTGGCTGTAAATACATTCCTGCAAACCATATTTTCAAATTACCTCAGAGCTAACTGCCCCATGGAACAGTCCAGAAAGGACAAGCAGATGTTGCCTTTGTCAGAGCATTCACCTTCCTGCTTAAAATCTCTAAAAATCCATTCCTTCCCTTCTCCTTTTGTTGTAGTCAGAGGCTGCTATGACTGAAGCACAAAAGTTTGGGATGGTGGACCTTCAGGCCAAAAGAGAGGGAGTAACCCAAACTCCCAAGAGTAACTCCCAAAGAGAGGGAGTAACCCAAACTCCCAAGAGTAACTCCCAAAGAGAGGGAGTAACCAGACCAGGTCCTCCTGAGCTCAGGAGAATATGCTTAGTCACTGTAAACTCCAGATTCATGGCTCCCTAGCCATCTAAGACTGACCTACACTGGAAGAAATCACAAAAGAAAAAAGGAAAAACCCTACATTTTAAGGAGTTACCAAGCAGGTCAGGTCCAGGATTAGGCTACAGATCGTAAAGATAGTCAAGGTGGTAATGGGCCAGGTTTAACAAGTTAGAACAATCTCTTGGAGATAGTTTCCATCAGAGAAAACAACAGCTAAGAAGGACGTCAACATTTTTTTTTAAAAGCATAGATGTATGCAAAAATTATCTTGGAGGGGTGCAAGAGTCTAAATCAGTTTTTTCAAATATCATATTTGCAATAACACTTATTTTCCAATCAAAAATGTTTTGCCAAATCATGAGGATTTATTAAGATGAGCTTGGTCTTTCAAATAAAGCAAGGAATTGGAAGTTGTAAGGTTTGGGTTGTCTGACCTATCTCTCTCTCGAGCATAGCAAGAAAATTTATCTAACTTTTAATAATATCAGCTCCTTTTTTCAATAGTGTCTTGTGAGACAATTTCATTTTTATAAGATTCACTAACACCCAAGAGCACTGTGTTTCACACAAAGATATTTTTAAAACCTAGCCAATTCATCTGAAAACTACCTTCACCAAGAATATTTCAAATAATTCTCATTTTTCTGCACTATCTTGCAGCTCTAACACAACAGCAACAAACCTACAAGAACACTTGAAGAGCAACTCTGGTCTTACTGGAATCACTTGAAAGAAATGGGATAAAGTCTTAAAGCAATAACACTGTAATGAACACCAGGTACTGCAGAGACAATAATTTTTCAGATTTCAAATCATGTTGAATCAAACTGATCCCTAGTATATTTCTTTCTAGCTTAAAAAAGCCTGTTAACTCTGCCTAGATGGCTAAAACTGGTCTTCAGATTTGTATTTACTCAATTAGTTTTCATTTTATTTTTAGACTCAGTTAATTTATGAAAAAATTGTTAGTGGTTTTCCATATATTTTTCATCCAAGAAAACTCGTTTTTATACTAATTGTTTCCTACTTGGAAATGTAATCATCTTTATAAAAAAATATAGATTCCTGTTTGAGGCATACCCTGAAAAATTATTACTTCTTAGAGGAAGGAGCAAAAATTATTACAGAAACATTGCAAATTAGTTTGATTTTTTTAAAGTGAAAGGCATTATTATTTTGAATAGCAGATTTTATAATGAGGTAAATAAATAAATCCTCTGAAATTTATGCCAGATAGTTGTTAACTTTGTAACTTCCACCTTCTATTTTCATGAACATTGAAATGTACTCTGAAAATCAAATTACACTTTGGAGTTTACTGACCGAGAGGATTGTATCAAAAAAATGCAGATTCTCATATCCTTGCTAGAATAGACTAAATAAAAGTTTAAATAAGAGTACCTGGGCAAAGCTAATTCATTTACAAGTGAATAATCACAAATCATGGATGAATGCTTCCATATTTTTTGCTTAACTCCTCCTGTCATCTTTATTATAAATGAGAAAATATCTTCATTCTCTATGTTTTTTTGGTTTTTTTTTTACAAAGGAATATGTATGGACAAATGACATTTCAGTAAGTTAATATTTCTAGATCCTCCCTTTTCATTTTGTGCACCTCAATACGCAGTATGAAAGCTAAGAGTTGTTAAGGTAGAAAAAATTCAAAGCAGAAAAATTTCACATTTAAACAAGTTCCACCCAAAAAAAAAAAAAAAGTGACAGGAGAGATATCAAGAACTGAGGGAAGGATTTTACATTTTCTCCATATTCGTTTTATCTATAAGCTATTGATAGCCAAGTGCAATATAAAATAA
Source organism: Vidua macroura (assembly GCF_024509145.1). NCBI lineage: Eukaryota > Metazoa > Chordata > Aves > Passeriformes > Viduidae > Vidua > Vidua macroura. Next base: position 13,092,256 of record NC_071574.1, read on the forward strand.
GAGTCTCTAAAATACCTATCTAATGTAGTACCTTGTGCAGTGACCTCCAATATTTCTGGATCAAGTCCCCTGGCAGCCCAGGGCATCTGACTAAAATATTTTTAAAATTTCATCTCCAGCCTACCAAGATCAGATACGGGGCAACATCTCTCTTCTGAAACCAAATACCAGCATTCAAAAGACACTAGACCTGATATTAAACGAAGAAACAGCAGCTTTGCTTCAAACAACTTGTTATCTTTCCGTGTTCGAATTACAATGCTGTAAGTAGTAAACCTTCTGGGTAGAAAAATGGTCACAGCAAACCCAGCCTGCAAAAACTGGATTGATCACAAATTAAGAAGAAATTTAGTAAAAAGTGGGAACTAACGAGAAAAACACACTCATTCTGCAAACTTTCATCTGGGTTCAAAAAGAATCACATATCTGCATCATCAGAATGATCTCAAATGTCAACAGCAACCTTTTCCTTTCATCTGCCTAACTTGCAGGAGAAACGTCTCAGTTAATTTGTACTTTGATACATTGAGGCTCAGAAGCCACTGAGAGTTGAGCACACAGTTATAACAAGGTAAAACTAACTCTCCCATCTCTACCCATATTCTCCTTTCTCTTCTTTTCACAGAAGAATTGTTGAGAAGGATTACCTCTTCCTCAGTGTATATTGTAGTAACCATACTAAGAATTCGGTCCTAACTGTAAAACACTCAGCTTCCAAAATTTCAGCCAAAACTTCCTTCTATCCTTGTCAGTCAAATGATATCACACCCCAATTGCTACCAGAATCCCAGACAAGTGACAGAAGTGACACTTCAATGACATGGACACCTTTACATTGTTATAAGCTAATATGAGGAAGATTTAACTGTTGTTCAGAAGACAGAACATCT